>NC_139150.1:1991260-2361260 GCF_964270905.1 Leucopleurus acutus | reverse complement strand
AGCCTGATTCCTGCCCTGGCCGGGGCCTCCTGTACGATGTTGAATGGCAGTGGCGATGGTGGGCCTCCTTCTCTTGGCCCGGTCTTGGAGGAAAGACGGCAAATGAGTAGGCATTTGCCGTGGGTGTGTCTCAGATACTCTTTATCAGGAAGTTCCCTTCTATTCCTAGACGTTGGGTGTCTTTATCAGGAAAGTGTTGTGTCTGTCAAATGCTCCTTTTGCATCTATTGAAATAGTTAGTGAACTTTGTCCCTTATTGATCATAGTATATTACACAGATTTTCAGATGTTAAACCAACCTTGCATTCCCGGGATAAATTCCATTTGGTCATGGTATATAATCCTTTTTCTATGTTGCTGGATTCAGTTTCCTAGTATTTTGTCAAGGATATTTGCATCTGTATTCATAACTGTCACAATTTTCCCCCAAACATCTCAACAGACCTGTCAAACACCTATCAGTAATATTTTCGGGTGTTTTCTCTTTTTTTTTTTTTTTTTTTTTTGCGGTACGCGGGCCTGTCACTGTTGCGGCCTCTCCCGTTGCGGAGCACAGGCTCCGGACGCGCAGGCTCAGCGGCCGTGGCTCACGGGCCCAGCCGCTCCGCAGCGTGTGGGATCCTCCCGGACCGGGGCACGAACCCGTGTCCCCTGCATCGGCAGGCGGACTCCCAACCACTGCGCCACCAGGGAAGCCCATATCAGTAATATTTTCTGCATACTCATACATGGCAGAGAAATCCCATAAAGTCTGTAAGTCCCATTCCCCTCCCCTGAAGGACTCCTCCCGCTGCCTTCTTATCTTCTCCATCAGCCTCTGACCGGCTGTTACTCTGGGACCTTCCTCACCCATCTTCTGTTTGGATCTGCTGCTCTCCGGATCCATGGCATATGGTCTCTGGCCACTTACCGAGAAGGGTACCTGGAAAGTAAACGTTTTTGTGTCTGTGAATGTCTGAAGAAAATCTTTATTCTTTCTTACAGTCGGTTGACGAATTGACTGGGTCGAGAATTCTGTATTTAAAATCGTCTTTCAGAATTTTGAGGACTTTGTTCCAGGTCTTCAGCCTCCAGGAATGCTGTTTCTTTGTTTAGGACCCACCAGTTCACTGGATGTTCCATCCTGATGTGGCCTTGCTGCAAGCCTGGTCCAGTCACAGGGCTTGGTGGGCACTTGTGGGCCCTTCAATACTGAGATTCACGATTTTCAGTCGGAGAAATCATCTTGGATTTTTGCTTTGACTTTCCTTCTACTCCATTTTCTCTGTTTTCTCTTCCTGGAACCCCTGTAAGGTGGACATCGGACCTTTAGGATTGAATTTCTAATTTTCTTATTTTTTTCCCTTTCCTGATTTCCATGCCTTAATCTGTTTTAGCCTAATATCTGGAAGATGTCCTTGGCCTTATCCAGTCCTTCTGTCGAATTCCCTTCTCTTTGGTGAGGGACCTCCATGTCAGCGTCTGGAGTCTTCCCCAAACCACTCAGTGTCTCCACAGAAGACTCTCCAGTCTGTTGTCGAGGGGGGATGGCAGCCGGCTTCTCACCTCCCCGGAGCCTGGAGCCCCTGGGGACCCATTTCTCCAGAGACAGACCTCAGGGCCCCTGCAGGATAGGGCCAGGCCCTGGGCTGCACGCAGCGGGGATGGAAGGGATCTGGGTCCAATTGCTTTGAAGAGACCCTAGTCCAACTTCCTGTTCACGTACACGCACATACTCTCTCTCACACACACACACGCATGCACACTCACACACATGCGTGCATGCACATGTACACACTCGGCCCACCGCCCCCCTGCAGAGGGACCTGGGGTTGCCCTAGGCTCGGCCTTTGCAGATTGGAGGGGACTGGACAGAGGCTGGCAAACTGTCTCCCCTCTCCCAGCCCTGAGCTAAGGCACCGGCCCTCCCCCATCCACTCTGCACCTCCGGTGTTGGTTGAGATCCCCCGTCTGCTGTGTTCTGTGGGTTACCCTTTTCTCTTCCCTCCCTCCGCCCTTCCGTCTTTGCTGCTATCTTATGGGGTTTCAGTGGGGTGGTTTGTCCACTGTGTGACGCAGAGGCCCCAGGTCCACCCTGTCCTCAGGGTCCTACAACGAGGAGGTGGCACCGTGGGCCCAGCTTGGGTCTGTGACCCTGACCCCGAGGCCTCTGTGATCCACCTTGCAGAACATGCCCAACGTCCGCGACCACGACGCCTCCATCTACCTCCGCCTCCAAGGGGACGCCTTGTCCGTGGGCGGCTACGAGACCAACCCCATCTTCTGGGAGGAGGTGAGACACCAGGGCTCGAGGGAGGGGTTGGGGCTACGTCTCAGCGTGGAGGAGCCTTCTTCCGGAGACTGTCCCCCCGGAGCTCCCCCGACCCTGGGGGCTTACCTGAGAAGTGGCAGGTCCCCCATCGCACAAGGTCAAGGTCAAACCCATTTTTTCCAACCCCTGAAGAACCTGGCACACAGGCAGATCCAGACTCGGGGCAGGTGGAGGGCTTGCCTCAAAACATCAATCATCAGAGGCTGCAAAGTGTGAAATAATGACTTTAGAAGATTATGAAAGCATTGAAGCCCTCTGTCCATCAACAAACAATCCCATGCCCTCCTCCACCCCCCGTGGTTGCAGCTGTATCTCCCTCCGGCCTGGGCTGCTCTGCCGGCAGCTCCTGGGGTTCATGCAGGGCCAGCGGCCCCCTCAGCACCCCCCAGCCCCCTCGAGCATGTACGGACCACCCCAGCTCCCGTACTCATGCATTTAGTCTACAAATTGAACAACAAAATGAGTCCTTTCAGCCAGATACTGTTTAACTTTGGGGAGAAAGAGGGAGACCAAAATAAGAGTCCCTGTCCCCAGAGGCCTCTATTCTGGTGGGGAGACACACAGTAAATAAGCAAAGAAGTAATGCATTTGGGATGGTGGTCTGTGCCCCGAGTGAAGCTAGCAGGTTGAGGATGAGCCTGGCGAGACCGGCGTGGATGTCCTTCGGACTGTGGTCGCGCAGGGCTCCCTGAGGAGCTGACGTCAGCAGAGAGCCCTGCAGACAGAAGGCGGGGGAGGAGCTGCCCCAGGTGGAGGTGAAGGCCCTGAGGTCAGATCAGGCTTGCTTTTCCCGAAGACCCGAAGGAAGGTCAGCGTGGCTGTGGGTTGGTGGTAGACGTGGGCAGGGTCCGCTCACGTAGGGCCGATCTGACTTAGGTGAATGGGGTGAAGGAGGGCGGGAGGCAGGGAGACCGGGCAGAGCAGGCGGGCCTGGGGCGGGGCGGGAAGGGGGCGCAGACGGGCTGCTGAGGGGTCGGGGAGGGGAGACACACTGCGGGGACCAGCCCAGCGCTGTCACCACCTAATCGAGGGGCTGGCCAGGCCCCGCCTGGCTCTCGCTCCCGTGGGGCGCTGTCACAGGGCAGTTCCCTGCCCGCCTCCCCAGGTGTCGGACAAGTTTGCCTTTGGCCTCTTCGACCTGGACTGGGATGTGTTCACCCAGCACATTGAAGGTGCCGTCAACCGGGTCCCCGTGCTGGAGAAAACGGGGATTAAGTCCACGGTCTGCGGCCCAGGTGAGTGGGGGGCCTGGAGCCGGCGGGGGGGCTGCCCCCTGAGCCTGGCCTGCGCCGGGCGCGCGCCGGCCGTCCCTCCGTCCTGGGCCTCGGGTGCCGCGCTCGCTCTTCTCTGCAGGCAAAGGACGTGAGCTCGGTGAGGGCAGAAGTCCTCCCACGGGCACGCGGCCAGGCTTCCTCCCGCCCACGCGCGCGTGAGTCCCTCCTGAGGTCCCGCCGGGCTCAATCCCTGCTTGACTTGTCCTTGGAACTTGGTGTTTTCATCCATAAGATGGGATGAGCGCCCTCCCAGCGCCTGGTGAGGCTGAGCACGGAGAGCAGGGCCAAGCTCCTCCCTGATGCCGTCCTCACAGGCCTGCAGACCCCCATTCCAGGTCAGCCTCGCCCCCTTTGCCCTCTGCCCTCGGCAGGCAGGCCAGCAGGGCCACACGCCCACACAGCATGGAAAGGCCCAAGCCGGTGCCTCCCCTCTGGCCCCTGGGAAAGCTGAGCTGCAGGAAGCTGGAGGGAAAGGGGGAGAACAGAGTGGCTCAGCTTCCAATGCCCCCCATGGGTATGCACGGTGCAGCCCCTGACCCTGCCCGCCGGTCGGTGCCCACGGGGATCGAACACCAGGCGGGGTGGACTCGGACCCCCAGCACTGACACGTTTGGCCAAGGCCACTAGTTTATTGTTTAGGGCCTGCCGGCCAGGCTAGACTTTGGACATTCAAACTGTTGTGACTTGTCCCAGCACGGGTCACTCACAGCTCAGCACGGAGAGGTGACCGCTCGACGACAGAGCCTGAGAGAGGGCAATCCTGGGGTTGCCCAGGGAGCTCAGGGACCGCAGGGTGGGGGAGGCCCAGGCACGCTGAGTGTCTCAAAGGCTGTGTGCAGATGGAGAAGGTTCTAGAATAAGATTCAAGCCCGGGACAACGTCAGCGGGAACGTGGTGTGGGGGAGCTCGCACAGCATCCGCCCAGCTCCTTCTGATGGCTGAGCGCCTGCCTCGTGCCCGGGCACGTGGGGAGCGCAGCGGGGGAGCCTGTGTGGGAGGCTGGGCGGAGCTCCCGAAGCGGGAACCCAAGGCGGGTGGGCTCGGGACAGGGGGGCAGCATGTTCCCGTGTGACGGCACTGGGGTGCAGGGGTGAGGCTGCTGGCCTGGGGTCCTGGCAGACGGTGGCCTCTGGGCGTAGAGGGGCCCAAGCTGGCCCTGGGGCCCAGACGTTTCAGCTGCGGGGCTGAGGGCAGGAGGTACAGGGGTGGTGGGAGCAGGGTGGGCCACCCAGAGGGTGCCGTGGGGGGCTGCGGGGCCAGGGTTCCGGGCGGGCGAGACACGCCACCCCAGGCTGGTTCCAGCAGAAACACGTGGGCATACCCCCTCCTTCCTGCACGGATGGGATCGCTTTCATCCTCAAGAAAGGCAAGAAACGGGTAGGATGTGCCTACTTGGGGTGGAGAGAGGTTCCGAAAGGTACAGTTGCCCAAAGAGGAAACTTTGTGTCTGAGGCTCTGAGTTCCTTGAGACTCGGTGTCGGCATCTGTGAAATGGGTGACAGGCGGAGTGAGGCGAGGAAGCCACACATTAGGTTGCAGGGCAAGGCCCAGGCCGGCCGTCAAAGCCTTTCCTACAGGCCGAGCAGGGCGTGAGGGGCAGGCCAGGCCCGGGGAGGGGAGGGGTCCCGACACCAGCCTGCGGACTGACGGGGAGTCCAGGCTTCCTGGTTCCGGCACACACGGTGTCTGCACAGCCGCCAGCCCCGACTGCTTTAATCTGTTCAGCTCATGAAAGAGCCTTTGGGGAGAGGACAGCTTTCTGGGGAGAGGCAGCTGGGGTCCCCCGGCCAACCCCAGGGTCTTGGGGCACAGGGTGCGGTGCGAGAGCTGAGGGCTCACTGCCCCGGCAGCTTCCCGGGGCTGCGTGGGGCTGGCAGTGAGAAACCCAGGCCCAGAGCAATCCCAGGGGCACGGGGAGCATTCTCGCTTTAATTGGACTGGGGGTCATGGCCCCCAGGAAGCCCTACGGGGGGGGAGATGCATGTGGAGTCTGGTTTCCCAGCTGCGAGGGAGGTTCCGTGGGGACATCAGCACTTCTCACCAGGGAGGACAGGCCGGTCAACGACCCCTCGGCCTCCGGAGCAGAACAGGGAAGTCCCAGGCCCCCTTGACTTCGGGGAAGCTGGGGGCAGGGAGACCTCTCGTTCCAAGGTCGGGAGGTCAGAGCCAAGGTGGGGGCCCCTGTCCCATGCATCCTGCATCCTCTCGAGTCATTTGTTAAACATCCAGGCGACCTTGACCCCCAAACTTCCCTCCTGCTGGCTTTCTGTAAGGCTGCTCAGAACGTCGTGGAAACATTTACAACACTCCCGAAGTGCTCACCGGGTCATCCCCGAACATAACTGCATCCTCCCATCACTGTCGCGGGAGCCGCCCCCTGCGCCCCGCCCCTCGCCCCCCGCTTGCCCCCCCCCGCCCCCCACCCCGTCCCCAGCTTGCCCCTTGCAGCCCGGCCTCCGCACAGTCCCCAGAGAGGCCCCTGACGCTTCCTCACAGGGCTGTCCTCACAGGGCTGTCGCCCCTCCTGACGCCTCCCCCGGAGGCTCACCAGTGTCACCGCGGCCTCCAGGGACTCACCCTAGGCCCCGCCCTCCTCTCCGCCCTGCTTCTTCCGCCCTCCCCTGTGGCTGTCTGGGAGGCTCCCCAGCTTCCCAGGGCTGGTGGCCTCCTTCAGCTCAGACGCTGAAGATCGGAGACCGGGGTCGCCGGTCACCAGCAGGGAGAAAGACAGCGCTTGTGACCAGTGCACACGGCGGCTGAGGGCCCGGCTGGGAGCCGGGCAGCCCTGACCGGCGGCCCCAGCTCCTTGCTGTGCAGCGTCCTCCTCTGTGACCCGGGGTTATGATGGCGCCAGGGGGCGGTTAGGAGCGGCCAGCCCTCTGGGCACTCCAGACCCAGAATCCCCTTGTGTTTTCTCCCCAGGCGTTCCCTTTTCCCCTTATTTACCCATTTACTCTCTGTCCCTCTCACTCTCCCGTCGGCTCCCCGAGGGGTGGGGCTTGTCTTGTTCGGCGCCACCTCCCGTGGCTGAGTTCTGGGCACAAACAGGTGGGCTGCAAATATTTGCAGACCGACTAACTCACAGCCCCGTGAAGTAAATACCCTGACCCGGATTTTACAGATGAGGAAATCAAGGCGGCTCTGAGCCAAGGTCACACGCTGGGAAGGGGTAAAGCAGGGTTTGAACCCAGGACTGTGGCTGCAAAGTCCAGCTCTTCATCATTATGCCCTCCAATCCTGGCCTCTGCTCTCGGCACGCTGGCAGCAGACAGAAGCGAGAGACTTGGTCTCCTCTCCCAAAGAACTTACGATCCTTCATTCACTCAGTGAACATTTATCAAGCACCTACTGTTTGCTGGGCCCTGTGCTAGGCCTCGAGACACCGCACACAGTGAGCAAAGCCCAGCCCCTGCCCTCAAGGTACTCGTGGTCCAGTGGGCAAGAGTGCCCTGCAGTGACACAGCAGGAAGATGGTACAGTGACCGGGAGCCCCGTGCAGTGATGGGGGCTCAGGGAGCGGCCCCTCACCAGCAGGAGAATGGTGATAGTCATGAGACACACCAGGACCCCCCCCAAGGCAGAGCCCAGTTCAGGTCGTAAAT
The DNA here is from genome assembly GCF_964270905.1 of Leucopleurus acutus. Classification (NCBI taxonomy): domain Eukaryota; kingdom Metazoa; phylum Chordata; class Mammalia; order Artiodactyla; family Delphinidae; genus Leucopleurus; species Leucopleurus acutus. The sequence continues at coordinate 2,354,073 of NC_139150.1, read as the reverse complement.
GCTGAGGAACTCAGGGGAATGTGGCAGGAGCAATCACGGAGGCTTCCTGGAGGAAGCAGCGTTGAGCTGGGTCTTGAGGATAGGGAGGGTCTGGATGAAGGAGGCACCTACACACCCCCACCTCAATTACTGCCCTCTTGGGAGACACCACCCAGGAGCATGTGGCCGGGAGGGAGCTTCAGGCCTACCCCTCCCTTTCAGAGTCATTCACACCGGACCACAAGCCCCTGATGGGGGAGGCACCCGAGCTCCGTGGGTTCTTCCTGGGCTGCGGCTTCAACAGTGCAGGTAAGCGTGGGCAGCAGTGCGTCCCCGACTCCCTGGCATCCCTGCAAGTGAAGGTAGCCGACTGGGCCTCTCCTTCAGTTCTCAGAGCCCCACCCCCCACCCTGGGTTGGGGTGCTGGGCCTGGCAGCACTGCAGCCCTGACAGGGGTGGAGATGGGACAAGCCTGCCGGGAGGGGGTGAGGTCCCGTTAGGAGGTGTGTGGCACCCCAGGTGTGAGATCCAGGGCTTAGGGGCTGATGCTGCCCATAGAGGTGAGAGGGGCACGGAACTGAGGTGCAGGGCCCTGGGGGTGGATCGCAGACCTGCGGCTCTGCTCCTGCCAGGAATGATGCTGGGAGGTGGCTGTGGGCAGGAGCTGGCCCACTGGATCATCCACGGGCGCCCGGAGAAGGACATGCACAGCTACGACATCAGGCAAGGGCCCGCTGGGACCCGTGGGCAGGAGGCGGCTGCCCTAGGATGGGGTGGGGTAAATATCCAGGGCTATTTAGAAAGGAGCCTTCCCTGAAATCCAGAGGGCTTCTTGGAAGAGGTGGCAGTAAGGGAAGAAAGGGAAGAAGCCTGCCAGCGGGGGCGGTGCTGCAGGGTGCCTGGGTTTGTTAGATCCACGGCCCTCTACAGTTTCCAGGACCTCTTGTCCCAGTGTCCTGCCTGACCCACCTGACGGCTCTGGGATCAGCAGTGGGATCTTATCATCCCACTTTGCAGATCGGGAGACTGAGGCCCGGGGAGCAGGAGGGACTGCACAGGCTGCCCAGGAAATGGGGCTGAATTGGTGGTCCTTGTTAGGACATGTGCAGGTCTGGGAGACAGGCAGCCCTGAGCGACATGTCAGCTGCATCCATCCGTCACTCACAGGGTGTCTGGAATCAGTCAGACCCTGTGCCGAGCACTTTCCTCTCTGTAACCTGGGGTGTGATGTATATACTGTAACTGTCGCTGGCAGCAGTGAGCGTGTTTGTGTAGGTAAAACGCTCAGCATCAGGTCTGCACACGGAAACACTAAACAAAGCTGAGCTGAGCCCAGGGGGCACTGATATCAGAGTTGGGAGGCGTCCCACTGACCTCTGTGAGTCGGGACAGGGATGCGGGTGCCCCCAGGCAGGGTCCGGAGGGTGGCAATCGGTGGGGCTGGGGTCTGGCCCCCAGGTGGCAGTTCTGCGCCCCGAGCCCTGCAGGTGGCAGTCGAGGCAGCGGCTTGGAGGGGCCTCTGTGGGTGTTCAGCCCGCTCCGCTGTGACTGGGGAGATCCCAGCTGCCCAGCAGGGCTGGAGGCGGCAGGGCTGGAGGAGCTGCTGGTTCAGCTCAGCGCACCCCAGCTCCTCTGCTCACCTCGTCCCTGCCTGGCCCGCTGGGGACCTCGCGTCCACTGGGGGGGATGTCTGGCCCCCACAGAGACAGACAGACATACCCTGAGGTCCCCCCAACACTGCCGCCCCCTCCATGGCGCCTGGCACAGCGTGGTCCGCTCTGGCGCCACCTTGGAGTCTGTCTGGGTCTGTGCCCACGTGCTCTCCCAAGAGAGGAATGTTCCAGAAATGATAAAGCTGCACGGGGCCTCAGGGATGGGCCAGTCCAAGCCCCTCCCACTACAAACAGCGAAACAGAGGCGCCGTCGCAAGAGGCATCGTGTCTGAAGTCACCCCGCGTGCGAGCCAGTGGGCAGGGACCCAGCGCCAGCCCTGCAGGGCTGTCTGCCGTCCGGCTTCCCTCGCGGGGTGAGCCCTCAGCACTGGAGTCTGACGGACCAGGGCGTATCCTCGACCTCGCCGAGCGGCCTCTCACCTCCGGGGCTGGTGGAGGCCCCTGGCATGGGTCTGAGCCTCCCTCCTCAGCCGCCTCTTCTCACAAGTGTGACATTAGAGGGAGCGTCTTGTGGGCGGGTTTGTGGGTGGAAGGCAGAGCTCCTGCCTCTGCCCCGGCCTGGCTGGGGCCTTGCGTCACAGGTTGGAAGGCAGAGGGCCCAGGGAGGGAGCCCCTGAGTGCTGGGGCCCAGTGGGTAGGGGTCGGGGCTGTGATCTGGGCCACCCGCCTTTCTGGCCCGGGCAATGCACCCAGGAGATAACCGGCTCATGGCATTGGGCCTGAGCGGTCACTGATGTGGGGCGTCCGTGTCCACCCAGCACCCACCCCCCCCCGCCCCCATCCCCACTCACATACTGGACGGCTGCCACCACCGGACCAGCTGTGGCACCGGCACCCGGGGCCTCTCAGCACTGATGGGATGTTCTGCTTCCCTGGCCTGAGTGGGGCATGGAGACCCAGGCGCCACAAGAGAGGCAGAGCCAGGAAACGAGGGCACTGTGTCAGGGAGTCACCAAAAAACCTGGACGAGGGAGCGCCAGCCTTGTGCCCCTGCTTAGACACTCAGAAGGTCAGAGCAGAGCTCTGACCCATGTCACCTCCTCGTCTTACACGCTGGAGGACGGGCTCGGGGAGAGGTGCCTGAGGAGGCAATCGGGGCCCAGGGCCGGGTCCAGGGCGTGTTTGGACCCTGGCCTGCATGTGAGGCTCCCAGGGCTGGCCTGGCACCAGGTGCCCTTCAGGCCACAGTAGCTGCCTCACGGATGGTGGCAGAGGCACCCCCTTTGGACACCCAAACAGGTTCTCAGCTGTCCCGGCCCCCCACCAATTAGCCAGTTCTTCCTCCTCCCTGACCTTGGTTTCCCCATCTGTGAAATGGGAACTGTGATCCACCCTCTCAGTGGAGTGCATTTGAGGCTCATGGTAGAGATGCGTCGCCTCCCCCAGGGCCTGGCATAGGTGGGGTCCAGAGCACGGGCCGTTGTTTATAAAGAAAGCTCTTGGGGTCCTGGCAACCAGGGAAGGAGAAGTCGCTCTCTGTTACGTCAGGAGGGTGGCTGGACGCCGGACCCCGGCTGCAGGCCCCTCTGCCCGCTTGTATGCAGGTGGGAAACGGCAGCCGGGTCCTGGTGGGCCACGGGGAGTGGCCCTTCCGCTGCCGACCCCTGTCGTGCTTGGGCTGAGCTGAGTACCCCCGCCCCTGACACCCACAGGTGTGCACAGGGGCGAGCAGAGGGGCTGGTGGGGGCCTGTCTAGAGGGGCCGGATGTGCCTGTGCAGGGGTCACCCAGCCCTGCCTCAGGCCCATCCCCCTCCCTGGTCCCTGCCACCCAGGGGGTCTGAGAGGACAACTGAGGCTCCACCTCCCCCCTTGAGAGCCCCCCAGGAGCCCCACTCTCAGCGAAGCTGGGTGGATGACCACGTCCCATCCCAGGAGCCACTGGGCTCCTGCTGCCAAGGGGGGTGAGTCTCCTGGCCTCCTCCCGCCCCGGCTCAGCCCCTCGCCAGCCTGCTCCTGCAGCCCCACGTGCTGCCGCTGGGACCCCTCCCCAGGCTCCTGGCGGTTCTTCACGGCCCCCCTTCTTTCTGGAAGCTCCTGGCTCAGTGCAGCAGGTTCCTGTGGCGTGGAATGAGTCAAACCAGGAGCCCCACACCTGAGGCCGCTCTGAGGACTGCACGAGGGGTTCTTGCAGGTGGCCCGCAGCCCTGGGCCTGCCCTGGAAAAGGGCTCCTTACACAACGGCAATCACTACGAATAGTATCTGTCGTGCTAATTCCCACATCGGCAGCACCTGCCCCTGCCCAGGTCAGAGCAGCTGAGGAGCCCTGCCGAGGCTCAGGCCGGCCCCTGAGGACAGCAGCACTGATGGGGACGCAGCTGGGGGGAGGGGGCCCCACAGGACACATGAGATGCCAACAGACGGGGAGTGAAGGAGTGGGCAGGCGGGGGCCGCAGTGAGCTGGGCGCCTGAGAGGTGGGCTGTTCCTGGGAGGGGCTGCAGGGCGCAGCGTGTAACGCAGCCCAGCAACTGGCCACGCTGGGGACCAGACGGAAGGGCTGCTGGTTGGCCCTGGCTGTCCTCCCTTCGTGAAGGCTGGGGGAGGGGCCTCTCAGCAGGAGATCGCGTGGGATCCGCGGGCGGAGTTGGACACCACCATGGGTGGAGTGGCTGCACCTGGTGTCCCCCCAGCTGCCAGGGGACACACGTGCAGGGATCGCGGCCACACCATCCCTGGGAGCAGTGCCCCCAGCACAGCTGGGACTTCTCCCACTCCTCTGCACCTCCTGGGGGTCTGACCTGAGAGGCCGTCACCTTCACGCCTTGCCTCCGCTGAGGGGCACCGAAGGGAAAGGGGCATCACATCTGCTGACCCTAAACTCCGAAGATCCCTCACGTGAGCTTTCACGAGATCATCGGGGCCTGTCCGGCCTGGGGCCCATGGCTCACCCCACGCACTTCCCCGGCCTGAGGCCCTGAGCCTGCGGTGTCCACTCCCTGCGCCCGTCAGCTGTAGGGGGCTGCAGGCGAGGACGCTGAGCTCCCCGAGATTTGCGGGCTGCCCAAGGCCCCTCGGTGGGAGAACGGAGAGCCAGGAGCCCCCCTGAGGCCTGAGCCATAGGGAGGACTCCCGTGGAGGGGACAAGGGTCCCCAAGGCAGTGACGGGCCACTCCATCCACGACAGGCGCTTCCATCACTCGCTCACGGACCACGGCCGCTGGATTCGAGAGCGCAGCCACGAGTCCTACTCCAAGAATTACTCGGTCGTCTTCCCCCACGACGAGCCCCTGGCTGGACGCAACATGAGGACGGACCCCCTGCACGAGGTGCCACACCCCCCCCCCTGCAGTGCCTGCTCTGTGCCGGCTGCCGGCGCTCTCGGGGAGCCCCAGGTGTGGGGTGACAGAGTGCATGCAGCACCCCCCCGCCCCCAGCTGCAGGGCAGGTGTTGGCTCCTTCGCTCCCTGGGCACTTACCGAGGGAATGTGCCTGGAGCACAGTGGGGGGTCGTGAGGGCGAGGTGCACCGGCAGGTGTGTGCAGTCGCCCATCAGGAGGGCAGGACCAGGCAGTGGCATGCTAAGAATACGTGCTCCTGCTTGTGGGGCCTGCTTGGGATGTCTTTCCTCCCCGGCAAGCTTCTACTTATATGATGAAACCCATCGTCAGGTGCCCTTTCCTGGGGCCTGCCCCTGGGCACTCTCCCAGGCCCCTGACAACCCAGGTGCCTTCCCTGTGCTCCCATTACCCACCCCCCACAACCCCCAGTCCATCTCTGTCCCCCCTTCCTTGCCTGTCTACGAGGACCCTGGCAACGGGGGCTGGGCCCCAGTCACTCTGAGCGCAGAGCCTGACTCTGGGTAGGTGCTCAGGGAATGTTTGTTGACTGGATGGCTGGGGCGGGAGGCAGGTGGGCAGGGCGCCGTGAGCAGGTAACATTGAAGCGGAAGAAGCCTCCTTCATCTGGGGCTCCAGCGCCTGGACCCCAGAGGGAGCTGGTGCCCACGGCACCTCCCCAGGACAGAGACATCCTTGGCCGCCGGGCTGCCCTGTCCTCCAGCCTGGCCTAGAGGGCCAGCTGGGAATCTGGGCCCCACGTGGGCTCGGGTTCCCCCAGCCTGCCCCCGGGCCTGCACCGTCCCCGCAGCGCAGCAGTCTCCCGAGGAGCGCAGGGATTGCTCGATGACTCTCGGGTGGAAGATGGGCTCAGACACGTGGCTCACACGTGCACAGTTCTGCCCGGAGGGGGCTTGGCGGGTGCAGCAGCCCTGCCCCCGGGGAGGAATCTGCCTTCACCCACACTTCGCTTCCTCGTCAGCACCCTCCTCGTGACACTTCCCAGCCGTTGACGGTTGGCGTGTGTTTTGTTAAATAGAGGAGCCTGCTCTCCATTTTCCCTCCCAGGAAGGGTGATGCGTCTCTGGTGGAGGTGTCCCCACGCTCACTGGAGGGGAGTGGGTTTTGTGTCCTTGGTTGCCACCCCCTTGGACGTCCAGGGAGGATGCATCCGGGGGTCACCAGTTGGCATGTGACCTGGAGCGCCCTCCCCCTCGAGGTGGTGGCCCACGGGGAGGGGGAGACTCAGGCCGTCTTGGCCTCTGGCGCCCATCGGTCCTGGCACTTGAACGCCCGGCCACGCTCAGCTTCCGAAGCCCACTCCTCCTGGGCGCTGGGCTGGGTTGGCCCCAGGCACAGGGCCCTTCCAAACCTTAGAGCGGAGATCTTTTTTCCCCCCAGGCTAAATTTATTTTCAAAGAAATCTGCCACCACATTACTTTATTGTGTCTGCTGTAATTTCTTATTGTGGTAAAGTATACAGCATACAGCTTGCCATTGGAACCACTCTAAAGTGTACAGCGCAGGGGGTTAAGTACATTCACGGAGCTGCGTAACCACCACCGCTATCCAGTTCCAGAATGTTTTTGTCACTGCAAGAGGAAACCTCGTACCCATGAAGCAATAACTCCCCATGTCGCCCCCACCCCCCAGCCTAGAAAACTACCGATCTATACTTTCTGTCTCTCTGGATGTGCCTGTTCTGGTCTTTTCGCATAAATGGGATCGTACCCTGTGTGGCCCTTGGTGACCGGGCTGCTTTTCCTTAGCTTGCCTCTGAGGTTCATCTCCGATGTAACAGGTGTCAGAACGTTCTTCCTTTGTGAGGCTAAATAACATTGCATCGTGTGGATGGACCACACTGGTCATCCATTCGTCCGTTGATGGGCACCTGGGCTGTCCCCACCTCTGGGTGGCTGTGAACGCAGGTGTGCACGGGCTTGTTTGCGTCCCTGGTGTCATTTCTCCTGGGTGTACACTTAGCTGTGACATCGCTGGGTCACTGGGTGTCCCAGACCGCTCGGGCTGCCGTAACAGACACCACAGGCTGGGGAGCTCGAATTCATCTCTCACAGTCCTGGAGGCTGGGCGGTCAGGATCCAGGTGTCTGCTGACTGGTTCCTGGTGAGGGCGGCCGCCTTCCCGCTGTGTCTGCTCCTGGCAGAGGGACAGCCCTGGTGGCTTCTCCTCTCCTCATAAGGCTTCGGACCCCACCCTTAGGGCCTCATTTCACCCTAATTCCTTCCTCACAGGCCCCATCTCCAAATACAGTCACACTGGGGGTTAGGGCTTCAGCATAGGAATTTGGGGGTGCAATTCGGTCCATACGAGAAGGTAATTCTGCAGACGGGGGATTCTTGAGGCGGGCAGTGTGGGTGCTGGGAGGGCCGCACAGTTGGAGTCAGAGCCTGGGCTTGGGTCCTGGTTCCGAGTACCGGGACCTCTTTGCCCGCTGCCCGCTGCGGTGCCGGGTGGTGGATTCTCCCCTCCCTGCCCTGCTCTGCGCGTCTGGCCAGGCCTGAGTGGGCCTCTTCTCCCTCCACAACCAGGAACTCCTCGCACGAGGCTGCGTGTTCCAGGAGCGGCACGGCTGGGAGAGGCCGGGATGGTTCAGTCCCCACGGCGCGGCTCCGGTGAGTGGCTCCCCGGTACCCAGCGGCCACGCCCCCAGCCCGGCCTGCGCCCGGCCCCTGCCCACTGTCCCGCCTACATCCTCCCCACCGGAGGTGGCTATGTGTCTCCCTGTCCTTAGTGCCGTGGGGCGGGTGTGTCACCTGGCCTTTGGAGAAGCCGAGCCCCGGCCGGTCCACCTGAGGTTGTGGGATGTCCCCACAGGCATCCCTCACCGCCCACGGTGCCCGGCCTTCCACGGCCCAAATGAGCCAGGGGCCAGGAGAGCTGGTGTTCCACAGAGAGGAGGCTGCACACGAGGCTCCCCAGGTTTACGGGAGGAATTAGAGTGTCTTCTCGTAATTTGGTTCATGTATCTTTGGCAACCGCAACTGTGAATGTTAGTAGGAGGATTTAGCACAAAATTATGCACTCTGTGTGTTAGCTCGTAAGTTGGTGTTTCACAGCGTCCTGGCCTCTGGGTGCCCTCCTGGGGGCTGCCCAGCCCCCACCAGGACCTCTCAGGGACCCGGGTCCTCAGAGAAGAGTCAAAACCATCCTGCTTGTGAGCCCCTCGGCCTGGGGTCTCTGGAGCAGGTGATGTGATGCTAAGGGGATGCTCTAATACAACCAGGGAGACAGTATTTGATCCAGATTTGTACAAATTAAACCCCCTTTCCCGTTGCTATGTTTTACCAGTCCCCTTCCAGTGCGACCCATCTCCCATCTCCGTAGCAGCTATGTGCCAAGGCACGTTCCAGGGCATGTTAGGTGAGGTGGATGGAGCCAGAGTTCCTGATGGCTTCTGCCTCTGCTTCTCTGGGGTCAGCAGAGGGGAGGGGCCTAGGTAGACCCCTCCTTGAGCAGGTCTCTGCAGAGCCCACTGCAGCCAGCCTGGTCCGCCCTGGAAGCCCCTCTCCCCCGGAATCCGCGGGCAAGCCGATGAGACCAGAGCAGGAATTGGCGACATACCCCTGGTCCCGAGATGGGCAGGCTGTGCAGTCCCCACCCGGGAGCCATCCTGGGAGTCCAGGGCACTGGGTGACGAGACGTCCCCAAACCCCTGACCCCTGGCCAGGCTACGGCGGGCTGGGATGTTAGGAGGGAGGGCTGGGGGAGGAGGAGGGGCCCCATCCGCAGGAACAGGGCCAGGTGCGGGGTGTTGGGTCCTGGGCCTCCCTGAGAGCGGCTGACCGAGTGCAGGAGAAGCCAAGGCAAGTGGCTGAGGGGCCAGCCTCTGGGGCCCACGCCGGGCGCTCAGGACTCGCCTGTGACCTGAGGCAAGTTCCAGTCTCTCGGCGCCTCGGTTTCCTCATCTGTAGAGAGGGTCTCCCTTCCCGGAAGCGTGAGGCCCTTTGCGCAGGGCTTGGCCCCGAGCAGGACCTGGTCCCGATCACCATGGCAACAGCACCTGGAGCCACCGCTGCGGCCACCCCAGCCCCGACTCCCCCTCCCTCTCCTTCCGCAGGCTGATCCCTGGGCCTTATCCCAGCGCCTTGGCGTTGAGTCAGAAGCCCTGGTGTGGCCCCCGAGGTCCCAGTCAACCCGCCTGTTTCCCGTTCAGCCCCGTCCCTCGCCGTCCCTCCCTACCCGAGCACACCCCGTTCGTTCTCCACCCTCCGGGGCCCCAGCGCTCCCACCGCCATGGAGATTATGGTGTCACCTGTGCAACGTGGAGGGCATGGCTGAGCCCCGCCTCCACCCCGGCCTCGTCCACAGCACGTTGCCCCTCGAGAGCAGGGCTCGGAGGGGGCAGGACCAGCTCTGCCCTGTGGACCTTTGTTTCCGCAGGACCCGGCTCAGGGCTGGCCAGGCCGCGGGCACCGGGCCATGCTGTGCGTGGAGGGGGGAGGAGGGGGCGGGACCGGTGACGACCCCTCTTCTGCCCCAGGTGCTCCCTTACGACTACTACGGGGCCTACAGGCAGCGGGCGCACGAGGACTACCTCTACGGCAGGCTGCTGGGCCACGAGTACACCTTCGACTTCCCGCCCCACCACGACGTGGTAGGACGCCCCATCCCTGATGGGATAGAAAGGCAGGCGTCCCCGTGGGCTGGCCCTCTCTGCCGGCTATCCCCACCCCCGTTTTTGGCCGACTCAGTTTCGTGGAGGAATCGATGATGTTCTCTGCCCTCTCCTCCCGTCTGTACCAAGACTTTGGCAACGGTGAGGTCTGCTCAAGGAGCGGGGCTGGAGCCAGGCCTGGGTCTGGCTGTGTGGCCTCGGGCCAGGGCTTCACCTCTCTGAGCCTCTTGGAGCTGCTCCGATTCTCAGGTCGCTCCTGGCGGCTCCTGGCCCCTTCCTTCCGTTCCCGACTCCTCATTTCTGTTGGGGTTGAGGTGAGTCCCTCTGAGTCTGCAGCACACAGGGAAGTTCTCACAGGCAGCTTCTGCAGAAGACACTATGCCAGCTCCCCCTCTGAGCCGCCCAGCTGTTTTGTTACCCAGCAGAACGTGCTGTGTCCCCGTGCACGTGGCCGACTGGGGAGGGAGCGAAGTCCCTTCGGTATCTGTTTGAGAGGGGGCCAAGGCCTCAGCCTGGGGGTCCCCAGGGATGGGTGGCCTGGGAAGCTTCGTAGGCATGGGACCCCTGCAGTCACGTGGGGCCCCCTGCTTAGAAGCAAAGCTCTGCTGTTGCTGCCTGGAAACTCTTAATACATTCTGAACAGGCCCGCATCTTTATCGTGACTAGTTCTGCACCCGGTCCTGAAGGGGAGGAAGCACGCTTTCCTCCAAAGTTTGCTCTAGTAAAGGCATTGGAGGAGGCGGCTTCTGAAATGGAAGGGGAGGCATGTGCGTCTGAAAGCCCAGGAGTCCCTGGGGCTGCCTCTCCGGGGAGCAAACGGGGACCCGTCTGGCACCTCCGCACGGTGGCTTCCAAGGCCTGCGGGATGTTCAGGCCCTTGAGGATGTGGGCGCTGGGAGGGGATGCCAACTTGGCTTCGCGGCTGCATCCCACCCGCGCAAAGGCACCTCGACAGTCCCAGAGCATGAAACGTGCACTTGTTCTCAGCCTTGGCAACGTCCCCAGCCTGGCTAGACGAGAGTCAGCCCGGGAAGCTGTTCTGGGGTTTGATCTGCAGCCCCAGCAGTGTAAGCGAAGGTACCACATGGCTGATGGGCGAAGGGAGCTCCATAAAGAGTAGTGGTGCCTGGAGAGGGGTGAACTGCAGCCTCTGGGGCTCAGAAGCTGTGCAGACCCCATGGGGTGCCGGGTAACAACCAACTGTCCTGGGGGGAAGCCTGATCCCCGGCGCTGGCCAGTTTCCCCTGTATAAATGCCCTCACCGTCCGCTCCCTCCCACCCACCCACGTGGCATCACTGAACGCAGAGCGGGGAGAGATGCGCACAGTGGCTTCTCGGGGTCGGGGCACTACTAGACAGACCCAGGTGATGAATAGCTCATCGTTTCCACCTGTGTAAACTTGAGTGGCCCACGTACTGCCCCTGGGCCTCAGAGGGCACCCGGCTGTGAGGCTGCTAATCACAGTTGCTCCCAGGCAGCGGTGTCTGTACCACACGGGGTGGGAGGAGATGGCGTGGGCCCCTCACACACCCTAAATGCTCCCTAAGTGGCAGCTTTGCTGTTATAATTTTTTTTTTTCCCGTAAAAGCAGTGGGATTGGCACATCTGCTCAGCGATGGGGTGAGGGGTTTAGGGCAAAGATGGAGTGACATTGCAAGGGAAGACCAAGCAGAAGAAACAGATGGACAGCAGGAAACCTTGAGACTGGAGCCAAGCGTTTGCGTACCGTATGGAGGGAAATAATGAGAGATGTTGCCTTGTTTTTTTTTTTTAAAAAAAAACAGCTTTATTGAGATATATTCACATACCATGCCACCCAACCACTTAAAGTGTACAATGCTTTTAGTATTTTCAGAGAGTTCTGTAACCATCACTGCAATCTAATTTTAGAACCTTTTTATCTCCCCCCCAAGGAAACCCTATCCCCATTAGCCCATTTTCTCACCGCATCCCCACCTTCTGGCAGCCACTAATCTACTTCCTGTCTGCGTAGCTTTACCTCATCTGGACGTTTCACGTAATGGACTCGTACAATGGTCTTTTGTGACTGGCATAATGTCTTCAAGGACCATCCATGTTTTAGGAAGTCGTCAGTACTTCATGACTTCTTATTCTGAACAATATTCCATTACATGGATACACTCCTTTTTCTTTATCCATTCATCTGTTGATGGACATTTGCGTGGTTCGACTTTCGGGCTATTATGAATAATGCTGCTCTGAAAATGTGCGTGCAAGTTTTTAGACAGATGTTTTCATTTCTCACGGGTAAATATCTGGGAGCGGGATTGCCGGGCCATGTGGTAGCTCCACGTTTCGTGTTCTGAAGATCTGCGAAGGCTTTTCCAAAGTGGCTGCACCGTTTCACACCTCCGCCCGCGGCGGACGAGGTTCTCGGTTCTCCATCCTCGTGAGCACGTGTAGTTCTCTTTTTGACGCTAGCCATCCGGGTGGGTGTGAAGTGGTATCTCAAAGATCTGAGTTGCATTTCCCTAATGACTGCTGGCGCGGAACATCTTTTCATGTGCAGATTTAGTCATTTGTATATCTTCTTTGGAGAAATGTCTATCCAGATATTTTGCTCAGTTTTAAATTGAGCTATTTGTCTTTTTATTGAGTTATAAGAATTCTCCGTACATTCTGGCTACAAGTCCCTTCTCAGATTTATGATGTGTAAACATTTTCTCCCCTTCTGTGGGTTGTCTTTTCACTTTTTTAATGATATCGTTGGCAGCACGAAAGTTCTTAATTTCGATGAAGTACAGCTTATGTAGTTTTTCTTTTGTCCCTTGCGTTTTTAGTGTCATATTTAAGAAGGCGTTTCCTAACCCAGGTCACAACGAGTTACTCTTCCGTTTTCTTCTCAGAATGGTATAGTTTTAGGTCTCGTACTTAGGTCTGTGGTGCATTCTGATGAAGCTTTGTGTGTGGCGTGAGGAAGGGGTCCAACTTCGTGCTTTTGCAGATGGCTATTCGGGTGTTCCGGCACCATTTGTTGAAGATTATTCTTTTCCCGATCGAATTGCCTTGGCATCCTTGTGAAAAATTAACTGACCATAAATGTCAGGGTTTATTTCTGGACTCTCAATTCTATTCCGTTGATCTGTATTTCTATCCTTATGCTATACCACGCCGTCTTGAGTACATTAGCTTTGTAGTAAGTTTCGAAATGAGGAAGTGTGAATCCTCTAGCTTTGTTCTCCTTTTTCGAGACTGTTTTGAATATTCTGGGTGCCTTGCATTTCTGTATGAATGTTAGAATCAGTTTGTCAGCTTCCTCCAAGAAGCCAGCCGAGATTTCGGTAGACTCTCTAATCGGTAGATTGATTCGGGGGGTACAGTCATCTTAGCAATAGTGAGTCTTCATTTCGTAAACATGAGAGGGCTTTCCATTTATTTAGGTCTTTAATTTCTTTCAAAGTTATTTTCTAGTTTTTAAGTTCAAGTTTGCGCTTCTTTTGTTAAATTTATGTGTAAGCATTTAAAAATTCTTTTTGATGATGTAAATAGAATTATTTTCTTAATTTCATCGATGGTTCATGGCTAGCATATAGAAATACAAAAATTTTTTTTTGTTGTATATTGACCCTATATCCTGCAACCTTCTTGAACTATTTTATTAGGTGTAATAGTTTTTCAGTGGGTTCCTTAGGATTTTCTGTATGTAAGATCACATCATCTGCAAATAGAGATGGTTTTCTTCCCCTTTTCCAGTCTGGATGCCTTTTATTTTTTCATGCCTAATTGCTCTGGCCGGGACCTCCAGTACAATGTTGAGCAGAAGTAGCAGAGTGGACAGCCCTGTCTTGTTCCTGACCTTAGCGTGGGACATTTAGTCTCTCACCATTAAGTATGTCAGCTGTGGGATTTTGTTCATGCCCTTTATCAGGTTGAGGAATTTCCCTTTTAGCCCTAGTTTACTTGGAGTTTTTATCATGAACAAGTGTTGGATTTTGTCAGATACCTTTTCTGCATCTATTGAGATGATCATTTGGTTTTTGTTCTTTATCCCGTGAAGATGGTACATTACGTCAATTGATTTTGGGGTGGTAAACCAGCCTCCCATTCCTGGGATAATCCCACTTGATCGTGGTGTGTAATCCTTTTTATATGTTGTTGGATTTAGCTTGCTAGTATTTTGTTGAGGTTTTTGTATCTGTATTCATGAAGCATTATAGTCTGTAATTTTCTTATGAGGTCTTTGGTTTTGGCATCAGGGGTAGTGCTGGCCTCTTGGGAAGAGTTTGTGAAGAATTGGTATTAATTCTTTTTTGAATGTTTGGTAAAATACACTAGTGAAGCCATCTGGACCTGGGCTTTTCTTTGTGGGGAGTTTTAAATGACTAATTAAGTCTCTCTTTTATTATAGATGGATTCAGACTATTTCCCCTTCAGTCGGCTTCAGTAATTTGTGTCTTTCTAGGAATTTCATTTCATGTCTAATTTGTTGGTGGACAGCTGTTGACAGTATTCCTTAAAATCCTTTGCTATAAATTAGTTAGTGATACCCCTCTTTCATTCCTGATTTCAGTACTTCGAGTCTTCGCTGTTTTTTCTTGGTCAGTCTAGCTAGTGATTTCCCAATTTTGTTGATCTTTTCAAAGAAACAATTTTCAATTTTGCCGATTTTCTCTGTTTTTCAAGATTTCATTTATTTCCTTTCTAATCTCTAGTATGTCTTTCCTTCTGCCTGCCTTGCCTTCTGCCTACTTTGGGCTTAATTTCCTCTCCTTTTCTAGTTTCTCAAAGTGGAGAAGTTAGGTTACTGACTGGAGAGCTCTTGCAGGTGGAAAACTTCCGTGAGCACAGCACTAGCTTCATCCCATCAGTCTGCATATGTTGTATTTTCATGTTCATTCATCTCCAAGTGTTTTCTAATTCCCTTTCTCTTTGATCCGTTGGTTGTCTAGGACTGCGTTGTCTAACTTCACTTATTTGTGAATTTCCCGATTTTTCTTCCGCTGCTGATTTCTAATTTGATTCCACTGTGGTCAGAGAACATATTTTGTATGATTTTAACCCGTTTGAATTTATCATCTTGTTTTATGGCTTCTGGTCTACCCTGGAGAATGTCTCCTGTGCTTGAAAAGGATGGTCACTGTGTGTTCCTAGCTGGAGGGGAGGAAGGCAGGAGGGGCTCTTGGAGCAGGACGGCAGCCAAGGGCCCAGGGCCCCAGGGTCTGGGGGGAGGAGTCAGGTCCCAGAGCCCACACAGCACCCCACCTCTGGAACTTTTCAGATCAAGAAGGAGTGTCTGGCCTGCAGAGGGGCCGCTGCTGTGTTTGACATGTCCTACTTCGGGAAGTTCTACCTGGTGGGCCTGGACGCGAGGAAGGCCGCCGACTGGCTCTTCTCGGCCGATGTCAGCCGGCCCCCAGGTACGGAGCCCAGGTGGGCCACACTTTCCCACTTCGGTGCAGCCCCGGGCACTGAGACGAGACAGGGAGCTGACCCTGTCCTCTCTGGGCTCATCTGGCTCATGGCTCCGCCCCGAGGCCTGGCCCTGGGGCCCCGTGTCCAGACCCCTCTGCCCTCCTGGCTGAGCCCCGGCCCCAGGCCCCCTCCACCTTCCTCCCTCCCTCTACCCTCTGTCTCCTCCTCCATCCTCCCCCCTGCCCCCACCCCCACTTTTACTTTGTTCCAGACAGGATTCCAGGCAGCAAGTCCTCAGAACAGTCTCCTGGGGCTGGGGAACCTGTCCACTTCCCCTCCTAGGAATGCTCTCCCCAAGTAGGGTTTCTAGAATTAAAAACACAGGGTGTTCAGTGCCATTTGAATTCTAAATAAAGGATGAATAACTTCTTAGTGTAAGTATGTCCCATGCGATGTTTGGGATATGCCTCTCCTTTTTTATCACGCATCCCCATCCACCCAACCCCAAACTCACCCAGCCCCATCGCTAGTAGTTTCCTAGAGCTGCTGTAACAAAGTACCACAAACTGAGTGGCTTTAAACAACCTAAATGTGTTGTCTTACAAGCCTGGGGCTGGAAGTTCAAACTCAGGGCCGTGATCCCAAGAACGTAGAATCCCTCCTTTTTGCCCCTCCTGGCTTCTGGCCGTGGCCACCATCCATGGCTTTCAACCACGTTGCTCCAATCTCTGCCTCTGAGTCACACGGCCTTCTCCCTGCGTTTTCTTCTTTTTTAAGGGCACCAATTACGTTGGATTAGGGCCCCACCCTGATGACCTCTGATCACCCTAGCATGATCCCATCTGCAAAGACCCTATTTCCAAATAAGGTCCATTCACAGGGACTGGGGGTTAGGACTTCAACATACCATTCTGGGGGACACAGTTCAACCCATTACACCATTTATCCAGCCAACCCACCTGCCCCCCGCCTCACATGTACCTGCTACTCACCTCCCCTTAATCCCCCGCGTCCCATTCATCGTGCCAACACTCTCCTACCCACCCACCCGTCCCCTCCTTCCATCCATGCTTCCCCCGACCCTCTCCTCACCTCCGCATTCTCTCATCCATCCATCCATCTACTCACCTCCCCTTAATCCCCCGTGTCCCATTCATCGTGCCAACACTCTCCTACCCACCCACCCGTCCCCTCCTTCCATCTGTGCTTCCCCCGACCCTCTCCTCACCTCCGCATTCTCTCATCCATCCATCCATCTACTCACCTCCCCTTAATCCCCCGCGTCCCATTCATCGTGCCAACACTCTCCTACCCACCCACCCATCCCCTCCTTCCAACCGTGCTTCCCCCCACCCTCTCCCCACCTCCGCATTCTCTCATCCATCCATCTACTTCCTTTTGCATACTCATTTATTCATCAGCCATTCAAGGAGCTTCTGCTATGCCAGGCGTGGTGCTAGGAGCGCCCAATGAATGAGATATAAATCCTGCCCTTAAAGACGTCCCAGCGTGGGGGTGGGGTGGGTGGGAGGGAGGGATTCGAGGCATTTCTAGAAGAAAGAAGCCTCCCTCCTGACCCTTCCTCCTCGGGGCATGGCAGTGCTGGGTGACCTGCCCATCCCTCTCTGGGTCATTCAGTCGTGGTGGCATCACTGAGACGAGGGGCCTTTCAAGGTTGCCCCCCTAGGGTATCTGACCAAGGGTTACCCTGAGCTGAGGGGCTGCCCCGCTAAATGGCTCCCACATTCTGGGGTCTTCGTCCTGTCCGCAGGCTCCACGGTGTACACCTGCATGCTGAACCACCGCGGGGGCACCGAGAGCGACCTGACTGTCAGCCGCCTTGCTCCCAGCCCCCAGACCTCCCCGCTGGCCCCTGCCTTTGAAGGTAAGCGATGCCTCGAGGATCCAGCAGTGCCCTCGACGCAGCCCCGCTCGGTGAGGCGGCCGCCGACGCAGGACGCACTGGGAGGGGCTGCCGAGGCTGCTCTGGTCACGCGTGTGCCCGCCGCAGTCAGGGCCTGGGAGCTCAGAGGTCTCGCTTCAGGCTGAATGTGGCCTTTGTTCAGGCAACGATGCTGGGCTTCCAGCGCTCAGTGATTATGCCTTTGAACCTGCCCGTCCCGCGGGGTTTTGGAGTGGCCACAGCGTGCGCGTGCTCAGCTCACCTGCCCGGAAGAGAGTGAGCCGAGGGTAAGGCCACGCCTCCCTCGTGGAGAAGTTAGATCCTTCTGACACCGGCATCTATGCTGAATTGGCTGTCTCCGTTCCCGTGTAACTCTCAGTCTCAGACTGGGGCAGGTCCTTAGAAGATATCCAGCTCTGTGCCCAAACTGACGCCCACACTGCCCTCTGCAGGCCCTCTGCTTCTGCTTGCATGCCTCTTGTGACGGGGAGCTCATTACTCGTATTCCTTGTTTGCACAGGTCTGACTACACTGAGCCAGATCTGCCCCCATCAGTTCACCTCCCCGACCCACCCTTTGGTTCACATGGGAGCAGTTGAATCTCTAGTGCTGCAAGCGTGTCTCTGTCAGGGCAGAATAGCAATGGCTAAGCTTCACAGAGCGTGGGAAGCATCCCCGCTCTCCAAGAAGGGGCCCTCTTGCCACCCCTGGGACACTGGATTTGCAGGGGAGAAAGGATTCAACTGTGCTGCTCTCCGTGCGGCTGCACTGTACCGTCGGGGGAAGCGTCACTGTCAGCCCATTCAGGAAACCTGGCGGCCCCAGCTCCCGGCCTGGCTCAGTGCTGCTGGCCATTCAGTTGCGTGGGACTCAGTCACGGGGGACGGGGGCGAGGTCTGGCCTGGGCACTGGGAGAGGGAGGTGCAGGAAAAGCCCGATAGAACACTGGGTGGGATTGTGAGGGGGTGGGAAAGAGCGAGGATTATGGGAGGCCGTGGGAAGCAGGTGAGCCAGGATGAGGAAGGTTTCCTGGAGGAGGTGATGTCTGGCCTGAGCCTTGAAGGATGGATACGAGCCACCTGCTAGAAAGGTGTGGAGGAAAGAACGCGGGAGGTGCCTGTGAGGAGCTGGGCGGAGAGGGGCATTTTGACAAGGGCCGCTGGAAACTTTGGCCTTCATCCCCCAGGAGAGGGGAGGCCCGATCCAGCCACAGCTGCCATCCTTAGACAGCGAGTCTAGCTGGGGAGACAGAACAGAGGGACCCCAGTGAGTGTGCAGGTCCCTGAAATCCTGACTCTGCCACTGCCTGGCTTGGGGCCCGCCTCTCTGAGCCTCAGTTTCCCCATCTGTGAAGTGGAGACAAATGACCCGCCTCCCTGAGCTGCTGCAGGGAGTTGAGCGAGAGTCTGGGGGTGCCAGGAGGGCTGGGGAGCAGCCTCCCTGAGCTTGTTTCCCCACCTGGAAACTAGTCCCCGTCACAGGGGGGAGTTGTCACCAGGGCTCTGTACGCTGAGCCACGGCCCAAGGGGGCAGCTTCTTGTGCCCTTCCCGATGAGTCTGGTGGATTCCTGGCCCTGGAGGAGAACTCGCCTGCCAGGGCGGGAAGAGCAGGCTCTGAGAGGAGGGGAAGGGGAGGTGGAAATGGGCCCCGGAGATGTTTCTCCTGGACGCTGGGGGCGTCTGCCTCAAGTTAAACGGCCACCTGGTGGGGAGGTTTGCACTTGGTGGGTTCTTGACCTGCCAGGGTGTGTGCAGATGACAAGCAAGTCACAGTGGTCTGTGGGGCGTGCTAAAGGTCCCGGCTTCACCGCTAAGCACAGAAAACCCACATACGGACCTTGTATTTTCAGCCTTAAAAAAGCGGTACTGTTCCTGCTGTGAACATGAATGTCCATTCAGTGCGCGTGTTTATACCTGTTAGGTCAGATCACCATTAAGACAAGAGGATGTGCGTTTCACGTGTGATCAAGGTTGTGTATAAAGCAGCTGTCCATCTTAAATGTGATTTTGAACAGTATTTTACATCACAAAAGGAGTACATACCTGTAGGAAACATTTGGACAATTCTGAAAAGTACAAAATAAAGTCCACAGCTCCCGGCCCGAGCCAGAGCCCTGGAGCCTGCCCTCTGACCGCCCTCCCTGCCATGTCCGCCGTGTGGGCTGGACCTGGACCTGGGCGCTTCGCGATGTTTTTCATGAGAGACAGCTGCCCAGAGGAAGTCAGGCCCAGCAGCCGCCGTCTGTCTGGAACCAGGTGGCTTCAGTTAACGCTCGAGTCCCCCTGGGAGGGGCCTCGGCATGGCTGCAGACGGGCGGGGCCACGCGGGGGCCACGGAGCGTGCTCCGGGCGCTGGGGTAGAGGGTGCCGCTGGAGACTCGATCCTCAGAGGTGTTCTCAATCCAGCGTCCCGAGAGCCCCCAGCCCAGGTAGCAGGGGATCCTTTGGGGATCAGCTCGTTTGTTTGGCCTTTGGGTTGGGTCTGGATGGACAGCCAGGACTGAGGGCGCAGACGGGCACACAGAACGTGGGGTGACGAGGTCAGGGATGTTCCAGAGGTCACCTGGACGGGGCGGGAGGACGACCAGGGCTCTGGCTGGGGTCTCCACGTGGGGGGCTGATGGCAAAGCCAGGGGCTCTTCTGCTCTCCCCCCGGCTGCTGCTGGTGGAACCCTGGCTTGGAGGGGGCGAAGGGTTCCCAGCTTCACGCTTCCAGGTGTGGTGGCCTGACCGGTCCCAGCTCCAGGACCTTCCATCAGAGCCCAGCCAGCGAGTGCTTCTGGGGAGGGAGCAGAGGTCCCAAGCCCCCCCACCCCATCCCCTGTCCCCGTCTGGGCTCTGCTACGAGCTTCACGCTCCCCTGCCGGAGAAGCAAAGTGGGGCGTGTCTCTTTTTCAATTATAGTAGGTGCCCGCACCTATGATCACAATGACATGCTGTTCCACTGCTGTGGAAGCCCCGGGGAGTGGGGGCCAGTGTGCGGAAGGGCGTCTAGGCAGGATTCTCCAGACTCCGTAGCCTCCCCGAGAGCTGCTGCCCCCTCCCACGGACAACGCCAGCTCTGCCCAGAGTGGGCTGGGGGCTGGTGCCGGGCCGGCCCCCGGCGGGGCCCAGAGTGAATGGCGCGGAAAGCTGAGAGAAGCAGCCCTTGGGCAGGACCGGACCCCCGGGGAGGGAGATGAGTGTCCCAGTGCGTAACCGTCCCGGTTCCTGGTTCCTGAGCCCCAAGCTGGGCTCCTGGTGCCGCCATAGCTCCTTCAATCACCCCAGCAGCCTTGTGGGGGGGTGTTCTGGCCTCATTCCCATTGTACAGATGCAGAAACTGAGGCTGGAAGTCAGGGATTGACTGGGTACCATCACTCTGAGATGGGGGGAGCCCTGCTGGAAGGAAGGAAGGAAGGAAGAGAGGGAATGCGATGGGGAGAAGGGCGCATAGAAAATGCAGAGGAGCGAAGCCCCTTCCAGGCCTGCCACCTCCACCAGGTCACGGGGGGAGTGGTCAGTGAGAGCCTGCCCGCCCAGGGCACACACAGTGGCTGAATCTCACAGCATCCCCGCGGATGAGGTGCATTCACCCCAAATTGCAGGTGACATTTCGGAGGCTCAGGCAGGCTGCATGAGGAGTCCAGGGCCACACAGCTGTCTGAGGTCACAGCCCCCCGGGGCAGTGGCTCTCCCAGGACACTGGGCCAAGGTGAGCTCCCCTCTGCTCAGCAGTACCCGGGTGGCAGCATGGCCCAGTGGATGCTCCACAGGCCGTGGACTCAGAGCTGGACAGAGGCCAGTCTTCTCACACCGTGTGACCTCTCTGAACCTCAGTCTCCTTTTCCCGAGGGTGGTGACGAGTGTCAGTCCCCTCTGAAGGATCAACGGTGTGTTGCCTGTAACGCCCCGGCTCGACACCAGCTCCCATAAGGCCATGGCAGGGATCCTAGACACCGGGGGGCCGTGGGAATATGAAGAGAAACGGGAGCTGGTCAGGACGTTGAGGCTCAGAGAAGGAAAGAGGCTTGTCCAAGCTCGCCCAGCACTGGCAGCTGAGGTGGGACTCAGTCTCCCCACGGCGTGATGGCGCTGGGAGCTCTTACGCTTTCTTGGACCACAAACCCTTTGAGAAGTGGGAGAAAGCCTCAGACTCCCCCAGAAAATGCTCCCTTGACACGTGCAGCCTCAGGCGGTCCCGCGCCCAGCCCCTCCTCCCCACGTTTCGTCCTGCGGGTGATGAGAACCCAGGGTCCCTTGGGAGTGTCCCCATCACTGGGCCTTTGTCGTTCACTTTCAAGGAAAGAGTGTTTGTTTTCTCCACGAGGCCTCGGGCCATCCCCTCTGCCCCGCCTCCTCCGTCCCACAGTCCTGCGCTGAGTCCCGTGCTTCTCCTCCAGGGGACGGCTACTACCTGGCCGTGGGCGGGGCTGTGGCCCAGCACAACTGGTCCCACATCACCACGGTGCTGCAGGACCGGAGGTTCCGGTGCCAGCTTGTCGACAGCTCCGAGGACCTGGGCCTGATCAGCGTCCAGGGCCCAGCCAGGTGAGGAGAGGGCGGGGAGCCAGGCACCGGGGTGCCCCTGGGCCCTGGGCCCTCGGCCCTCTATCTGGGGCCCGGGGCAGAACCTCTTACTGCTTCAGAATGGGACATTGTGGTCAGTAAGCTCGACGTGCCAGCAACCTCAGAGAGGCCACACCAGAAGGACGCTTTTCGAAGCACTAGAATACAGAAAAGCCCTTAATGAAAGACTCAGACTGAACCTCACCGTGAATCAGTACGTGAGGATTCAGTGGTCACGGAAGGGCCAACGAGGGTGTCTCTGGACAGCTGATACAGACTAGGAATCATGTGCGCCATCTCTAGGGGGGCAGAGCCAGACTGGGGTTCCACGTGCTACCTGGGCTCAGAATAACGCTCTACACCAAGAGGTGGCCTGCTGCTCCCTAAAGCCCCCCAACGTCTAGGTCTGCAGACGATCGTTCACTCCTTAATTCATTCTGTGAGCGTTTACTGAGCTGTGTTCCCACCCATGAGGAATCAGCTCCTGGAAAGCCCTCGGATTCCAGCTTGTGCGTGGAGCCACACGACGGTCTTAGGCAAAGGGGCACCTGAGCAGCTGTGCACGTTGGAAAGATCCCTCTGGCTGCGCTTTGGAGAGGGGACGGGGGGATAGGGGATAAGGGGGGAAGCACAGAGTGTTGACATCGACAAGCCAGGGGCCTGGGATATACCAACATCTCCTCCAATCCTGATCACAGCCCTTGGAGGTGGTTAGAAGTATTTTTATTCTTATTGGGGAAGAAGAGAGGACGGTGCATCTCCAGCCAGGTTATCCCAAAGCTGACGCTTAGATGCAGCACGGCCGTGCCCACGGGACATCCCTGTCAGCCCGGGGTCCTGCCAGGATCCCCAGCCAGTGCACGCAGACCCCGCCACGGGGTCCATTTTCCCTGGTTCTTTGGAGCTGACCAAGCCTGCAGCACCCCAGCTGGGTCCTGGACTGGCGGCCCTCCCCTCCCGGGCGGAGTGTAGCTGGCTCTGGGCGTGTATCGTCTCGCACAGAGGCACACGGCACACACGGTACGTGCTCTCCGAATCACGGCTGGCTGTGTACCTTAACCATCAAGTGCTGGACTTCAGGCTTCTCATGAAAACCAATATTTATTAGGGGCCCTTGGAGGGGACACTGCAGGAACTGAGGGGTCAAGGCTTGGAGCTCTCTGAAGGGACAGTGTTTCAGGCAGAGGAGGCAGCAGGTGCAAAGGCCCTGTGGCAGGAGGAAAAGCAGTGAGGCCAGGGCCATAGGAGACAGGCTCAGAGGGCAGTGGAGGCGAGAGCCTACAGGTGCAGAGGCTACTCCTCCAGGAGAGGGAACTGAGCAGAAGAAGGGCTTTAACGGAGTAGGAGGCCGGCAGGTGTGAGGAGCCTCAGGGGCCAGGTGAAGCAGGGATTCTGAGCGGAGAGTGATGAGCCTCCAGTGTCCAGGTGGTCAATGGGTCCAGCGTGTGGGGTTCCTCTCCCCACACACTGACCTCTGCATCTCTGGGCTGAACGGGGGTGGGCGTCCTGGCCTTCTGAGCTCGAGGCCATCCTCAGAAGCCTCAGCTTCATCTGCACTGCGACCTTGGCCAGGGAGTGGGCCATTTTTGGTTTGGTGGTGGGGGTGAGCGGGCAGGGGAGGGAGGGGGTACCAGACAGACAGATCAAGGTGTGGCCCCGGGAGGACAGGCCAGCCTCTTCCAGCCTCATTAGAAGCTGCTCAAGGAGGGTGGCAAGTGACAGCTGCCAGGGCAGGAAGACAAGCTCTCCTCCTCCTGGTAACTTCTTAGCTTTCTCCCCCAAATTGTCCTCGCTCTTTCAAAAATAACCCAAAGTTTCTTGTATGAATAATAATGTTACCAGCACCGCTGACAAGGGCTAAACTTTCTGAGCTGTCAGGTGGAAAGCATTCGGCGTGGCACCTGGACCATGGGAGATGCTGTATGACCTGCTGACCGATAGAACTTTCTGGAAACATTCCACAATTGGTGGTCCAGTACAGTAGCCACTAAGCTGTATGCGGCCACTGAGGCCTTGACATGTGGCAGTGAGACAGAATGTTTTACCCTAATTAACTTAAGCTCAAGAGGCCACACGTGACTAGGGGAGACATGGCGGGGAACAGTGATTGCCATTGTAGTTGTTGGTGCCACGGCGCTTGGCGTGTGCTTTCTGGTGGCTGCCCCCTCCTAAGGGCCCCGTGAGGTGGCATCGCTGCCCTCCTGGAGCGGACGAGGGGACCGAGGCGAGGCTGGGGCAGGAGTGAGTGAAGGAAGCAGGACCTGAACCTGGTCTCTGACCGGAGCCGGTGCCCTCTTGGGAGAGGCACAACCTCCTGCACCCCGACCCGTGCTTGGCAGACCTGCCTGCCCAGCTCGGTGCCCGAGCTGGGGCACCCCTGGCACTGCTAAGGCCACGCCGGCCCCGGGTGGCAGCTCCAGCCTCCTTCCTCCTTCCCCTGCTGGGAAGACCAGGGAGCAGCCCTGGCCCCATCCGCCCAGGGCCGCGGAGAGGATGGGCTTCTTAAGGACTGGGTGTGGGTTCTCCGGGGGCTGACGCCACGTGGGCGCCGGGGTGTTACATAAGGATCTTGACACACTGCAGCACGCTGGGCACCTCGGGCAGGCGTGGGCGGGCAGCTCCCGGCACCGTGGGCCTGGGGATTCGCCTCAGACGCGTTTCTGGGCACTGGCTGGGACCCCTGCGAGGCAGAAATGGTGGGGCTGTCTCCTGCCAATGGGGAGCTGGCCCTGCAGTGCAAAGCCAGCCCATTTTCAATCAGCCCTATTTACCAGTTGTCCTCTCTGTGCCTGGCATAGGGGCCCTGTTGGCACGGAGCTCCTGGTTCAGTGGGGCAAGTGTCAATACAACCAGTGTGAGAGGTGCCCTGGCAGGAGACATGTCAGGGCTGTGAGCGCAGACCGGGGGCAGTGGGGGGGGGCGGGAACCTGACCCAGACTCAGGGAATCAGGGAGGCCTTCTTGTAGGAGGTGACGGGAGCACCAACCCTGAAGGTAACAAAACTTTAAACTGGGGCCGGGGCGCCCGGTGGAAACATGCAGGGGGGCAAGAGTCAACTAAGTCCTGGGGGAGGCAAGGGGCACGGTGCCCAGGAACTGAAGGTTTCCACGGACACTGAGAGGCCCAGCATGAGAGCCAGACTGCCGGGCCAGCAGGGCAGGGCAGCTGAGGAGGGCGGGCCCTGCCCTCGGGGGCCTGTGGCATGAGGGCGTTAGCTGGCTAGATGACTGCCCAGGCCTTGGTCCCGCCATCTGAGAAGGAGAGCTGGCGAGCGCCCACCTCTGAGTCGCGTCTCTGCCCAGGCCTTGGTTCTTCCGTCACTGCACTGGTGAAGGTGCCTTTCTTATCTGACTGGATTTGGGGTGCGTTTCCCTCTTGGTGTGTTTTATTAATAGCATGTTTGTTGGCGGTCTGCCCCGTGAGGACAGGGCCCCGTCCTCCTCACTGCTGTGTCCCCAGTGCGTCTCCAGCCAGGCCACACACCCAGGAGGGCTGGGCAGGTGTTTGTTGACCGACTGACTGACCGACCTTGCTCTCGCTCACAGCCGGGCCATTCTCCAGGAAGTGCTCGATGCAGACCTGAGCAATGAGGCCTTCCCGCTGTTCACTCACAAGCTGGTGAGAGCCGCCGGGCACCTGGTAGGTACCACCTGGCCGCTGTCCCCTGGGCTGTAGGGGGCAGCAGCTGCAAGGGAACAAACCCGGGGCTTGGGAGTCGTGTGCCCCTGGGCACGTCTGTGGACCTCCCTGGACCCTGGTTCCCTACTGTGAAGTGGGGACCACATGTCCTGCCCACAGGCTGTTAGGGCCTCAGACGAGGAACGGGGGTCAAAGTCAGGTATCGCCTGTGCCCCACCCGGTGTCTGGCGCACGCTGAGGGGCACAGTCCCAAGCTTCTGCCAGGGACTTGCCACCCGTGAAGCCGCCCCCAGTGTCCGCTCCTCAGAGGCAAGGCCACGCCCTCCCAGATCAGGGCATTTCCTGCGCCTCCCTGGAGATGACAGCGCTGGGGACAGCCAAGCAATTACGCTGCTCCGGAGGTCTGCGTGTCCTGAGGAGGCGGCCTGTCCTCTGGAGTGTTCCCCCTTCCCAGCCCCCCGCACAGCGGGAGAGGGGAGGGGCCGCTCGGGGTGCACCGCCAGGCCCCGGGGAGCAGCCCCTGCCCTTCCCCCAGCTCCAGAAGGCCGGGTCCCAGGACCGGAAGCTTCTGAGACTGTGGACAGTATCAGGGCCGCAGCGGACTCAATGTCCTCAGAGACCCTGGGGCCGGGGTCCCGGGTCCAGCTCTGGTCCGGCCCTGCTCCTGGGCCGTGGTGTCCTTTTAGGAAAATGAGCATCATGTTCTCCACCCCGACTTCCCGAGAGCAAGGTGAGGAGAAGGCGGTCAAGGTGACCTCAGCCGCTGCCAGCCGAGGGCTCGCGAGGCGCCAGGCACAAAGCACGTGACTCACGAGTCCTTAGTGCTTAACGCTCACGACAGTGTGGAAGGTTCTAGCAAGGGCTTCTCGGCCTCAGCTCTGTCGGTGACGTTTTGGAACAGATATTCTGGTGGGGCAGGGGGCGCATCCCGGTCATTGCAGTGTGTGGAGCCGCGTGCCTGGCCTCACCCACTTGGCGCCAGGAGCACCCCCAGATGTGACAACCAAAACTGTGTCCTGACGTGGCCACGCGTCCCCAGAGGCAGCACTGCCGTGGCAGGGGAAGAGGGGGTGGGGCAGGGGAGGAGGTGCTGCTCTGTGACTGCCCTGTTAGCAGGTGTGCAGTCACAGCCAGGTGCGTTGAACGAGGTCTTACAGCAGCTCCCGACGTAGGAAATGTTACCCCCAGGACGGATGTTTCCCTGAATTGAGCTCAGAGAAGTTGGATGGACTGCCCAGGCCCGCCCCCAGCTAATGAAACATAAAAAGCGCATGAATATGTCAGTAACACGGAGGTGGCCTTAAGGAGGGGGTGGGTGGACAGACAGCCGGATTCAGGGGCACTTCCCCCTCTTCTACTTCCTTCGTGTTCATCTGGGGGGTTTGGGGGGGAAAGTGCTAAGGGATGTTTGTGATCCTGGCCTGCAGAGGGGCTGGAGGTCAGAGGAATCTGGGTCCTGTTAGCAAGTAAACAATGTTTCAATGACATCAGAAAGGAGGCTGCCAGGAGAAACTAGATAAAAGCAGCTCTGCAGAGCCGAGGAGCACTGGCCCGGCTCTGGTCTGCCTTCCCTCTCTGGAGGCTGTGCTGGGGGGCAGGAAACTGGGGATGTCTCTGTCTAGCTTGCTTCCTGCCTGCTTGGTACAAAGCTGCCTGCCGGGACCAGAGAGGGCGTGCGTTTTGAGGGAATGGCACAGCTCCACCCCAGGCCACAGTGGCGTCTGGCCCGCCCCGACTGCAGCCCTGGCCCTCTCAGCCCCCGTGGGGTCCATGCAGCGCCCAGCCCTGTCTGGGGCGGCGTCCTGACTTGTGAAGTGGGAGGGGGAGCTGGGAGCTTGGCGCTGGCTCAGCCTGTGTGTGGTTCCGGGGTTTGTGTGGGAGAAGACCAGGTGGGAGCGCTTCCCCTGCCAGCTGAGGGTCGCTGCAGCGAGGCACCTGGGCCTTAGTCTTGGACAACGGGCTGCAATGGGGGCCGGCCCTTCCCGGCCCTGGCTGCCGCCCCAGGCCTGGCCCGTGGCCGTCTGGCTGCACCTTGGCCTCCAGGAGCCGGGCTGGGCCCGGGGCTCTGGCCGGTGGAAGCAGAGGTCAGACTCCAGGATGAACTCCTGCGTGGGGTAACAGGCACAGGTCGGGGGCCACGGGGTGGGATACATGGGGTGCAGGACATACACGGGCTGCTTCTCTCCGCCTCCTCCGCTGGAACCGGCTTTACTGGTTTAGTCAAAAGCAGCTTACTGCTCGTTTCTCTGTTTCCAACCACAGTACACAGTGTGCAGGGCCCGGGTGCAGACCTCACCGCTGACATGACCCCTTTGGGCGTGACCCTTGACCTCTCTGAGACTTCCCTTTCTCACCTGCCACAGAGTCTGGCTGCAGAGTTGATGGGTGGCTTCACTATAAATAGGGAATATTAGTCAACTAAGAACAAACAAAACCCCCTCTCATTCCACCAGAGCGAAAGCCAAGGTTGACAGTGCGCTTCCTTCCATCTTCTCTCCCTAATCTCTGCCTGTAAATTGTAAAACAGAAGCAAGATCGTCCCAGGTATATAGTTTGCACGTTCGGCCTTGTTCTCTTACTAAGTTGCTGTGATAGTTTTCCTGTTCCTTGAAATACTGCCTGAGAACCACTCTGAACGTCGGGTCATCCTCTCCGCTGAGCAGGACATGTGGTTGGGCTGCTTTTTCTCCTTGGAATAACGCTGTGATGGGCTTGCTTCGATGGGGGGCCTTTTGTGACTCTGATTATTGACCTATGACACGTTCCTCGGAACCCAGAGACAGAGGCGTCCCAGGGACATGGTCCCAGCCTTCCTGGCTGTTCAGCAGTCATTTGGTATTTTCTGTCCCCTAGGCCTTTGGGGCAGGGTCGGGGAGAAGCACAGAGCTGTCCAAGGCCAGTCGCTACCTGAGGGATTTGGCCCGTCGGCTCATACATGGCCAGTCTGGATGCCCAGCTGAGTTCCAGCATCCCTTCCAAACTGAAGGCTCTATCCCAGTGCCGAGCTCCCCAGCGCTCTCCCTAGAATTAATTCTGGACGTGTTGGCTAGGAGCCTGCCAGGTCAGGGCTCTGGGCTGGAAGACACGGGCCTGGCCCTCCACAGGCTCACAGCCTAGTTGAGGTTGGGGGACGGGAAGGATGCTGCAGCCCTAGCCCAGCCTGCGTCGGAGCGAGGGCCTGGGTGGTGAGAGGAGCCGCCGCTGCTCAGCAGCTGACGTGGGGGTGAAGAGGAAGACGTTCGCAGGGGGACTCCAGTCCTGCCTTGGCGACCGCGCCTTCTCCCGAGGGCCCCAAGGCTAGGCTGTTCCTCCTTTGTGTCAGTGTTACGGTTTTTGCCGACCTCACAGTGACCCAAGCCACAGGTTCCCAGACGGTCCAGGCCAGGGGCACAAAGGCCTTCCCATCCACTGGCCGGCGAGAGGGATGGGGAAGTCAGCGGCCAGCAGGACTTGGGCCATGGGACCTGCGCTGGCCACCGCCCTGGCCCCCACCCAAGGTGGCCTCACAGGCAGGCGGGGAGGCGGGAACCGGGTCAGCCCGGGATCCGGGGGTCCGGGAGCGCCATCACCTCAGCGCCCAGCAGAGCTGGGGGCCAGCAGGCCTGGCTTCTGGTCCTGCCCCGGCCTCTGTGGGACCACCTCTCCGGGTCTCAGTTTCCCCATCTGTAGCACAAAGTTTAGACAATGACCAAAATCTTTTCTGGCCCGTCCTGTAAGTCTGTCCAGATATCCTGCAATGCTCTCTGGATCCAGGGGGAATTTCATATTCTCCTAAATAATATCGTCATGTGTTGACACCGGTTCCGTCAATGTTGCGATGCTGGGCCCGGAGCTCGGGGCCAAGCCTTTATGGGAGATAATTGGCTGCCAGCCAACCAGATGCAGGAGCGGAATATGTGTGTCTGAGTCATCGGGACGGCCTCCGGGTCACGAGGGATACGCGGAATGATGAGGGTCAGAGCCCAGAACCACAGATCCTGCCCGAGGGTGGGTGAGCAGGACCCCGCCGCCGCCCACAGTGACCCACGCTCACGGCTAACGCGTGGGTGGGCGGCCGTGGCTGAGCGGTGCCTCCAGCCGAGCGGTGCCGTTGTTTTGAGATAATTCTGCGATGCTTGGACCAGCCCCAGGCTTGCAAGATCCTTGCATTCCTAGAGGAAGAACAGAGGGCGGGAGCTGTCCCCTGGGCAGCCAGCTGACCGGATGTCCTCAAGGCCAGCGAGGTTCCCAGTGAAAGCCTGCTCCTGGCCTGGTTCCCAGGGGAGGCGCGGTGTCTCCCTGACTCAACCGAGGACGGGGACCACTTCTGAAAGCATAAGGTGCTGGGCTAGAAGCTCATCTTTAGACAAGGTGATAAAGCGATTTTTTCCTGAAAATTAATTGCAGGTCAAAAGGAAATTGAATTTCTTTCCTGACTGTGTGTGTCCTTGCTGTGACACCATTCAGATTCAATTAGTCTGGGATGGAACATTCTCCCACCCCCGCGTTCTACGGACAGAGGCGGGATGCCCATACCTTCACAGAGCCTGTGTTTGCCCACTGGGTTTTAGCCGTCACCTAAAAAGTCGCTTTGCACATCTTGTGCAAATTCACCTCTGTCCTAGAGAGCCGGGGGTGGTGTGTAGCTGAGAGACATGGTGGCCAAGGCCACTATTCAGGGGTGTCCCGTGGGGGGCAGTGACAGCTTCTTGCCATGAAAGTATAAGGACAGGGTGTGGCTGGAATGAGGTTGGGTGGCTTAGAGGGACCCCCAGGAGTGTGCGTCAGAGATTCTGGAAGCTCCTCCAGGGCAGAACCCCGTCCTTTCTCTGCAAGGATGTTCTGATCGTGCGGCCCCTGCCGTTGTCTGTAGGTGCAGACGGGGCCTTTCTGGGGGTGGGCCATAGCGTTTACCACCTGCTTGGAATCTGTGGCTCTTTTTTTAATCCTCTGAGACGGCCAAGTTTGTGAAGTGTGGTTGGAGCATCACACCTTTTATTTATTCTGAATCTTTGAAAATTGGTATCCAATCACCATCCCCCCCATCACCATCACCACCACCACCATCACCATCACCACCATCACCACCACCACCACCACCACCACCACCATCACCACCATCACCATCACCACCACCATCACCACCATCATCATTATCACCATCACCACCACCACCACCACCACCACCATCACCACCACCACCACCACCATCACCATCACCACCATCACCATCACCACCACCACCACCATCACCACCATCATCATTATCACCATCACCACCACCACCACCACCATCACCACCGTCACCATCACCACCACCATCACCATCACCACCATCACCACCGTCACCACCGTCACCATCACCACCACCACCACCATCACCACCACCACCACCACCATTACCACTATCACCACCATCACCACCATCATCATCACTGCCACCACCACCGCTTCCACCATCACCACCATACTGCCATCAACCTTGCTACCACAAACGTCATCCCCACCAACCACTACCATTACCACTATCTTTACTACCACCATTACCTTCACCTCCACCGTCACCAGACCACCTTCACCAGAACTACCAGCACCACCGCAAACTAGCCTTCTGGTCCAGACTCCTAGGAGAGATTGCACACCCCACTGCAGGATGTTTTTGGTATCAAGGGTGTCTTGGGGTGTCCAGAGGATTTGAAAAATGAAGATCCGTTAAACCTCCTGCCACCTGGCTTCTTCCCACTCCTGTGGATTCAGGGCTCCAGGCCCCTGCAGGGGCTGCACATCCTCTGATCCCTGCCTATACCCTGCCTCGGGAGCCCCTGAGACCCTCACTTATTTAAGGGGTGACTGAGTTTGGACGACGTGCCCGGTGAGTCGGGGGTGCCGGTACACACCCAAACTCCCCGGAAACAGGTGAAATCACCACGAGCTAATGTGATTGGAGAGAGCTTGGGCCCGTGTCTGTGGGCACATCTGCTCAAGCCTTCCTGCGGTGTCTGCCCAGAGAGGCTACTCCAGGCTTGTTCTGATGCTGCCCGTGGCCAAACATCCCACAGGAGTGACATAGGCTCTCCTGCCTGGGGCCCTCGTGTGGCCTTTATCCGAGCTGGGGTGGGCACCTAGCGCTACCCTGATTTCAGTCCTCCCCACGGAGAGCTGGCAGGAAGTTCACTGGTGCACCAAACATGGAACCAAGCCCCCAAATCCATTTTACTGAAACCTGAACATATTCCCTCCCCACAAAAATATTCCAGTGAGTCAGTCGAGGGCAGGGAGGGAGGATCTTATGGTGTCGACTCCTTGCTCTGACTTACTAGCTGTGAGTCCTCCGAGCGTCTTGGGAAGTGCCCATACCAGCTCGTGAGAGCTGAGGGTTACATCTGCAGGAAAATCAGCAAGGGGTGGCTAAGCCATCGTTAGCTTGAAATCCGCTGCAGCAGGAGTATTTACACCACAGGAAGTGGTAAATGCTACAGAACAGCCCCCTGCCCCCCAAGAGTTGATTGTTGAACATTTTCTAGGACATCGCTGGGCCTTGGGCAAGTGGCTTGACCTCCCTGAGCCCCAGTTTCCTTATCTGTAAAATGGGCGCGCCAGCGGCACCCGCCTCTCCGAGTAGCCAGCCTCCTGCCTGGGGCTCTCTAGTGACAGCTTAGTTGACTGCTCCCATGGGCCCTATGAGCTCTGTTATCGGCCAGGATTTGCAGAAGCAGGCTCAGGGATGTCAGTCGCCAGGGATGCAACGGTTGTGACTCAGACTTAAACCTAGTAGCTATGTGGCACCCAAGCCCACGCTCTCAGCCACTCTGGTGCCTGCACGGCTGGGTGGCTGGCCCTCACCTGCCCTGCGTCAGGTGTGAGTGCCGGGAGGACCAGGCAGCATCCTGAGTACTGTGGAGGGTCCAGAGCCTGGGGGCGGGCGTGCGAGGGCCCCACGGGATGTTTGAGCACAGGTGTTTGTGGAATGGGTAGCTAGGAGCTTCGTCTTGCTGGGCTGGCCATCTGTGTCTGGGGTAGGTGACCCCGTGTGGGACCACAGACATTACTGACCACGCACTGTGTGCAGAGCCCCGGGTTGGGGCTCAGAGGCATCTCGTGACTCGTGTTCCGGATTCCAGCCTTGTCCTTACGGGGCGGGTAAGCCTTAAGCCTGCTGCAGCCCAGGCTGATGGGGACACTCTCGGCCTCAGGATGGGAGAACTCCCCCACACCACGCCCTGCCGACCATCTCATTGCCACCCTAGTGGCCTGAATGAAACATGTGATGGGCAGAGCGGAGAATCCTCTCACCCTTGGGGACCCGTAGCATCCCGCAGAACTTTCTACAGGGCCCCACATGTCCTGGTGGAGGGGTCTGAAACCCAGAACCTTCCAAAAGGAGAGGGTCCTTGAGCCAATTTGGAATGAAGCAGCACTGCATAGAAGTAATGACGTTCACCCAGGTGTTTGGGGCTTGGCGGGTCTGCCTCCCCACCCCAGCAGGACCTCTTCTCACTCAGGGGTCCTCTAGCGTCTCCGTTCCACAGCCCAGGAGTCTGAGCCTCCCAGGGGGCCCAGCTGGCAGGTGGCTCTTGCTGGCTTTAGAAGCAATTCCTTCCTCTGTGGGCCAGCCGGCCAGAAGCACACTGGCCACTGCAAAGATGGGCACTGGCCAAGCCCTGTTGATTCCTGAGTGGTCACCCCAGCTGGGCCAAGCAGAAAAGGGCATTGCTCCCAGCAGGGCCTCACACGAGGTCCTGTTCCAGCGTTTATTTGCAGAGCTAAGTTTGTCTGATGATAACAGGATGCTTGTTGCCCGGGACGCACATGACCAGACCGGCTCCTTCTCTACCCCTCAGTTCTTTTGCATATGTACCCAGAAGTGGGATTGCTGGACATATGGTAGTTCTATTTTTAATTTTTTGAGGAATCACCATACTGTTTTTCCTAACAGTTACACTATTTTACATTCCCCCCAACTGTGCCCAAGGGTTCCAATTCCTTCACATTCTCGCCAACACTGATTATTTTCTGTGTTTTCTTTTAAATAGGAACCATGCTAATGGGTCTGAAATCATATTTCATCGTGGTTTTCATTTACATTTCCCTAATGTTTAGTGACATTGCCCATCTTTTCATATGCTTGTTGGCCATTCGTATATCATCTTTGTGAAATGTCTATTCACGCTCTTAATTCGTTTCTTAATCAGGTTGTTTTTGTTGAGTTGTAGGAGCTCTTTATATAGTCCGGATAGTAACCCTTTATCGGATACATGATTTGTAAATGTTTTCTCCCATTCTGTAGGTTGCCTTCTCACTGTTGGTTGTGTCCTTTGATGCACAGAAATGTTTACATTTGCTGGAGTCCCATTTAATTATTTTTGCTTTTTGTTGCCTGTGCTTTCGGTATCATATTCGAGAAATCACCACCAAGTCCAGCGTCACGAAGTTTTCCTCTGTGTTTTCTTCTCGGGCTTTTACAGTCGGAGGCCTCACATTTAGGTCTTTAATCCAGTTTGAGTTAATGTTTATATATGGTGTAAGATAAGGTTCAGTTTTTCCATCACTGTTTGTTGAAGAGACTGTCCTTTCCCCACGGAACAGTCTTGGATCCCTTGTTCAGGGTCACTGGGCATTTACATGAGGGTTTATTTCTGGGCTGTCTTTTCTGTTCCGTTGATTTGTTTGTCTGATTTTATGCTGTACCATGCTGTTTTGATGTGGTAGCTTTGTAATAACTTTTGAAATCAGGAAGTGAGTCCTTCAGCCTTGTTCTTTTCCAGGATTGTTTGGCTATTTGAAGTCACCCATATGACTGTTAGGGTGAATTTTTCTATTTCTGCAAAAAAATGCCACTGGGATTTTGATAGAGATTGTATTGAATCTGTAGATCGTTTGGGTAGCATTGATATCTTGAGGACACGAGATGTCTTTCCATTTATTTGTGTAATGAAAGAACTTTCATTTCTTTAGGCAATGTTTTATAGTTCTCAGCGTGCAAGTCTTTCACCACCGTCGTTAGGTTTCTTCCTAGGGATTTTATTTTTTTGGATGTGATTGTAAACAGATAGTTTTCTAATTCCCTGTTTAGATGGTCCATTGTTAGGGTATAGAAAGGCAGCCAGTTTTGCATGTTGATTTTATATCCTGCAACCTTGCTGACTTGGTTTGTCAGTTCTAACAGTATCGGGGGAGTCTTTGGGGTCTGAAAAGGGTTTAAACAAAACCTGCTTTGAGGCCCTTCCTGATGGCCTTCCACAGTTCTGTGGCCCCGTCCACTGCCCATGGTTCCCAGAGCAGTGTGGGGCTGTTTTGAAGGGGAGCTTGCCTCAGTTTGGGGATTGCTATCTAAAGTCCATCCAAGCCCACGTTGACCGTCAGATGACTGTGTACCAGGCACCAGCTTCCCATGAACTTGACGCTCACCCCATTTATCAGATGGGGGCACTGAGGCTGGGAGAGGCACCCCGTGGGTCTGGCTGACCCTGAGCTCACGTTCCAGACGTCCTTATTTTTGGCCCTTCCCTTCAGTACGTGTCCTCTCTCAGAAGAAATGAGACCTCCCCCAACTCCACTGTTTCGGTGGAGAAAGAAACACAAGATGTCTCAAGAACCAGTGATGCTGGCAACTTAGAAAGTCACCTAGGAATCCCCAAACCCTTCCCCTCACTTTGCCAGAAAGCAGAGCTCTGTCCATCTGTGCCTGTTTTCCCCCTTTGCTCAGGAAGTATTAATTCAGCCCGTCTGTGTGCTGGGGTATGATGGAGACCAGCCAGCTTCCTGGCCTCGCCGGGCTCCTGGGAGCTGGGGAAGGGGCTGGGGGCAGCTCCATCCCACCCGTGAATTCATTCAAGAGCCTGACTTAACTGGGGGGCTGTATGTCCGATAAGACCGGCGATCCTGAGGCCGTGAATGCGTGAGCTTTAAAAATGATTTTTTCCTGTTCAAAATGAGATTGGCTTTGAGCCCTGAGCTCCTCCGTGGGCTGTCTAAAATTAGAAGCCCGTTGACAAGGCAGGGGAGCAGCGAAATGTCAACAGTACATTTTCTGTGTCAATTTTGAGTTTTTTGAGAGGCCCGGACAAATGGCAACTCAGGGCAAATTTGTGCTGTTTCAAAGCTTCCCGAATCCAGCCCCTCGGTGGCGGTGTGATTGAAGTGTCAGAGTTATAAGGCGCTGGTTCCGTGGTCGGCAGAGTGGCCCCCGCTCTCCTTCTGCTCAGGTATTATCCTGGCAGGAGCTGCACTGGGCAGCCCTCGGGGCTCAGAGCAGTAATGGGATCAGGTCCTCCGTCTCCATGAGCTCTGTGACTTGCTGCACCCTCCCTGTCCCTTTTGTGAGCTGGACAGTCCCACGCGTGGGCCTTGCACACGGGGACGCTGAGGGTTCAAGTATTTGCCCGAAGGCTGGAGGCGGCCGCCAGGTGCTGGATGTGTAAGTGACGAGCCCCCAAACCAGCTGTGCAGGAAAAGTCAGGCTTCCTAAGACAGACAGAGCCAGGCCCCTGACCCCGCGTATGGACAAGGAAATCGAGGTCAAAGGGAGGCCAAGAGGCTTGCTTGAGTCACTGCGACGATTGGACGGTGGCCCCCAAAAGAGACGTCCACGTGCCCACCCCGGACCTGGGGATGGGGCCTTGGAAATAGGGTCTCTGCAGCTGTGATTCAGGCAGAGGATCTCAGGGTGAGACCATCCTGGCTCAGGGTGGGGCCCGTCCCAACGGCAAGGGTCCTGCTGGAGACAAGGAGACACAGACGCAGAGGAGAGTGAGCCAGAGGTCGGGATGACGCAGCCAGGAGCGCCTGGGGCCTCCAGAGGGAGCGTGGCCCTGCCCACACCTTGCTTTTGGGCTTCGGGCCTCAGAACTGGGAGAGAGCACACGTCTGTGGTTTTAAGTCCCCGGGTTTGTAGTCATTGGTTACAGAGGCCCAAGGGCATCCCTACAGTCACTTAGGAGAAGAGCTGTGGCCCGGGAACCACATGTTCACTTTCTCCCACCCCCAACGATGACACCCCTTCCTTTTAAAGATTTCCAGGGACTTCCCTGGTGGCGCAGTGGTTAAGAATCCGCCTGCCAATGCAGGGGACACGGGTTCGAGCCCTGGTCCGGGCAGATCCCACATGCCACGAACAACTAAGCCCATGGGCCTCAGCTACTGAGACTGTGCTCTAGAGCCTGCGAGCTACAACTACTGAGCCCGCGTGCCACAACTACTGAAGCCTGCACGCCTAGAGCCTGTGCTCCCCAACAAGAGAAGCCACCGCAATGAGAAGCCCGTGCACCGCAACGAAGAGTAGCCTCCACTCGCCACAAGAGAAAGCCCGCGCGCAGCAATGAAGACCCAAGGCAGCCAAAAATCAATCGATCAATCAATAAACTTATTAAACAACAACAAAAAACATTTCCAGAGTGCCCCTGAGGACTCTCCTCGGGACCCCCCGTTTCTTGGGGCCAGAGGCCGTGGCCTGGGCCCAGGGCCGGCTAATAATGGTGACGGTAGGAAGTGTCCACCAGTAAGTGGTGGCTGGACCTTGACCTCAGTCGTCTGACCCTGGCCCACGTCTAAGCTGTGACTTGTCCGCCAGGTCCGGGCCATGAGGCTGTCCTTCGTTGGGGAGCTGGGCTGGGAGCTGCACATCCCGAGGTCGTCCTGCCTGCCCGTGTACCAGGCTGTGATGGCAGCAGGGGCCAAGCACGGCCTCGTCAATGCCGGGTACCGGGCCATCGACTCCCTGAGCATTGAGAAAGGTGTGTGCAGGGCTTGGGCGCCGCGGTGGGCTGCCTGAGCCACGCCCACTGGAGGCAGAGAGGCTGTTAGCCCCGCCTCTGGCCCCATGACCCTTCCAGCCCCACTGTGCTCCCCCTTCCCCCAACCTTTGCTATCTCCCCAAACCCCCTTTGCTGTCCACGAACCGGGTCCTCCATGCAGGCCCGGGGATGGTGCTGGCATCTCTTGACACCAGCACTCTTGAGGGGAGGGGTGCTCTCCCAGGTAGGGGCGGGCGGGGGCCAGAGCTGGATTTGGATGTAGCGCCAAGTTTCCCGGAGAGAGCTGGAGGACATCGGAACGGGAAGGGGCCCTCAGCGCTGCCCCTTCACAGCCCCCTCCCCAGGGCCCCCAGCCTGACGGCACAGGTGCCGCAGTGCTGATGGGGGCTCGTCCAGGGGACCTACTACGATCGAGGATGCCCCCCGCCCCGGGAGGCCCAGGTCACGGGGTTTCTAGGGTGGGCATGTGGGCTGGGGCAGGGGCCCACGTGCGTCTCGCGAAGGGCTTGTGTCTGCCTCTGCTGGCGCTGACCCCGTCGTCTCCCACCCAGGCTACCGGCACTGGCACGCCGACCTGCGGCCCGATGACAGCCCCCTGGAAGCGGGTTTGGCCTTCGCCTGCAAACTCAAGTCCGCCATCCCCTTCCTGGGGCGCGAGGCCCTGGAGAAGCAGCGGGCCAAGGGCCTCTGCCGGCGCCTGGTGGGCTTCACCGTGGACGAGTGAGTACCCCTGGGGCCAGGGCTGCCAGAAGTGACTGCCGCAGACAAGCAGGCCTCGGGGTTCCTCCTCTCGAGCCGCCTGGTGTGACGCTCCCCACAGGCCAGGCACCCTCTCCCAGAACTCCCACCGCAGCCCCGTTACAGGTGAGAAGGCTGGGTCCGTGCCGGGCCTGACTCCGAAGCCAACGCTGCTCAGATCCCGCCAGGGCCGGGCAGGGTGCAAACCAGGCCCGGGGCCAGTGCTGGTCAGC
This sequence comes from Leucopleurus acutus, assembly GCF_964270905.1. NCBI lineage: Eukaryota > Metazoa > Chordata > Mammalia > Artiodactyla > Delphinidae > Leucopleurus > Leucopleurus acutus. Next base: position 2,316,343 of record NC_139150.1, on the reverse strand, counting down.
AGGGAGTAAAGAGGGTAGCGCTCATCAGATTTTATTTTATTTTATTTTATTTTGGCCACGCCATGCGCCAGCAGTGTCTTAGTTCCCCAGCCAGGGATTGAACCCACGCCCTCGGCAGTGAACGTGCAGAGGCCTTACCACTGGACCGCCAGGGAATTCCCTCAAACACAGATTTTAAAAGTGAAAGGCCCTGCCAACCCAAGCCAGCTCTGTGGGAGGCTCCAGGCCAAGGGCCTCGAGCTGGCTGCCCGTCACGGTGCTGCCACGTCCCACTGTGTCCACAGCCCGGGAGGGGGGACCGTGGAGGGAAGGGCCAGGCTGGGGCCACCAGCCCCACTTACAGGTGGAGACCGTGGGGGCCAAGGGACAGGGTGGCTCTCGCCCGGGAGAGCCCTGTGGAGGGGCCTGATCCCTTCTCCCCCACCTCCCCCGGGGCAGCTTTTGAGCGTGTCGCCCTTACGTGCTCGGAGCTGAGCCCACATTGTCCCTGGGTCCGGGGTGCTGGCACTGGAAGACATAGATGGTGTGACACGGAGTCTGAGTGGCAACCGTCTCCAGGGCGGCGGGCGTCCCTGGGCTTCGTCGATTTGGAGCTGACAGCCAGCCGTCAAGGGTGCCACTTCTCCCAGATTTGGAACCTTCAAAGCAAGTGTTGAGAGTGCCCAGGGGAGGGGGCGGAGAGAGAGCAGAGCTGGGGGCCGGCACCGTCCTACGGCTTCTCCCTGGGCTCCCATCAGGCCGCCTCTCTGCTTGAGTCCTTGTCCTTCTCCGGGGGAGCAGCTCAGCTCTGGTTTGGAGTGCAGGTAGAGCAGGGGTCCGCCGAGGCCTTCTGCCGCCTGGCCCTCCAGGAAGCGCCCACAACTTCAGACAGCACCGGCCACAGCCTGGCTCTCCCCGCTCGGGGGTTCCCTGCCGGGCTGCAGAATCCGCCCAGTGCCGTGGCCTGGCCGGTCCCAGGCCTGAGGAGAGACCCGGCCTGGGCGCCGCTGGGGAGTCACAGAGAGCTCCCGCGGCATTTGCTCTGGGGCCCTGGGCGAGGCAGGTGGCCTCTCTGAGGCTGTTCCCTCCCATGGACGTGGCGCCCCGGCAGGACTGGGTGAGACCAAAGGAGACAAGAACGTGCTTACATAGCCTCCTTCCGTCCCACCCTCATCCACTGGACCTGTGGGGCCCAGACCTTTTCCTCCTGGTCTCTGAACTGGGCGACACCCCAGACCCCGTGCAGGCTCTTTTCCTCAGTGTAGGGTTCACCCAGTTCCAGTTACCGTAACTGGGCCCAGCTGTGCCCCACTCGCCTCCGGGCGTGGTCCTCACACCCGCCCCGGAGACCCACGGGGCCACGTGGTGCTCGCGGCCTCCCCAGGGCCCAGCACAGCCCTCGCAGGTGCGACGCACAGGAGGGGCACGTCTGCCCAGATCTGCACCAGACGATCCGGTGTTGGCGTTTCTGTGACTGTAGCTTAATCTTTGTTTTCTATCTTGCATTTTCAAAACTTTTACAGCGAGCATTGTACCTTACGTGTAATACAGAAAATCACTTTTAATAGATGATGCAGCACGCTGTAGAAAAAGGAGACCCCAGAGTAAAACAAGTCGTACGACAGTTTTAAACTGATCAGAAGTCAAATCCTCAAGGTGGGCCTCTTCCAAATCTGTGGGGCCTGTCCCTAGAGACACGGAAGTCAGATCCTGGTTTTGGTGTTTTCTGTTCATTCATTTATTTGCTCGGAGCCTGTGCCGTGGCATCCCCGGGGCCCAGGCGCTGGGCACGGGGGCTCATAGCAGACCAGCCCCGCAGCGTGGAGCCCGTGGTCTGGCGGGCACGGCTCCTCTCTCCTCGACCAGGCAAAGCGCAGGAGTTTCCCCTCCGGGGGCTCTGGGGTCCCAGCCGTCTATTGCTTCTTCCAGGAAAGTGCCCATGTTCGGCCTGGAGGCCATCTGGAGAAACGGCCAGGTGGTGGGCCACGTCCGGAGAGCCGACTTTGGGTTCACCATCGACAAGACCCTGGCCTACGGCTACATCCGGGACCCCAGCGGCGGGCCGGTGAGTCCAACTCCCCAGCACTGCCACCGGGAGCCCCAGGTCCTCTCAGGCTCCGCACCAGCACCCCTGCCCACCGCCTCGAGTGTGCCGGGCGTGCGGGGACCAGAGCACAGTGAGGTGACTGACTGATGGGGCTGTGTCCCTGGGCAGACTCGGAGCTCCTTCCATGTTTTCTCTCCAAAAGAATCTGATTTTGGGAGCTCCAAGCTTCTCCTGGTCAGGAAGAGGCTCTGGGCCAGGCTAATGCCTGCTGCTCCCTAGAGCTTGAGACACCGTGTGCGTGCAGACGGTTGTGTGCACACACGTCAGTGTACACGCGCGTATACCCGCATGTGCGCACACGTACTGACACACGTGCACACAGACACGTGCACGCGCAGGCACATTTGGGAAACTTGGCAATGAGACAGAGGGGCAGCTTGTTCCGCGTGGAGAAAATCTAAACATTTTGCCCAAACAATCATTTGTAAACCCAGATAACCCCCCACTGAGCATGGATGCCACCGTCCACACTGGCAGGGGAGTGAGGGCAGAGCGAGGGCCCTTAGAGGGTCTCCAGGGGTCTGAGCCCTGGGGGGGTGTGAAGCTCGTGCCGGGCTGGCTGGGTGGTGACGCGAGTGCGGGGGGAGCTCATTATCATCGGTGCCATCTTCGCCTGCTTGCTTCCCTGGAGTCGCGCACCAGCCCCCTGACGGCGGAGAAAGGGGCCCCAAGAGGCTCTGACGTCGGAGCAGGGATGCCCATCCGGCTGGGCCTTCCGGCCTCCCCTGCCCGACCGTCTCTGGGCTGCGGCCCCCCACCTCCCCCCACTGAGGCTCCAGGTTGGGGGAGGCACCTGGAAGCAGCAGCATGGAGGGGGCAGGAGGAGTGAGTCAGACCAGCCCTGGCAGAGGCGCAGGGGCGGGCCAGGCCCGATGGCAGGCCCAAGGGGGCAGGGGCCAGGCTGCGGTGCTGTCTGAGGAGGCTGCATCCGCAGTGGGCTGGGAGGCTCAGGACACAGGCTCGGCCTCAGTAGCTTTGGCGCTCTGCCCTGGACTGGCCTGGCGACCTTGGACAAGGGCGTCTCTCTGAGCCTCGGTTTCCTCATCTGTAAAATGGGGACAGATTATTCCCACTGCCTCACAGGGCTGTCTACAGATCTCTGCTCTAAGTGGAGCCTTAATGAGCTCCACTTATTGCCGTGGGGTTGCCATGGCTAGTGATGACGTTTTGCGGTGACAAAGGACCCTCTGACACCCCAGATATGGAGCCCTGGGTCCCAGCGGAAGCCCCGTGTCCATTTGCCCCATGCAAGGGTAGGGGTGCGTGCAGGCCTAGTCACCTCTCCTTTCAAAGAACAATAATTCTTGCTTTTTCTGCTTGGTCAGGTTGGGTTTCTAATTAACGTGACCGAGGAAGGAATGCTTATCCCTACCCAGACAGGTGGCCCAGGATACCTGGGTTTGACCAGTGCAGAGCCAGGGCCGGCTCAGGCTGGCTTGTAAGAGCCGACTGTGTCCACCTCTTCCCAGCCCCGCCATCAGGGATGTCCAGTGTGTTTATACCATGGAAATGGGCAAACGTCACCATCAGGCCTCCCCCATCCCCCAACCCCTTCCCCTCCCTCGAGAGCTGGTTGTTAAACATTTACCAGCACAGCAGCGGGATAACCAAGACTCCTTTGTAAAATAGGAAAACTGCCCTTGAAAGGAAAGGCTCTGGACCTGGGGGCAGAATTGGTGGCCTCCGGGGTGTTTATTAGCAAGGACTACGCCCCAGCTCTGGGCAAGCCCGTCCTTCAGACGTCTGAAGGCACCAGTGGTCTCTGCCACCTGCCTCTGGGCCCAGTGGGGGCAGCGTGGAGCTCTGAGCCCGGCCAGTGCCCACCACGGCTCAGAAGCCTGGTCTAGAAGCCGCTTCATTCCAACACCGCAGTCACGTAAAAAGCCTCGTCTCTTTGGGGTATTTTTTCCATCCAGCCCTGAGCTGCCGAGAGAGGGCATTTAACAGCCCGAGCAGAGCCCCTCCGTGAGGCCCGGCCCTGGGTGTATTCTCTGCACCAGGAGAACAGGATCCTGCGCCGGGCCAGCCCACTCTGCCTCTGCCCGCCACTGCCCTGCGTGTCCAGGCCGTGCTCCGGTTCCCAGGAACCTGCAGTTCCAGGGCGGAGGGGTGCTGCCCCGCGGGAGAAATCTCGCTGACTGCCAGACCTCGGCTCTGCTGGACCCCAGGTGCTCAAGTCCAACTCGGGGGCCACGGGGCCACGGAATCTACCTGCTCAGGGCAGTTCCTCGGCTCAGGGAGGACCCTCAGCACAGCGATGGGTTTGCCCGCAGGGGGGGCGTGAGGCCGAGACAGCTGGCCCCGTCCCAAGAGGCAGGTAGCGTGAGCCCAGCACCCACTGGGTAACGAGTGACCAAGATCCCTCCTCTTCCGCTACTAGGTCTCGCTGGACTTTGTGAAGAGTGGAGAGTACGCCCTGGAGAGGATGGGGGTGACCTACCCGGCCCAGGCTCACCTCAAGTCTCCCTTCGATCCCGACAACAAGAGGATGAAAGGGATCTACTGAGGGGCGGGGAGCGGGGCCTCAGCCGATCCGGAGGCCGGAGGACCCTGGCCAGAACTTGGGCTCCCCCTGCCCTCAGTCGAGGCCTGCGAACCATCCCCCCCAAACAGATGCAAACTGAGAGGGTGGAAAGAGGACCCAGAAGGCCCGTGCTGTGGCCACTGACCAAAGGGTGGTCTCGAGTCCACCCACACCCTAAAAAAGCCACCCATAGCCCCTTAGGCTCAGGGACCACGCCTGTAGCCCTTGAGAGCTTCTCAGAAGGCGCTTAAGAAGCACTCAATAAGGCCCGTGTCAAAGCAGGGAGGCAGGGAGCTTTACCCTGGGTTCCTAGCCTTGACTGGAAGGCTGCCCAGAGCAGCCTCGGAGAGGTGTAAGGTGTGTCTGGAACTGGCGATTGATTAGTACTGTCTGCCTCAGGCGCAGTAGGGAAGGCATAGAGTGTGCGTGCCAGACTGGCCTGGTCCCTGAGGTCAAGGTTAGCAGAATGGTCTGGTTCCCAGATCCCAGGAAGGGTGGGGGGTGGATCAGACAGCAAGCTCTTCCTGCCTTGAGCCTCCCGAGAGTTCCCAGCCCTGAAAGCGGTGCCAGAAGCAGGGGTGGGAGGGGTCTCAGATCAGCACCCCCCTCCCCTGTGCCGAAGCTCCCTCTCCTGGCTTGGTTTCCCCGAGAGCCCCTCGCTCTCTAGGTCTGGAGAGGAAGGCATGCTGCTGGGTGAGAACCTGGCAGACTCCTCCTGCCCGGGTGGGTGCCTCCTGTCCTTACTCTTTGATTAGGACTGAGCTCTGGTCCTGGTCTCCCACTCTTCCGGCCCCCTGGGGATGGGCCTCGCACAGGCCCTTGAAAGGGGGTGAGTCCCCTGCTCCCTTCGTGGGGCTTCCAGAACTGTCCTCTGTGCCTCTGGAGGAGCCCTGCCTCCCTGCCGGGATGGGGGCCAGCCCAGGGCCCAGGCAGCTGCCACAAAGCGGCACCACGCAGCTGTGCCCCAGCGAGCCCGGCCCCGAGCAGGTGCTCGGGGACAGGAGAGACACGGCTCCCGCAGACACAGGCGGGAAGCCACGCGGTGCCGGAGGTGCAGGCAGTCCCCGGAGGGCCCAGGCTGCCTTCAGAGGCGCACACACCACTCAGCCCCACGGCAGACGGGGCCGGAACAGGTCAGGCTAATAAAGCCAAGGCCATGGGAAGACGTTTGGGTTTCGGGTGACCTTTGTAGAGAGAATCTGGCCCCCTCGCCAGACCGCAAGCTGGGGGGCGGGGACCTCTGTCTTTCCCAAGCCTCAGGCAAAGGAACGCCTGCAGCCCCCCCCCAACCCTGCTCACAGACGGGCCTGGGGAACCCCGAGTGGACCCCATAGGGCCAGCAGAGGAGAGGAGGGTAGCTGGCTTCCCAGATGGCCTGGGCTGCTTCCCCGGGCCCTGTGGTTTGGCCATGGACCTCTGTTTGGGGCCTGTGCACGTGTTCATTCCACAGCCGTCCTTGGGGGGAGGCCTTGGACGAGGGAGGTCAGGCCCAGGTTCCAGCCCGACTCCTTCCCCAGGGGTTGAACCCAGAAACACAAACGTTCGCTCTCGCCCTCCCTGTTTGTGTTTGTTCCTCTGCTGGGGAGAACTAGCTCTGGCCCCTCTGCAAAGGGCACTGGGTCACCGACACGAGAGAGGCTGTCATGGGCCGCCCCCCAGCTCACCTGCTTGATCCCGCAGCTCGGGAAGGTCTAGGCCACGGCCTGGCCCTCAGCAGGCTGCCCGGTCGCTTAGGGCTAGAACACATCACCCTCCCCTCGGAGCCAGTGACCTCAGCCCGTCCTTCCTAATCCCATTCCGGACACACCCTGTTGCATCTATTTTGGAAGGCTTTTCTGGACAGAATGAGCACTGTGGTCCTCACCGTGGCTCTGAGTACTGAGCTTAGCTGGACACAGGAGAAGGGTGCCCCCCCACCATGCCCCCGCGCCCTCAGACTCAACCTGCGTGCGGCTCCAGCCGTGCCGGGAGCTCTGAGCCTCCTGCAGGGGCCCGGGACGGTGAAGGCCCCGACTCTCTCACTAGCTCCTGTCTGTCAGCCTGGCAGGTTGTTAGGGACCACAGGGGCCCCAGACCCCTGCACCCAGCAAGGGCATTTGCATCAGAGCCGCTGACACTCCACCTCTGGTCTTTGCGTGGCTGGCGGGAACGAGGTGGCCCTGTCCTCAGTGAGGACCGAGGGCCCTGGCAGTGGAATCCCCAGGCAACTCGTAGCCTGCTCGGTTCCCAGACACCTCACATACACGGAGCTGGCGTGGGGCCCCCCTCCCTCCAGAAGAGCTGGTAAGAGGGGCAACAAAAGCATTCGGCAAAGGAGAGGAGCTGGGGATACATTTGAGTGATTGTGGACGACGAGCCCGTCACGTGCTAAGGTCCTGGGGTGAGCCTGACCTGCCACGCGGCCTGGGCCGTGTTTACCCATCCGGGTTTCAGCCACCCCATCTGCAAGGGGGCGGTGGGGGCACAGCCCCTGGGCTCCCTCGCCCTGCCTCCGCTTGAGGACACCCTAGTGGAGCTTCTGCCTGCCGCGGACCCTCCCTGCCCGACAGAAGCACCATCTGGCCTGGATGGGCCGAGCGCTCAGCTCATCCCCACCCCGTGGAACAAAGCGCTTCCCTTGGGCGGCCAGAACCACCCGCCCAGGTCACTGCTGGAGAGGAAGGTTCTGAGCCATCTGGCTCGGGGTCGCGCAGAGTGAGCTTGAAGAGGGTCCACCAGGCGGAATCCCTGGGACCCTGGCGAGACCCTCACTCCTCCCAGGGTCCTTGCCCCACTACACGAGCGGGAGACAGGGGGGCATGCAGTGGGCCGTGGGGAGGCGTGGACGCTGTGGCCGGGAGGGGCCTCGCCGAGCATGACCACGGGGCTGGGTGCAGTCGCCAGGGGCGCCAGGCGGCCTTTCAGGGGGCCTGCCGATTTTCCTCACCTGACAGCCACTCCAGGGGCTCAGGGGCCCGTGGCAGTGGTGGAAGGCCTCAGACCACCCCCAGCATGAGCTGGTTCTGGTTCTGCCTTTGTTCCCTCTCAGCTTTATTCTTCGGTCTCCCCAGTTTAAAGGCTCATCGCTCAAGGCCCCCGCTGCAAACACGCTAACCCCCGAAACGCTGCACCTAGGGGTCTGTGGGCCAGGCCGGGCCTGGGGGTGACTGCCCCTCGGCCGCCCACACGGGGCTCCGCCTGGGCCGCCCCTCCCCTCTCCCGTGAGGTCTCCAGGCACCTCCTAGGAACTGCCTCCGTGGACCCTAAATAACTGTCTCCTCTCGCCTCCCCCCTCCTGCCCCCCCCCCCACCCCTCCTCTCACCTCCAGAGGAGGAAGGGGCAGGATGGAAGCCCAGGGCAAAGCTTTGGTTTCTGACCGGGGAGGGGACAGAGGGCGAAGGTCCCCACACATAGGCAAAGGAAGGCCTCCTGGGCCATGATGTCAGCACAGGGGGAGGGCTTCCTGGGGTCTAGTCTAGAATCTCCCGCTGAAGGCTCCCCAAGTCCTTATTAGGAACCTGCCACAAACACAGAAGTTTCTGGCCTGGGATTCGTGGGACACAGTGGGCTGCCTTCCACCCAAGAACCTCTTGAAAATGCAGGGAAATGTGGAGTGTACGCTTGAGGGTGGGTGAGGGTGGGGGCGCTAGACAGACGGGAGAAAATAGAGCCGTGCGTGTCCCCGGGAGACACTGCGTGGTTTTCAGGGCATTTTGGAAGGGTCGGAGGGGGACGAAACGGGGGTTCTTTGCAATAACGAGAAGCCTTGTTTTTCGCTGCGATGGAGCAGAGGACAGTAGGAGCCCCTAGGAGCCCCTGGGCTGTTTCTCCATCTGCACCACAGGATGGGTGGCTGGGGGCCAGGGACGGAGAGAGCCTTTGACGGTTGGGGGACTCGAAGCATCCCCACTGGGCTTTTGGAGGCCTGTCAGTGGCCATAATGCAGGAAGCTGCTAATGCTTTGCACTGGGGCTAAGGGGCTGGACCTTCCGAAGCAGGAGGGACCACCCTTAGCCTGGGAGACTGGTCCTGCCCCAAATGCCTCCGTGGACAATTCCTGCACCCCTGCGGTGGTCCAGCTGCTCTGTCCGGAGCCGGGCCCGTCAAGAGGGTTGCTGGGATGTGAGGATGCACGTGCCTCCCAGCCCAGGCAGCTCAGCTAAGCTGGTGCTGTCTGGGACCCGGCCGTGGTGCAGCGCAGCCCGGTGGAGCTTTCCACGTTGATGAAAATGCTCTATACCTGGGCTGCGCCTACAGTAGCCATGGCCACACGTGGCTATCGAGTGTTTGAAATGTGGCCGGTGTGACTGAGAACCCAAATGTTTTCTCTTATATCATTTTAATTCATTTAAAATTAAGCTGAAACAGCCACGTGAGCTTAATGGCCACCGGGCGATATAGCCCTGGAGCCTCCCGGGACCGGCTCAGGCAGGCACACCTGCTCCCGTGGGAGCCTGCAGCCTGGGAACGGCCCCCACCTCCCAGCCCCAGGCCTTCTCAACACTGAGCACGCGTGGGCGCACCTCAGCCCGGGACTCTGGGCATGTCACCCGAGCAGCTTTTGCCCCCAGGAGGCGGGGGAACCTTCTCCATGGGCAGATGGGAAGATGGAGGCCCAGAGAAGGAAAGTAAATTGGCCAGGGCCACACAGCAGAGGGAGGGTTGGGAACCCAGGCTGCTGGACCCTCACCGCCCTCTTTCCACCGCCCCAATCCTTCAGAAGATGGGGGATCCTGGACAGCACTCAAAGGGACCTGGCCAAGGTAGTGCCTCGCCCTGACCGGCTATTTTCAGGTAGTAAACATTTGCCCCAGCTGTCATTGCTTAGTCCCCACGAGGCCCCGGGACAGTGCCTGGGTCCTAAGCAAGGAAATGGAGGTTGCAAGACCAGGCTTTGCGGTCACACAGGCCCTGTGCTCACTCTGGGTGACCTCAGCACCTGGCTTTAGATCTCTGAGTTTCCCCATCTGTCCGTGGGAGCAGAAACAGTCTGTCGTGGGTTCGTGGGAGGGTAGGCACAGAACCGGGGTATGTACTCTTATCAGTGACACGGGTGCGATAATCTGGGCGGGATGGGGGGAGAAGCGCAGGCTGCCCACGAGGAAAAGAGTAAGCAGTCTGCGAGCGACCGCGAGTGAAGGCGAGAGGGCGTCGGTGTGGGTGGCGGAAGGTTCTGGAACTGGGCGTGATTCCTGATCTCCACTAATCCTCCAGGGGCCCCGGGTGAGGAGGGGCGTCTCCTCTGTGAACCTCAGCTCCCTCCTTGGTGAGGCTGGGGTGCCACAAGTGTGGAGCAAAGCAATGGCGGCCAGGAGGGGCTTGGTGGGTGTGAGGCCCGGGGGTCAACCTCGAACCCTCTGCCACAGCTCTGGGCTGACTGGGACCCCTGTCTGGGCTGGCAGGTGGGCATGATCCGAGGGAAGGGGTCTTTTTGGGCCAGAAGACCAGGGTCGGAGGCTGGGCGAGCTCCAGCTGCCCTCCCAAGGGCTGCGCCCTGAGGGGAGGGGCCTCTCTCCCCGCTGTCGTCCGGGGCTCTAAAGATGACAGAGGGCTGGCCGCCCTGCAGCCTCTGTCAGGCCTGGCGTTTCACAGCCATCACGGCCTGTGACTTACGGCGCAGGAAGCCATGATTTATGTGACGCAGTGCAGGGCGCCTGGGCCCGTTCGTCCCGTCTGTAATGAAGTGTCTGGCAGGAGGAGAGGCAGCGCTTAGCGGACGGCTGTTGGGGTGTAAGGCGGGGCTGGGGGGGACTTGGAGGCCATCCATCACCCTCTCTCTCCCCTAGAGGCTGTACAGAATTTTGCTGAACTGGCTGGACAGAGTTGAATCTGTCACTCCTGGCAGAAACCACCCAAGAGCTGAACTTGGCCTTCAACAGAGGCAGCGAAGAAAGAGGGAGGAACGTGAAGACTGACCCAGGAGGCGTGAGGCATGTTCTGCTCCGCCCGGGACGGGGTGCCTGGCCAGGCAGCACCACCCTGTACTAGCCGTCGCTGGGTGCCGCCCTGTGCATGAGTTTTATTGTCTCAGTAACCCGCACGGCGCTGGCCCCGTTTTACAGATGAGGAGACTAAGGGTCAGGGAGGTGGGGCTGGACTTCTCACGCAGGTCTGATTCCAGGGCCCGTTTGCTCCATCAGCTGCCTGTCCCACTGCAGAGAGAAGCGACCCGGGCTATTAATTCCGCTCCCCAAGGAGCCGGCGCCCAGACCCTTGTCTGGATCTCTGCTGTCGCATCTTTCGGTGGTGGTGAGGGGTGCTGTTAGGCTTTCCCTTTAGGTGGGCGAAAATATCTGTTTACCCTGCAATGGAGCCGTTTCCCCAGGCAAGTCTCTAACTAGCTAAATGGCTTGTCCTGACTCTGTCAGCTGGGAAGACGCCCACTGCGACACGTGAGCCAGTCTGCAGGGACACGTTGAAGCAGCACTCTCACCTGTCACATGCCCACACAGAGCGCCATCAGCCGGGGCCGGGGACGCGGGGCCAGCTTGGGTGATGGCGGCCAGGCATGGCTCGTGTGCCAGGAGGCTGGCCCCTCCCAGAGAGACGGCAGGGCTTTCGGGGCACTGGACTCTAGACCTCCGAGGGAGGTTGCCCTTACGCTGCGTCAAAAGGGTGCGCAAGGGTCTCGGTCCACCCAGTCCTCGGCGGGTCAACAGGGAGCTGTCACGGGACCCTCTCAGCCATGCAGGGGCTCCCCCGGGGGAGAATGCTGGAATGGACCCTAGTCTCAGGCAGTGGCTTGGTCCAGCCCCTCATCCTGGGCACACAGAGCTGCTCCATGGGGGTCTTCGTAGAGTGCGGGGGTGCGCAGAGCCGGCGTGAGCCCACAGGGACGGCGTGGAGGGGGGAGCGAGGAGACCACACCCGCTCAACCTTTGCCCCCGCCGATGCTGACCATGGTGGGGCCGGCGGGGCTCTGACCCCGGCTGGCTGGGCAGTGGCGGGTGGGCTCTTCCAGCTTGGAGATGATCTCGGGAAGGGGCTGCAGATTCCACTCACCCTGCAAGGAAGGGACCAGGAGGTAAACTGAGGCTGGAGGGGTGAAGCGGAGGCCACCTCCCCAGGCACTTTTCCCAATGACCTCTTTCCCTTAAACTCACCTTGTCCCAAACCAACCCCCCATTGCTACTTGGGGGTCCTCACCCAGAAGTCATCCTCGACCCCCATCTGCCTCCTTGGCCGCCCCTCACTTCCTTCAGAGAAGCAGTCAGAAGCCCTGGGCACAGGCTGATTTTTTTAGCGATCCCCACCCCCCGCCCCATGACAAGGCTGCCTCAAAGGGCACATTTTAACCGCATCAGACGTCTGCCCTAAACGACTCTCTGACGCGCCATCATGAGGCCCGCCCTTGGTGCCGGGAATGTTTGATTTATAGCAATTAATCCAGCTCCCAAATGCCTCCAGAAAACCTGCCTTCCAGACTTGCAGGCTGCAGAGCCCTCCACGCCTAACTCAGGACCAGCCTTGGCCTCAGACAGGCGGCTGGCCCGGGGAACACATGAGATGCCTTTGAATCCCAGCGGGTCTCAGATAAGGAGAGAAACCAGCCTGCAGCCTCAGACTTATGGTTTCTCACCTGCCCCTCCCTGAGCACTTTATTTTTAGGCGCCGGGGGAGTTTGCTGGCGGCCTGCTCATACCACCAAGATTAGTCCCGTGATGTGACGGCGTCAGAGAGCGGGTAGCGCCCTTCTGGGGTGGCTGTCGGTTTCTCCCTCTGCAGACCGTCAGCTGTCTGTCTGGGCCCGTCTGTCACCACCAGATTACTCAACTGTTTTGTGTGAGTGCGTCTCGCCAGCTCCTTGGGGTGGAGCCCTGTCACCCACGCCGGGGTCCTCTGAGGGGCCTGGGGCACTAAGGGGTGGGCAGCCGCAGAACTTGCTGCTGGGGGTTGGGAAGGGGCTACGGTGTTTCCAAGGGCGGCGGCTGGCGTGCCCCTGACACACACACACACACACACACACACACACACACACACAGGGCAGGCATACCTGGAAGCGGACAGCCGAGGACTTGTTGCAGTGCATGGAGATGGGGGCAAAGCTGTACAGAGCCTTGAGCACTTGGCGGTTGAAGGAGTTCCAGGGCACAGAGGCAAACTGCTCAGGGACAGAGGCTTGAGGGCAGGTGCAGACTTCCTCGCTGTTGAACCTTGTTGGGGGAAGAAACAGCCCAGGGTAGGGTATGGCAGAGGGGAGGGGAGCCCAGCAGGGCAAGTGACACCTCCCTGTAGATGGGTGGGGTCCCCAGAGTAGCTCTCAGGCCACCAGCCTCCTAACATACTGCCTTGGCCCTGACTCCCTGCTGGCAATGGCTAATAGGTTCATCTCTTCTGCCAGCTTGGATCAGTAGGGAATGGCTGCTCCAAGGCTGGGTGGAGGGGGCTTCTCAGGCCAAGTCCAGACTCACTAGGAAACAAGTGCGGGGATCGATTAGTGATGCCTGCCACAGACACCTCAAGGGGGAGTGGAGACATGGTTGCCACATTTGTGCTCCCCCTGCTCCTGGATTCCTCACTTTCGCCCAGCTGCCTAACAGGGCCTGGGGGGTTCTGGGTTGGGGCTCCCCTGCCATGCCCAGGGATGGGAGGCACAGCAGACGTGCTCCCCTGGAGCCATCACCTGTTCACAAGGTGGAAATACTTCTGCAGGAAGCCGGGGTCCACGGCACTCTTGCAGAGCTCCAGCTGCGTCAGGGGGTAGTAGTGCACGTAGTTGACACACATCTCCTCCAGGATCCCGAAGCCCCCCTGCGGGACGGAGATGACGCCCGTCAGCAGCGGCGCTTTACTCCGGGACGCTGCCGCTCGACATCTCATATATTCACTGCATTCGTGCGTTCATTCGTTCCCTCACCGCGCGGTGCCACACCATGTTCTGAGCGAGCGAAGGAAGCTCCTGCCCTCTTGGGATCCCCAGCCTTTGCAGGTGAGACCGACAGCAAACAAGTCAGCCCGTGCGCTCGTCTCGGGTGGTGGCAAGTGTTGTTAGGAATCAAGCTACCACGGAGGCACCAGAGAGGGGTATTAGCGCACCCATTTTACGGATGCAGAAAAGTGTTGTTAGGAATCAAGCTACCACGGAGGCACCAGAGAGGGGTATTAGCGCACCCATTTTACGGATGCAGAAAAGTGTTGTTAGGAATCAAGCTACCACGGAGGCACCAGAGAGGGGTATTAGCGCACCCATTTTACGAATGCAGAAAAGTGTTGTTAGGAATCAAGCTACCACGGAGGCACCAGAGAGGGGTAATAGCGCACCCATTTTACGGATGCAGAAAAGTGTTGTTAGGAATCAAGCTACCACGGAGGCACCAGAGAGGGGTATTAGCGCACCCATTTTACGGATGCAGAAAAGTGTTGTTAGGAATCAAGCTACCACGGAGGCACCAGAGAGGGGTATTAGCGCACCCATTTTACGGATGCAGAAAAGTGTTGTTAGGAATCAAGCTACCACGGAGGCACCAGAGAGGGGTAATAACGCACCCATTTTACGGATGCAGAAAAGTGTTGTTAGGAATCAAGCTACCACGGAGGCACCAGAGAGGGGTATTAGCGCACCCATTTTACGGATGCAGAAAAGTGTTGTTAGGAATCAAGCTACCACGGAGGCACCAGAGAGGGGTATTAGCGCACCCATTTTACGGATGCAGAAACTGAGTCCCAGGGAGGGTAAAGGGCAAGGCCTGAGTGGATGCAGGCTCCCGACCTTGGCTGGGGAGCTGTCCCCTCAGTCTGCGGTGTGAGCCTGGGGACTGGGGACAGCAGGGGAGGCCTCCCCTCACAGAAGACCCCGCATGGCCACCCGTCATTTCCAGAACTCGGCTCTGGGAGGAGCAGGGGCTGCAGAAGAGGCGCCGGTGACTAGAGGCCGTCACAGCCACCCAGGGAGACCTGTGGCTTTGTCATCCTGGGAGGGAGCACAGTGCCACCAGCTTTAAGCCCCTGGCCAGGTCCCTGCTCTCAGAGCCGCTGAACGTGGAGCCCAGACCCAGGAAGAGGAGGAACCTGGCAGCAGAGGGGCCAGGCTGGAGGGAGCAGAGGTCCGCCTGGCAGCGGCTCAGACCCCAGCAGGGCAGGGGCAGGTTGGGGTGCATGGCCCCGGCCCACCTTTGCCTTGCCCAGGCTCCCAGCTCTTTGTGAACAATGGAGTGGGCCGGGGTGGGGGGCGTTATTTGGCTGGTGGGAAAGTTTGAGGGGAGAAAGGCATCTGCTTCTTTATGGCAGAACAAAAGCGCCGTAAAAAGCCCAGCTGAGGGCTCACGCCAGGCAGTGGACAGGGAGCCTGGGCAGCTCTGCTCAAGGATGACTGTTTAAAAAGGAAATTCCCCAGGAGCCGCGGCCCCGCTCCTGAGCGGCACCTCGGGGGAGGGTTTCACCTGTATTGTTCCCTGGTTGTGACCCCCCATTTCCCAAGGCCTCTGGGCCGTCCTGTCCTGGCCTCAGATCACGAAGATAACCTCCCTCCTGGAATTCCACAGATTCCTGTACCTCCTACTACTGCTTGTCTCAGACATCAAAAGAGAGAGTCCCGACCCTCTGCGCGCTGTGCTCAGGAAGCCCTCCCTTTGTCTCCACCCTGGGATGGAAATCACATTTCAGGCCCGGGGCTGTCAGAGTGTGGGAAGGCCCTGCTGCCCTCCGCTGTCATCCCGCCTGGTGACGGGGCCACCTCCCCGAGGAGGGTGCGGGGCGGTGGCCCGAAGCCCTCAGGAACACTCACGTGGCCACAACATCCCCGGACGTGACACCATTTCTCCCAGATGAGGTCGGGTGGGGCAGGGAGCATGGCCCTCGCAGAAGCAGCACGGAGCAGGGCTTGGCCTGGGGGGCTCCCCTTCACCGTTCACCGGCTGGATGCCAAGCAGGTGCCTGACATCTCCCACCCTCAGCCCCAGTGGCCTCGCCCACAGAGTAGGAGATGCTGCGGTCCTGCCTGGGGCGTTGTTCAGCTCATAGACTCCCTACCGAGAGGCAGCACGTGCAGTGTTGGCGCCTGGACCAGCCCTGCTCCCTGCCAGCTGGGTGCCCCCAGTTGCTCCATCTCACTGTTTCCTGGGACAGCTGCCTCAGAGGGTCCTGGCCAAGCTTCAAGCGTCCTACGCACAGACAGGCTGAGTCATTACAGCAAGTCCTCCGCGTGGAGAAGGGTTAGGGTTAGGAGGCGCTCCACGTTAGCGGCTGTGTGATGTGCTGAGCCCCCCCTTGCAGTCTCATAAAGAAGGTGCTAGCGGGCTTTCCTGGTGGCGCAGTGGTTGAGAGTCCGCCTGCCGATGCGGGGGACGCAGGTTCGTGCCCCGGTCCGGGAAGATCCCACATGCCGCGGAGCGGCTGGGCCCGTGAGCCATGGCCGCTGAGCCTGTGCTCCGCAGCTGGAGAGGCCACAACAGTGAGAGGCCTGCGTACCGCCAAAAAAAAAAAAAAAAAAAAAGGTGCTGGGGTTTAGGGCAGGGATGTGTGCCTGCAAAGCTCTCCTGCCCCCGCCACCAAGTTTGTGACCATAGACCCAGAGCAGCTGCCACCTTAAATCCAGACGGAGGGAGGGGTCACGAGGCAGGAAATTTACAGGCACGCAGCCCGGGGCCAAATGCCTGCTCAGCCCTAGTTGTCAGGTGTGTGACTTTCAGCAAGTGTCTCCCCTCTCTGAGCCTCAGTTTCTCACCCATGAAAACAGAGACGAGGATTCCTACCTTGGAGACTGGTGTGAACCCTAAATAAGAGGTGGAAACACCCCAGTGTCCATCCACGCGTGAATGGCAAACAACTGTGGTCCATCCACACGATGGAGTCTTATTCAGCCAGAAAGAGGAGTGGGGCACCGACTCACACCACGGCTTGGATGAAGCTTGAAAACACGATGCTGAGTGAAAAAAGCCCGTCACAAAAGGGCACAGATTATATCATTCCGTGGATCTGAAAGTCCAGAATTGGTAAACCCATAGAGACAGAAAGTAGATCAGTTATTGCTTGGGGCTGAGGGTATGGGGCTGAAGGATTTGGGCTTCCTTTTGGGGGCAGGAAATGTTCTAAAATTGACTGCGGTGACGGTTGCACGTAGCAAATATTCTAAATGTCATTGAATCGCACACTTGAAGTGGGTGAATTGTACAGCATGTGAATTATATCTCAATAAAGCTGTCTTAAAGGAAACTAAATGGGACAGAGAGTAGACGTTCAAGGAACGTCAGCTGAATGAAAAGACAGAGCAGTAGGGGGTGCAGACCAGAGTTCCTGGGGAGGGGAGGGGACAGCGCAGGCTGGGATGCGACACCAGGTCTGGTGCCCTCGGAACCTCGTGATTCCCGGGATGACTCCTGGGACCTACGCTGACTATCGAGACAGTCAGAGACTCTGTCAGCAAGGGGTCGGCGTGCTCGCGCAGTCTTGGTCTGTGCCTGTTGACCCGGCACGATTGTTAACAGGGTCGCCCTTTGTTCTCAGAGGTGCCCCAGCTGTTCGATTCGTCACGTGACCACCTATCTGTTGGTGCCGCCTGCACACCTAGCCCTGGACAGGTCCTCCTCCTGGGCTGCCCGCAGCCCAGCCCAGGTGAACACGTGCCCCATCCCTCCGGAGCAGAGTCAACTACAGTTACACGGGATTGTCTTAGCATGAAGCCCAACAGGGGACAGCGTAACAATGAACGTCTCTGTAGCCCCTTTATTTTTGCTGATTAACAGTGTGTTAGAAAAGTGGCTGCAGGTTTGTTACCAAAGGTGTGAGAATGACCTCTGTCCTCTGCCTGCCTGCCCGCCTCCCCTCTGCCTGGCCCTCCCAGCCTCTCCCCCGCCTTGGTCTCTGTCTGACAATCGCCTCTCTTGGCCCTGCCCCCAACGCTTCCACCGCGTCTTTAGTTTTATCCCAACTCTGCTTGTCGCTGGTGGCAGGCCTGTCTCCTTGGGGGCAGGGAGCGACCTCACGCCTGTGGCCGCTCCCCAGCACCAGCTCTAGTGTTGATATTTATTGCCGTGGCGCTCTACCTAGGGCAGCCGTCAGAATAACCCAGAGAGCTCGTTAAAGCACGGGTCGCGGTGTCACCACCCAAATTCCAGCTCCAGCTCGATAGGTCTGGGGAGGAACCGATGAGTTCACCATCGGTTTCTTTTACCAAGGTCCCAGGGGATGCTGACGTTGCTGGTACAGGGACCACACCCTGAGAGCCACTGGTTGACTGAAAGAATGAAGGAGGGGCAGCCCTGCCCTCTGGTCTAGAGGAGATAAGACTTGTCCACGTGCTCTGCAGCAGATGGCAAGAAGCCAGGTGACTTACCACGGTGGCCAGCTTCCTGTCTCCCGTGTTGTATGTGCAGGAAGTGATGAGCACGTCTCCCTGAGAACCAAGCCGACAAAGGCCCGTCAGCACCGGCCCGCGTCGGGTACCAGGTGCTCTGGGCCCGTCCCACCTGGTGCCTGACTGCGGTAGTCAAGCCGCTACTGAGGAGCCCAGCAGTGGGCCCAGGGTACCCACACACGAGGGTCCCTCTCTGAGTGTCCCCGGGGGGTGATTACCCGTCGGCCTCTGGGGCCCCTCCTACATGGGACAGAGCCGGCTGGTGGTTGCCTGGGGCTGGAGGGACCCACGGTGACCCCCATGCCCTCATCTCTCCCTAAAGCTCTCGGGTCTGCGGTCAGCTGATCAGGCGGGAGGATGCTCGTCACCCCAAGTGCAGTCTGGTCCCGGCCCCTCTGCGGCCCCTCCGTGCAGGCCCGGTGAGTCTCACGGTGGGGCAGCCCCAGCCCCTGTCCTGCATGGACCTGGCTCTGGAAGGCCTTCCCCAGCCTCTGCCCTCCCCCATTGCTTCCTGTCCCTCCCCACTGGGGACAGCACTCCCGGCACCCCGTCCCTAACCGGGCACTCACCGGGTGGACGGACACGACCTTCTTCAACATGCGGATCTCCTGGGGTGGGCAGAGTTGGGGGGAGGGGAGGGGCAGAGCAGGGGGGAGGGGGAGACTTCAGAGTACTGCAGACACAGCCCCCCCGATTCCTCTGTGGGAAGCCAGGACTGGCTAAGTTTGGCCTCTGGTCAGGAACAGATTAGGACAAGAAGGTGGTCATCTAAGATGGATGTTACCATCAAGCTGCCAGGGTCCCCCGAATCCCGCAGTCGGCCACACGCCAGGATCCCCCACTGGAGTCCCTCCCCTCGATGAAATCCGCAAGAGGAACCGGCTGGCTGTGTGTGCTCCTCGGGCGTCTGGGCTGGCCCAGGAGAGGGGGCCCCGGAATGGGGACGTTTCTATGGCCGTCGGGAGAGAGGGTCGGACAGCCCACAGCCATGCCCTGCGCGGGCCAGCAGGGTGGGGCGGGGCGGGGAAGGGGTGCGGGGTGGTGGGCCCTACCTGGAAGTGAGGGCTGTAGTGGTTGTCTCTGTTCACAATCTCCTTCTCGCGGCCGTCCCGGGCCAGCACCGTGACCACCTTCCTGCCCGTCAGGTGCGTGTGGAGTTGAGAGGCGAAGATGTGGATTCCGGAAGGAGGCAGAGCCTGCGGGGATGGGGGGGGGCGTCAGGGCCTGGCCACGTGGTTGTCTGCACCCCCAGGGCCACAGAACGGCCATGTGAGTACTTCCCTGGACCGTTTGCATCACCCAGGCCCTTCCTTCTCCCGGATCGGTGAAACCCCCCATCAGAAAACTCAGTAGAGGGACGTCCCTGGCGGTCCAGTGGTTCAGAACCTGCCTTCCAAGGCAGGGGACGCAGGTTCGATTTCTGGTTGGGGGACTAATATCCCACGTGCCTCGGGGCAGCTAAGCCCGCGCGCCGCAACGGGGCCTCAGGAGAGAAGCCTGAGGCTCGTCCAGCTGCCGACGGCTTCCCTTTGGGTCCTCTCTTGAGCCCCCGAAGGCTGGTCGGTTCGTTCTGCCTCTATTCCAGACTCTAGGGTCCTCACGTCCGGCGGATGACGTGGGACAGCAGTGCCGGCCGTGCTGTCCAGCCTCTGCCAGCCTCCAGCACTGGCAGGTCCCCAGCTGCCCTCGGCACGACCTCCCTTCATCTGCGTGAGAGCCAGGCCGCTGTTCCCTGCCGTCACCGTCACCTGGTACGACAGCCGTGGTGTGACCGTGAAGCTGCAGGCGGGCAGCACGGAGGAAACAGGCCAGCCCTCACATCACCGCCAGGGCAGACGGCCATTTTCCAGATGTTTCTCTTGCGTTAACGTTCACTTGATTTAGACAGGACGTTTCCTAAAACGGATTACACACGTCCAGCTTTTTCTACTCGACATGGTCATCTCCCGGACAACACACTGCTGTGTGCGTCCACCCCATCGGCTGCTCCGGGAGGTCCTGGTGCCCTCGCCCCGTCACTGAGCGACCCCAGGCTGCTGCACTTCCGCACGTCACCCGACTTCACGTTTGCGCTTCTATCTTGTCCTCCAGCTACTGTCCCCTGCCCTCGTCATTATGAGGACTGGGAAACCTTGTGGCCACATTTGTGACCATTGGGGCCAGGCCTGGGAGCACCTGCTGAACAGTGGGGCCCTGGGTTTCTCCCGTCTGGTCCGCAGAGGCCGGCCACTGGCCCAGAGCCGTGGGCGTGTGACAGGTGCAGGGGGATTGCCGTCCTGGGGCCTGTGGTCCAAAACACTGAGCTTCTTCTTGGCTGGTCTTGGGTGAGGATACCTAGACCAGGCCAGACTTCCGACTGCAGAAATTACGCCCCTCAGAGGTCTGCTAACGGAGATGAGATCCCCCACTCTGCCGGAGGCCCTTCCATGAGAGTCCACAGAAATGCGATTTTCACAAAGAATGTACCATTTAATGGGGAACAAGAAAACGGAGTTATTTTTATTTGGGGCTGTAAAGTATTTAGAGACTCTGGTGAGAGAAGGCAGGGCTGCACTCCCAGGCCGGTGACAGGCGTATTCTCAAGGTCAGCAGGTCAACATGACCCGTGTTCCCCCGGCAAAGGTCAGTCACTCGGCCTGCGGCCCCTCTATGCCGGTGAGTCTGCAGCCCCAGCTCCAGGCTCAGGCCACAGAGACTTTCACATGGCAAGGTGTCACCACGTTCTGGGGACACGGGAAAGTGTCAGATGCTGGTGTGGTTACGGTCTGTCACCCCTGGTCTCAGATAAGAGCTGACCCACCGTGGATGCAGACGAGGCCAGTGCAGTCTGACAGCTCTGTCCCTTCAGTTCGAGGGCCCTTTGCTTGCCTAAGACTTGGAGGCTCAGGGAGCCCCCCGGGAAGAACAAAACCCAGGGAATCCATTCACTGGGAAGACAGATCCGCATGTAAACCGCATCACAAGGCAGGCTGCTGTGTGAAGTCAGAGAGACCCGTGTTTGACTCCTCACTCTGCAACTGGAGGCACTGTGGCCCCGGCAAGCCTCAGTCTCCCCATCTGTGAAGTGGGGACGCTAACACTCACCTTGCAGGTCATCGTGAGAAGCAAAGGTACCACATGGGAGAGAGTGTTTGCAGCGTTCCCAACAGACCATGCCGTTAACACCCACCATATAAAAAGAACTTTTGGTTTCTTTTACTATTGGTTTCTACCAGTAGTAAGACAGACAACCCACTAGAAACACGGGACAACGTTATGAACAGATATTCGCAGAAAGGAAGGGCAAATGGCCAAGAAACAGGTGCAAACACCCTCAACTTCTACAAATGGGGACATTCAAACTGAACGACAGTGATGTTCTTCTCCCAAGTGATTGAGAAAATAATTTAAGCATTGATAATATGGTGGGTCAGGAAGTCTGGGGCACCAGGCACCCTCTGGTACTGTGGGGGGAAGAAGCCCCAGAACGGGCTTTCTGGGGGGCTTTTTGCCAGATTTATTCAAATGAAAGCTCACATCCCTGTGCGTGGCAATTCCACCTCTAGAATACACCTGATACACATTTCCCACGGGCACAGAATTTCCCTGAGGGCTTCTTCCTGTCAGTGGAAAGTTGACAGCAGCCTGGATACTGGTGACGAGGGGACAGTACAGCACAGGCCGGGACTGGGGGAGGCCGGGGAGAACCGAGGGCCCAGAATTTGGGGAGTCACTGTCGCTCCTCCCGAAGCTCGGTCCCTCCACCTGCCCCCGAGTCTAAGCGTTACCTGTGCCACACCTGCCCTCGCACAGCAGCCCTGGGCGTCAGGGCTCCCTTGTGTCCTGCGCCCCAGGCACCTCGCTGGCCTCACCTGGTCCGGCGCCAGTGAAGTTCCCACTGAATCCGTGCTGTGCGTCGGTTAAAGGGCGTCACAGACAAACGTTCACTATTCAGTTTGTTTTTAAACATGCCGCATGTAAGGGCTTGTAGAAACAGGTAGGGGAAAAGTCCGAAGGGGCACCAGAGGTCCAGCAACTGGCTACCTCGGGGAGGGGGCGAGGCGGCCGGGACCCAGGGGTGTTAGCTGCACTGCCTGCGTTTCTCATGGTGAATGTGTTGTCTATCTCATTCATGGGACGAACATGTATTTTAAACACTGGTTCAGGTTTGGACTAAGGGAGCCAGTTATTACTGGAGAGGAAGGTGCAGATGCACGCCGGCCGGCGGGGAGGCTCCTTGGCGTCCAGAGGAGGTGGGGGGGGGGGGTGGCTCTGGCGGAGCTGCAGGGTGGGGAGAGCAAAGCCACAAGCCACCGACCTCGGCCCCCACCCTCGGGGCCTCAGCAGGGGAAGCAGGGCGGAGCCAGGCCCAGCCCCATGCCCGGCCCACTCACCAGCTGGGTGCACTTGTCCGTGCAGTAGCCGGTGAGGACGAAGCCCGTCTCCTGCGGGGGGATGGCCATCACAGGCGTGTACACCAGGCCCAGCTCCATGATGCCCGCGTCGAAGCGCCGCAGCGTGGCCGTGTAGTACAGGCGGATGCCCGAGGAGTCGCGCCGGCCTGGGAGGAGGAGGGACGGAGGTGAGCGGGGCCCCTCGCCCCGCCTGGCACACGGACCCCCCAGCCACCCTCAACCAGGAGGCACCAGTCACCCACACCCGCTCCCACCTGCATTTGTTCCCACACCTGTTTACCCCAGAGGAACGCCATGGTTACAAGGACCAATTCACCTGTGCAATTCCCACGTGCAAGGCAAGAGCTATTGTTTCCGTGAAAACGGGTGAATGCTTTGGAAAGACTTGATTAAGGCAACGAAAGAAAACCCAAAACCGTGCTGTTGAACCGGGCCGGGTGAGATGCCTGCAGTGCATTTAGGAAGCTCGCCAACACCTCGGAGGGCTTGGGAAGTGCTTTGATGTTCTTCCTGCTGGTTCAAAGGGCTCTGAGCTGGAACTGACCAGCAGGACACCTGTCGGTGAGGTTTGGGCAGAGAGCAGGGCGTGGCCGCTCTCACAGAGGAGCCTCGGCCCCATCGGGCAGGTGAGCGTGAGTCTGTGTGGTGAAGTCAGCAAGAAGCATCTAAGGCACATCCTTCTTGTGGCCTCTCTCCCTCCTTCCTCCTTTGATTCCTGTCCTGCAGGGTTGACCCAGGGGCTGCGTATGCTGGGCGGACATCGCAGGAGAAACCTAAGCTGGAGCGTGGACCCCTGGAGCAGGGTCAGCGCTAAGGGTGCAGCCACCCCAGCTCACACACCGTCCTGGGTCCCATCTGCTCAACAGTGTGCTGTGTGCTCTCAGGCAAGTTGCTGTCCCTCTCTGGGCTCGAAGTCAAGGACCTCTTCCAAAGAAGAATTTGGTGCTTCTGCCCATCATGTTCCAGCCACACCTGCCAGGTCTTCTTGTAGTCGACAAATTGGAGAGTCCACGGCTCCCTGGGCAGCCTCCCGGTGATCATACGAAGCTGACGGACGGAGGTCTGGGGATGCCGGCACCCACAGGTCTCGAGTAATCCTTTCCCTGCCAGGAGTCGGTCAGCGAGGCCCTGAGCATCTCGGGGCTGGTCCCATGGGAGAGGAGTAGGGGCTGGACATGGCCCATCCCCTCGGAATGGGCAGGAGAGCTGGGAGTTGGGCGGGGGAGCCCGTGTAACTGAAGAATCATCCTCCCGCGATGACAGACGGGGAAACTGAGGCCCGGAACCTGAGCTGAAGACCCTGCTCAAGATCGCAGGGCTGGGAAGTGGCCGAGCTGGGACCCCAGCCCAGGGCACCTTTGGGGGCAGGGCTGTCTCCCTGCTCAGCTGCTCTGAGGTAGAGCTGAGGACATACCGTCTTGCCTCTGCCTCCCTCCCTCCCTGCCCCGTTCTCCTCCTGCAATGTCCAGACTCAGCCTCTGTATCTCTGGGCTGATTACATCAGAGGATAATAATAAAAAGCGAGATGCAATTGGTTAAAATTCAGACGGGGATTAAATAGTGAAATAATTGTTGAATTTTGATATTTAGAGAAAAGAGACCGATCTCCAGATTTGCAAAGTGACAGGAGCATCCTTACATTTGGCAAAAGATCCATAAATACAAGCAGATAATCAGCAAGAGACAGACTTCCCTGATGCTTAAGGAGTTTTCAAAAATCCATTTGCTTTCAGGCTTTAAATGAGCACTAAATCCCGTGTCATGCTAAGGCCCAAGCTGACGTATACTCCTCTGTGTGCGCGGTAGATAATTCCAGCGGCGGCACAAAGTATTAGTGGCGCAGCCAGGAAGGAGTCGCTGGTGGCTATTGGTTGAGCACAGCCCGGTGCCCGCACCCAGCTGGGAGCGTTGCATGCACAAGCTTCCCCAGCCTCAGGACAGCTGAGGGAGGTCAGGAAGCAAGGGTAGGGGTCACCCACCCGGGGTCACGCAGCTAGGGAGACACAGGCTGGGACCTGGCCGGGAGCTGATGTCTAATCTCTCAGACTATTTCTGCCCCTCACTTACACAAATGAAAAATGTCATTTAAAAAAAGAGAGTGAGTGAGAGGAAGAGGGCTATGTGACAATATATGGCAGGAGATGCTGGTGAAACAGAGAGAGGAAAATGTTTTCCGTTTCGGATACAGTATCAGCTGGCAGCATCACCCTAAAGACTGACCCTGGTTGTTCCTCCTTCAGGCACAGGATGATCCAGCAGTCCCTGCTGTCTGCCCCCACCTCCCTTTCCCATCCCCTCCATTGCAGCCAGGCTGGACCCCCTGTCTCCCTTTCCCACCTCCGTGTCTGTGAACAGCACAGCCTAGCCCTCCATCTGGAAGGAAGCACCTGTCAGCTTCCCCTGTGAAAATGGTCCTGTCCTCCGAGGCCCAGGTCCCAAGCCGCCATGATGCCGCCCAGGCCGTGTGGACCCTTCCTTTCATACTTTCTTGCACTTTGCTTGTGTCTCCCTCCTAAAAAGCCTTTGCACCTTTCTGGACCTAAGGTCTGGTGTGGTAAATTGGGGAATGAGACATGATCCTGCATCTCACAGGAGGGGGTCTTGTGGATTTCTGTTTGCCTAGTATAAATTCAACAGCGCGAAACAAACAAGAGCCACCCCTCCAGTGCCCAGGGCAGACGTCGCTAATCAATCCCAGTACGGCCTTCAGCTGCCTTTCCAGCAGGGAGCTGGAGCTGCAGCTGAGGGTCAGTCAGAGGAGTCCCGGTGAGCAGAACCTGTTTGCCGCCCTGACACAGAGCACAGGGAAATAAAATCCCATCTACACATTCACACTCCAGGCATGCGTTTGCTCTGTTGTGACAGGTTTTGAGAAGCAGGAGGGAAGTTCATAGCCAGAAACGCCCCCCAGTGAGCCAGGCACTCCCCTGGCCCTGAGGACAGTCCTGGGGCCGTGCCTCCCAATGGTCAAACCATTGGTGGCTGGGTTCTAGGCAGGGATCGTGTTGGCTCTGAAGTGGCCTGCATCCTGCCATCCTGCCATGGGCCCTGTCCTGGCCCAGCCTGTTCTGGGGACGGCAGAGCCACCTCTCATGGGTGCTGGAGAGTCACCCCTTTGGGGAGGGGAGGTCAGGGTTGGGGGGGCATCTCCTGGTCTGAGCAGCCTCACAGAAGTTAGATTTTCGGGGGAGACGGCACATGCGACCACTCCGGCCTGTGACCTCCCTCCATTGTCTGGGACCCCGTTGGTTGGCGCACCTGATGCTAGCCTTCTGCTCTGTCGGGTGCCAATGAGGAAAGGGTGTGGGAGGAGGGGTGAGCTGTGTTTCCTCAGATGGACCCGACATCTAAATGATTCCTTAAAGCTTCGGAATCAGACCCAGCTTGCCAGGTTCAAGTGTGGGCTCGACCACAGCGTGGCTGCACCACTGAGGCCACGGAGCCGGGTCAGACCAGACCTGCTGGCTCTAAATTGCTACTCGCTTCATGGCCCTGGAGGCGTCCCTTTACCACTGGCTTAATTCGCTCTTCTGCAAAATAGGCACACAAGAAACCTCTACCTGCCTTTCCCAGGTGGTACCTGGGACAGCGTAGTGTTGGTGGCAGCTGTGTTTATGAAGGGGGAGGGGGGAAGATGCTGGGCCCCCACCGTGCAGATGAGCCAGCCGATGAGACTCTGCCTGGGGCGCCCACCGCAGGCCCAGGAGACGGGCCGTGAACAAGGGACAAGAGGGACGCAGGCCGCGGTGGGCCACGCGACAAGGAGGCTAGAGCTGGGGGGAGAGGGATGCGGTGCTAAGCCCCGCCAGCCCGGCTATCTTCCTAACTGGGTACGGCCGCGCCCAGCATTCCCGAGGGGAGGACGGCAAGGCTGGAAGCACACCTTGGAGCTCCCTACCTTTTATCATCAGCGGGTTGTGGTAGTGGACTTCCAGGCGGAGAAATCTGGAGGACCCAGGGCCCCCGAAAGCAAGGCCGGCTTCCTCTGGGTAGTAAAAGGCCTGCAGGGAGCAGGGAGGGCAGGGTCAGGCCAGGCAGACAGACTGGGGTGTCAAGAGAGGGGTCCCGGGGCGGTCAGGGCATACCCACCCATGTGCTGGGGCCTGAGCTGCAGTGAGTGCTGTTGGTGGGGCAGCCAGATTAGGACTCTCCCCCTGATGGGCAGCTCATTACCAGCCCATGCAACGTTCCTATTAGACTCGGGGTCAGGGAGTGGGGAGAGCTCATGCCCCCAGGCGAGCCCACCGCCCAAGCCCCTCCTCTGAGCTGGTGGAGGAAGCTGCTGGAAGACCCTGGACACAGCCCAGGGAGGCCAGCCCCGGGACCACCCTGTGCACAGACCCCTCCAAGTCCAGGGGAACTTGATCGGGGAAATGAGAGCGATGCCCACGAGGAATGTTAGGTCGTGGGGCTCCTGCATTTTTACAGGAAAGTAACGGAGGCTGGAGAAGGCGTTCGTGGCTCAGAAGAGCCATGGGATTCCAACGATGCACAGGTGGCGGGGAGACGGGGTTATTCGGGGCCTGGGTTGCCTGGGGGCCTCACTTCTGGGAGGCTCTCATGCATAAGTGGGGGCCCCCTGGGGAGATGCTGGGAAGGGCACGCACCTTGGCGCCCAGGGCCCAGGCGGCCAGCACGTGGCGACAGTAGTTGAGCCGCTCCGGCTTCATCTTGGAGTCGCAGGGCCCGCTGAAGTGGGGGAAGCTCTCGAACTCGGCGGCGCACTGGAAGACCTCCATGTGGTGCACCAGGGCCTCGTTGCCCTCGGTGACGATGGGCTCGTACTGCGGGAGCAGAGCACCCACTGGACCTGGGACAGCGGACCCCGCCGCCCACCTGCTCACCCCCACGGGTGGGGCTCTCACCCAGCAGCTCCCTTCCGTGGGCCTCTGCGTGCCCCTCTGTAAAATGGGAGGGTTGAGCCAGGTGATTTCCAGGGGTGCTTCTGGGGCTCAGGGTTTGGGGGTGGAGCCACCAACCTGGAAGCAGGCAGAATCTGCCACAAGCTCACGGTGAGCTCAGGAGCAAAGGGAAGGGGACCCAGGCCAGTCATCTCCCGATAAGGGGGCTGGGGGACAGGAAGGCCGCCGTCCTCGTGTGAACGTGGCAGTGGCTGCACAGACACACGGAGACTGCCCGAGGCAAGGCTGAGCCTAGGGGGCAGGTGCAGCACTGAGGCAGGCCCACCACTTCCTGCTGTGTGACTTCGGGAACTCACACTACCTCTCTGGGCTGCACATCCTCGAATGGAAATAAGAGTGATAATATCTAGCACTATGTGTGTAGTATTGTGGTGATGGAGGGGGTAAACCACCTCCTCTTTCCCCCGGGCCAGGCAAAGAGGGGACATTCAACAGCTACTGTCGTTACTGTTATAGCTCCAGGAAGGTGTTTAGAGCCATTGAGCTCTGAGTTGAGTTGTTATTTCATGAAGGAGGAGGGTGTCCTGACGGACAGATAAATAGCTAGACAGCAGTTTCAGTCCCAAGATAAGATGCAAAAATCAATACATCAGTTGCCTTTGGTCCAGGCTGGGGAGCTGGGGTGCAGCAGCCCTGGGAGGGTGGGGAGCGAGCAGGGCGACGGGGGGCGGGGCACAGCACACTTGTGGCTGCAAAAGGTTCAGACCCTGCCTGGGGTCCACGCCACAGAGGTCACTGGTCCCAGCAGGACCATGGACAGCTCCCCAGGGCGTGACACCTCCGAGGCCCCGGGGGGAGGCAGAGCTGGGATGGGACTGGGCCCACGTACCATGACGATGTGGTGCCGAGGGAAGCCGTCGGGGAGCTCGGTGATGTGGCACCAGTACGTGGTTTCCTGGCCGGGGACCAGGACGTCGGGGGCGCGGACCTCCATGGTGCGCACGTCTGAGGGCAGGGCTGGGATGGAGATGTTGGGCTTCAGCAGCTGCACCCGCTGCAGCCCCGTCTGCAGGCTGGAGACGTTGATGGCCTCCAGCGACTGGAACGGCTCCTCCAGGATTCCGTACACCAAGTGGACGGTGCCGTCCTGCAGGCGAGACAGGGCCCAGCACTCATCCACTCACACCCCCAGAGCTGGGCTCCTGGTAGCCGGGGAGATGCCAGGTCCCTACCCACCCTCGCCCGGCTGGTGACATGCCCAATTCTCACCTCTCTGAAGGAGGGGAGCTTTGAGGCTCTGTGTGGACCTGGCTGGGATTCAATCCAAAGCCGACCACCCCCAGAGCCCACGGTTTGCACCAGCCATTAATACATGTTGTCTTCCTAAATTCTATCTACATTTGCTTAGCGCCCATTCAACCAACCATTGCTGGGTCGCTGTGAACCAGGCCGGCTGGCTCACCGGGGACATGTGTTCCCTCCACCACCCCCAGGGTCACTGGGGACAGGGCTGTTCTCTGCACAGGTGTCTCAGAGCTCCAGGCAGGAGGCTTCCCCACACCCAGGCTGGAGGCTCTGAGCTGAGCACACCTTGGCACCAGACGCCATGCAAAGTTCCGGGAGAGGGTCCTCTGCCTGCCCTTGCCCTTGTCCGTGGGGAAGGTGAGCCAGCAGGGTAAGGACTCAGACCTCCTTCTGGAAGGGCACTCCTTCTGGCTCCAGCTCTGTCCCCTCTCTGCCGTGTGTCCCTGGACGAGTCCTCCCCTGTCTGGCCTCAGTTTCCTCGTGTAGCACTGGGCCAACCCATGTCACTGATGCGTCATAAAGATAACACAGACTTTGGGTGTCAAGGTGCATTGGAAAGTGGACAGGATTTTGCCTTCAGGAGGTAACTGGTTTGTTTTTCCCTAAGGGTCTAGGAGCAGCGTGAGAAGCCTAAGGATTTTTAGATCTGGTGCGCCTGTGAATTCCAAGACAGAGCAGGTCGAGCCTTACAGATCATCTAAGTCCCTTTTACAGACAGGTAAACTGAGGCCCAGAGGAGGAGCCTCACAGTCCGTTGGCCACAGAGCCAGTCTGGGAAACCAAGTCTCCTGGGCTCTTTCCAGAATTCTCCTGAAGATGCTGGACCAGGAAGAGAGAACCAGTCAGGAGGAAGACCACTCAGGTCCCTGTCTGGAAGCTTCGGGGCGAGACCAACATCTAGAAACGCGTCAGCCACGTGTCAACCAAGAGCTGCTTGCTTGAGGGATCAGACGCCGATGGCAGAGCTGGTTTCTCCCCACCTGCCTTGTCCCCACCCAGCCGCCTCTGGAATCCACGCTCTCTGTGCACGGCCGGCCCAGGGACACCGCCCTGGTATGCGAGAGGGCTCCACGCAGCCCACGGTCTCCTGGGCAAGCGGGCTGCCACCCACCTCGATGAGGTAATCCTTGGGGTCACAGGTGCCAAAGGGCCTCTTGAACAGCAGGGACAGGCCTTCCCGGGTCCTCTGTGCCCGCAGCAGCTGGTAATCCTGCTGGGCATCCAGATGGATCTGCCCCTTCTGGTCACTCCAGGCGTCCTGTAGAGGCAAGGGCGGGCTCGGAGCACGAGGGGCCGAGTTCAGGGTTGGCCGCCCGCGGTGCAGCCCCTGGACACACCTCGCCCTGGGGCTCCTGGGGTTCTGCCCGGGGTGGGCGTCACACCCACACTCGGTGTCTGCCTGAGACAGTGGAGTTGACCTCCAACCCCACTCTCTTCCTCTGTGCCCTTGACACACGGCCTCAAACGCCAGCCAGGACTCACTGGGGCTGGTTAGCCATGCAGGTTCCCAGACCTCTGGGTGGGACCCAGGAGCCTTAGACAAAGCATCGCCTTTGGTCTGTGGAGGGAGGGACCCTAACAGCACACGGAGCCTCGGAGAGGGTCTGGGGGGCCCACCCCGCACTTGCACACCCCTGAGAGTGAGCCCGCCTGAAACGCCGCCCCCCCCCCCAGCATCTTGCCCACCTCGCCCTAGTCTTAGCCGTGCCCGGAGAGGGTAAACCGAGGCCCAGGAGGAAACGGACCCGCTGCATTTCCCCAGGATGTCCGAGGGTGGTGGTTCTGGCCGGACCCTGCCCTCCCCTCTCCCTAGCTGTTTCCCTGGCACCAGGCTCTAAGGCTCGGCCACGCCGGGGCCCCAGGCCAGGGCCCGGAAAGCCGTCCACCTGGCAAGGAGGCTGTGAGGGAAACCCTGCCCCCGACCAGCAGGCCGCTATTCCAGTTCAGGAACAACACGGGACCACCAGTCCTTGGCCTTAGGATTTTCTTAAACCCTGCATTCAGAGCTGAAGCATGTTTTCCTCATTTCCTTGAGCAAAAAAGAAACCTGCCAAAGATTTTGCCACATTTTCCCTAGAGAAAAGCACAGTGGAGCTCGTGCTGGGGTGCACTGCTGATCTGCAGAAGGACTCATTTTAAACAAAAGCAGAAAGCCAGCTCGTGAGCCTTCGGCTGGAAGTCTAGAATTAATTGTTGAACATATTTGCTAAAGGAGGAAAAACAAGTCTGACATTTGTTTGCATAGGAATTTGTTGTGCAAATTAATCCTGCCTGTGCTGGAGGACCGAGTGACCCCAGCTCTCCTGGCAGCCGGGGAAGCTGCTTCCGGGCTTGCCGGCTCCTCTGGGACGCGCTGCCCAGGTCTTTCTTGGCCGTGACCCGTAGCCACTGAGCATCCTGGTGGAGGAGAGGTGGGACAGCCCGGGGCCCAGGAGGCCCCACCCCGTCTGGCTGGTGGTCGGGCTCACCTACCCTCCCCTGGGAAGTAGGCAGAGCTCCTTCCTTCCTGCAGAGTTGTGGCAGGGGTTGGACAGAGCACCACCGGCTTCCAGAAAGACCAGCTTGTGTGAACTCACACATCGCGAGAAGGTGGAGAGGGATTATTGTACCCACTCTGCAGATGAGGTATGCGAGGCCGGGGGCCTGTCCTGACCCTGGCTCAGTGCGCCGCTGGCTTCCCACACTTAATTGAAGGAAGAGCCCCTCTGCTCACAGATAAAGTGCCTCCTGACTTAAAAACTGTTTTAACCCTCCTGCGTCTGTTTCCATGAGAGAGTTGGGTTTGGTCCCCAGAGAGGTCAAGGTGGAAGAATGCAGGGTGGCGGCTCAGGGCAAGATGGCTAGGCTCCCCCAATCCAGAGGGCCTCCCTTCAGCTTGTCGAGGGCCCCCAAAACCTCTCTCCTTTGAAGGGAAACCTCCCCCCACTCCTTCTCCCTTTCTGGCAAGAATGGGGGTGAATTTCGGGCGTGGAGGGAAGCGCACGCCCTCAGCGTCCTGGCTTAACTCCACGGACGGTTCGTTCCACGCCCGGGTTGGGGGCCGGGGAGTCTGCACCTGCTCAGGTTACCCACATGAGCCAGCACCGCGTCCTTGGCAGTGGGCAGGCAGGCCAGCCACCGTGCTTGGCCGCGTGTGACCTCTGGGCGTTGTTCGTGCGGGTGGGTACGTGGGGGCCGCCCTCCCGAGGGCAGGGGCGGTGGAGGACGTGTGTTTATGTGGCGAGTGTGGCCTTCGTGTGCGGCTGTGCTCCTTGGGCACGCTGAGCTCTGTCATTTGGGGCGTGCAGTCAAGGACCGTGGAAGTCATTGATTTCCCATTTTGTCCTCACATCAGCATCCCCGAGATGCCCAAGCTTGGGACACAAGGGATGCTCGAGTAAACGTGACCAGAGAGGCAGGAGGGAGACTTCCCTTGCCAGGTTAAGGACGGTGAGTGTAGAGGAAAAGGCAAGTTCAGGAGCACTGCGGAGGGAAGACTCACCCCAAAGTGGGCACTGTCCCCGTCGGTCCAGAGCACGACCAGGTCGGCGTTCTCCAACTCGCCACGGTCCGACATCCCAAACAGGACGCCGGCCTTGAGCTCCCGCACCAGGAGCTGGAAGTGGACAGTCTCCTGCACGTAGCTGACATTCCACGACAGCTCCAGGGTCCCCTCGGGGTCCAGGGGGATGCGGTAGGGGAAGGGGCTCTCGGGGGGTGCCGAGCCCTGCAGTGCGGCCACCAGGATGACCAGGAAGACGGCCACCGCTGTGCCGTACATGGAGGCCGCCTCGCGCACGCTGGGGCTGGGGACCTGCATGGCTGGGTGAGCTTGGCCGCCCCACCTGGCCATTTATGTCTCGGCCCCGCAGGGGGTGGGCCCGGGCTCCACCGGTAATCACATTTGTCTGGTGGGGAATTCAATTGTCCCAGTGACCCTCCCACCAGGCCGGGCCCCAGGCCAAACGCTTTGCTGTCCTTGCTTCTCCTAATTGGCACTAATGACACATGGACATCATCAGTGGGAATTGAAGCAGACAGGCTGGTTTCATTCGCTCTGAATAGTCTCCGAGAGGTGTCCGGAAAGGGCTCCTCCCTGCAGGCGGCCTCCAGCCAGGCGCTGGGCTGACCACCAGGCTGGCTGCCTGGGCCTGTCCCCGCGGAGCTGACGGATTGGGCCCATGTGCTGCTCCACCGTGGATGGGCAGACTGAGGCTCCGAGGGGTTTCCAAGGTGACCAGTGAGTGATGAGACCTCACGGCCGCAGGCGCAGGGAGCTGCTTCTATCATATAATACTAGAGGGTGGACTGATTTCAAACTAAAGATAAGACGATCCCCAAATAGTCCCTGTGTTTAAACACTCTCTCCTTGGCCTGCTGTTCCCACTCTTGTCTTCTCTCGATTTCCCCACAGGCTCCAGCTGGTGCCACAGCTGCTCCAGAAGGAGTGGTTGTACTGCTAGGGGTGGGGGCAGATTGCAGGTGGATTTCTGGGGGCCCCAGAGCGCAGGGTACACTGCTGGGGAGCAGACTTCTTTTTTTTTTTTAATTTTTATTTATTTATTTATTTATTAACATCTTTATTGGGGTATAATTGCTTTACAATGCTGTGTCAGTTTCTGCTTTATAACACAGTGAATCAGTTATGCATATACATATGTCCCCATATCTCTTCCCTCTTGCGTCTCCCTCCCTCCCACCCTCCCTATCCCACCCCTCCAGGCGGTCACAAAGCACCGAGCTGATCTCCCTGTGCTATGCGGCTGCTTCCCACTAGCTATCTACCTTACGTCTGGTAGTGTATATATGTCCATGCCTCTCTCTCGCCCTGTCACAGCTCACCCTTCCCCTTCCCCATATCCTCAAGTCCGTTCTCTAGTAGCTCTGCGTCTTTATTCCCGTCTTACCCCTAGGTTCTTCGTGACCTTTTTTTTCTTAAATTCCATAGATATGTGTTAGCAGACGGTATTTGTCTTTCTCTTTCTGACTTACTTCACGGGAGCAGACTTCTTGATTCATACCTCGCCGAGGGGTAGATTGCAGGGCACAATTCTTGGGGGAAACAGACTTTGCAGAAAGGGGTGTGAGTGACAGGCCTGCTTCCCTGTGTCCAAAGCTCCAAAGCCCACAATGTCCTTTAGCCTGGAGTGGACCCCGACTGAATTTGAACCCTCCCAGGTCAGCCAGCCGATTGCATGGTTTCTCCCGCACGCAACACAGAGCCTTTGCACAGGCCCGTTGGGACTCACAGCTCCGCAAGCCCCATGTGTCAGTCTGTCTGCATCCCAGCTCACTCCTGTCCTTCTCTGTGCAGAGTGGACTTGACTTGTGCTGTCACCTCCAGGAAGTTGTCCCTGATTGCCTTCTGCTCTGAACTTGGCCTCCTCCTTCCAGGAATCTGACTCCCTTCCTTCTTTCTTCCTCCTCCAATTCCTCTTCTCTCTGGAGAAACCAAGAACTTGACCAATGTCCTCAGTGTCCACAATATCGTCTTCAAATACCCACAAATCCTCAAATAGTGACGAAGGCTAGCCCAGAGCTTGCAGCAGCAGGCTCTGTTTTTGCTCTGAACTCTGTTCCTCCGGAAGGAATGACTGTGTCTCTGCATGAGTATGAAATCTGGAGCAAGTTCCCCTCCCCTGGTCCTGGTGGGTGCTGGTCTCTGCTTCCCAGTGGCTGGGCTGCCCTGCAAACAGGGCCAAAGAAAGAAAGATGCTACAGAAGGCTGCGGGATACCCCCCCTTGACTGTACACAGGTGGAGGTGTTACAGGGCACGTCACTCATGCAGCTGACACAATAGCTGTTCTCCATGGGGCAGGGACTGCCTGCCCACCCACTGCTGGGGCCCGTTCCCCAGGGCAGCACAGAGCTGGAGCGAAATAAAGGGCTGAGTGAGTGAATATATGAGTGAGTGCAGGATGCCACCACAGGCCCCCGTCCTGGGCCTGGGGAAAGATGTGGAAGGACAGTGGGCCACCAGAGCAGGCCCTCTGGGGCTGTGGAAGCTGCAGACCCTCGGCACAAGTGACAGCACGGAGCCCAGGGATGTCCCTTGGCCTGGGGCGGCAGGGGCGCTTCCTGGAGCCCGGGCAGGGACTCAGGTAGAGCCTGGCAGGACGGTGTTCCCGTGGTTGGGGGGGGGGGGCACCAGGGGTGTCAGGCTACAGGATCAAACCCAAAGGCCTTTAGGTAATGCTGCCTTGCACAGAAGACAGGCGGGCACAGGCCAGGGGAGACCCCAGACCAGGCTCCGAAGGCCTCGTCCCACAGGGCACCGCCTCATTCTTTAAAATGTTGCCCAAACTTCCTCGTTTCTGGTGCCTAAGCAGGAGTGTAGCATTTGGGATCCCGTGACACGATGGACCTTCACCACCCCCGCCATGATCAGGGTGCAGCCACGGGGAGGAGGTGAGACGGGCAGCTCGGGCGGGCACCGTGTTCCCGGCAGGTGCAAAGCGAGGGTGACCGGGCTCCTCGACAGCCCTGGCTCTGCGTGAGCCTCCTGGCCATCCACGTGGCTCCGGCCAGAAGACAGACAGAACGAGCACCAGCTCTCTCCCGGGGCAGTGGGACCCCAAGGGCTCATCCTGCACCACCGAAGGGTCGGAGCTCTGGGTCTGAACCCCGCTCCACCCCTGCTGAGTCCCGGCTGGGCCTCCCCACGGAAGCATTTCCCCATCAGATCCCCAGCCCACCTGGAGACGGAGGAGCTGGACGACACAACAGTGTATCCCTCCGCCTCCCTTCACCCCCAGGGAGCTGGGCATCGAGAGGTGTGAGGCCTGGCAGCAAGGGCCCGGGATTGGAGACAGCAGCCGTGCGGCGGACCTCGGGCCCGTTCCTCTCCGCATGCAGGTGAGATCCACAGTTGCTCCGAGAGCCGAGGAGAAAAGGTCTGCGGGGCTCTTAGCAGCGCGCTGTGAACACACGTTTATTCTTAACAGGATGCAAAAGGCATTCTCTTCCTCCAGCTCAGAACTGGGCTGGAACGAGGGCCAGGTCATTAACAGGAGATGGAAATCGTGTCCACGGCCATTCCTTCACCTACTTGTTTCATTTCAGCCCCACCGGCCTTGGGTGCCCGATCTCTGACTGTCCGCAGACGCGAGATGAAGCTTCAGAGAGGGGCAGCATTGTGCCGTCGGGGACAGGGCCGGCCTGGTGCCCAGATCAAGGACCCCAGGGTGCACTCTTAGCCAGGGGGGCTGTACCTGGAGACAGCCAAGGTCAGGGAAGTTCCACTGGAGTCAGAAGGAAGGGATGCTCGGAGGAGAAATTCAAGCAGGGAGAAAAACTGTGGAGGCTCTGGGCTCGGCTGGGGGTGGGAGGGAGCTGGTCCAATCAGGTGGCCTCTGCCACGATGTGCCGTTCCTTGCATTAATGGATTTTAAAAAACAAGCAATCCGACCTGGAATAAGGAAGCAGTACTCAGCGGTCCCGCCCCAGCCCGTGTCAGTGAGACTCCTGCCCACCCCAGGCGCCCTTTGGGCACTGTCAGTGCTGTCCTGCCCCAGGTGCTCTCAGGGCGGGGGTGGGCGTGCTGCCCCCCTGCTTCCAGCCCCCTGCCTGGCTCTGCTCTGGTGTTTGGGCGCATTGTGCCCTCCAGAAGCGGGGGTGGGGTGTGGCACCCGGGGCGTCGCTGCCACCCTGTCGGGAAATAAACACTGTTCACTGCTCAGCGCCTGGCTCTCCTCCAAGGCGCTTCGACGGCTGACCTCATTTGGAACCAATTTCAGCGTTTTAATAAGCCCTTTGCTTTCCCGCATCTCTCTGACACTGTCATCCTTCACGCTGTAATCCCCCATCGCCTCTGCCACGTGAGGCCGCTCCGGCTGACTTCACAGCAACCCAACTGAAGCCAGTTAGGGACCTGACCCAGACAGGCCAGGCCAGGCCGCCCCCAACGACCCCAGGGTGGCTGCAGGCAGTGCCCCCCCCCCCCAAAACTCCAGCAATCTAGCTGACAGCCGGGCAAAAGCCGGACTGAGAAGGGCTGCTGGGGGCTGCCGGAGATGGAGACCCCCCACCCCCATGCCCAGGGGGCACGTCTCCGTCCCTCGTCCTGAGCATGGTTGGTCGTGATGTGAAGGTATAAGAAGCATGGCCCTCCCAGCTAATCCATCTACCGCCCCAGTGTGTTCCCCCGTGTCTGCCCATTAAAGGTGGCGGCCCTGACATTAGGACGGCACATCCAAGACTTGAGATGCCCAGGACCAAGGGCATCAAATGGTGTGGCCACAGCCTGAGGGCTGGGGGCATGCAGGAGCCCAGGGCACCCCAGGCCATCTCAGCTCCAACCTCTGCCCACTCCCTCTCTGGCGGCTGGGCCAGAGCCCCCACTGGTCCCAGAGCTCCCTGGGCCAGAGCAGTGAGGTCTCCTGACTCCTCTTGGGGCCCCAGTCTGCCCGTCCTCGGGTCCAAGGCCTGCACCCCAGCCACTCCTACATTCACACACACACCCCCCTAACCAGTGCGTCTGGAGGTGACGACACACACCTGGGGTGAGGCCTGCAGGGCCCTGAGGAATCTCACCAGGAGAACATCCTCAGGTTCTGCGCTCTCTGCATCCTCCAAAAGGATGAGGACACTGTCCTCTTTCCTGAGTTTGGGGACCCTGTGGCAGGTGTGGGTGCGCAATTTTTGTGTCTTTAGCTTTTCCGAAGGGGCCACTGCCAGAAAGGTGGCCGGTCCTCAGGCGGCACCCAGACCACTCCCCACCCCAGAGGGGCCTGAGCCCTGAGCTTGGCTGCTGTGTGGTCAGGACGGAGCTGTGTGCTCTGAACCTCACTTTCCTCATCTGTAGAATGGGAACAGTGCCCAGCGGGGTGAGCGCCCAGGGACCCGTGCTGACACTTGGCTGTGACCTTGGCGGGGGCGCTCCTGCTTCTGTCTCTACACGAGGCTGCCCCTCTCGCCTCCACAGGCCTGTGCCCACCTCTAGCTCACGTCCACAAGCCCAGTCACCTCTGAGGACAGCCACCACGTCACCCGAAAGTCAGTCCACCTACTGTTGGCCCAGAGTTGGCCAGTCCAGGTAGGTGACAGCCGTCATGCTGCTGGGGTCTGGGTCCTCCTGATGCTTCGAGATGCCCCGTGCTTGAGCCCAGCCCCCGCCCGGCTCTGATGTGAGGCTGTGTGTGCAGGGCGTTCTCGAGCATTCAGAGCCCTGACCACCGCCACGTCACAGGTGAGGACCCCAGACTAGAGACACGCGGATACAGGCAAGGCCACAGGCAGTGGCGGTCAGGCTGGAGGAGAGGGCGGGCCTTCCTGATCCTCCGGGCAGCTCCACGCAGGCCCTGCCCGCCCACACGATGGCCTTGACAAGGGAGCCAGCGGGCAGCGGTCACCTCAGCTGCCCGGCCACGCCGCTCCTCGGAGGACCAGCCCCTCTACACCCCGTGCAGAGGTCCAGGGCCACACCGTCCCGTGGTCCTGAAGCTCGGGGCTGCTATACCTCCCGTGACCCCAACTGTCCCTGCCAGCTGCCGCCCAGCACCGCGGGTCAGCTGGTGCCGCCCAGTCCAGGACCCTCTGACTTGCCCCCCCTTCCTTAAGCCACAGCCAAGTAAAGGTGACTCGGGCCTGGAGGTCAGAGGGCCCCGCCCACCTTGGGGCGGGGCAGATCTGGAGGTCAGATCTGAGAGATGCTGCGGGGCGGAGCCTGCCCGGCTCCTCCAGCGCCGAGCGCCGTCTGAGGTCCCGCTTGGGGCACAGACTGCACAGAGCACAAGCGTCTGCTTCCGAGGGGGCTGGGCACGCAGCCTCTGCCCTTTCTCAATATTCCCTTGTGCGACTGTGTGCAAACTTACTGGACCCACCCCCTGCTGGTTAAATACGTGGGCTGTTTGCTTTCTCATCTAAACCGGTGGTGGCAGCGGTGCAGCGACGGTCACGCACCTCCATCCTCAGGCTCTCGAGCCTGTGAGTCCTCAGGGTCAGCCCCCAGAACTGGAACGGTGGGGCTAGAGGCAGGCAGCTGGGCTTCCTCACGGAAGTCGCTCCCGAGGTCCAAAAGGCTCTCCTCAAGAAAGACTGTCAGCCGCTGGCCGGGAGCCAACCACCAAAGGCAAAACCGCCTCCCTGGAACAAATAGTTTCTTACAGGTAAGTGGGTTTTAACCTCGTTGACGGGCCAAATTCGCTATTGGGCCGGGCAGCCGCCCTCCGGCTACAGTCAGATGCAGCACATACATAAACGCAAATTCAATAAAGCCTGAAGCTCGCCATCTGCTTTTCAAAGATGAGACTTTGGAAGGAGCAGGTCCCGGTGCCCGGGGGCCTCTGACATTCACGAGGCAAAAGGGGGCCAGCGATCTGCACGCCCTGATCCAATTGTCTCTCCACTGATCAAGTTATACAGAGACTTGCCCAACAGCGGGCGGGGGTCAAGGCGAATTAAACGTAGGAACAGAGACGATGCTACACGTCGGTGAGGAGGTGGCGTGACCCGGTGCAGGTGCGGACAGGGACATCTTTCCGGGGAATGCTTGGTCAATATCTAGAGTGACAAGATGTCTCAGTAGGGCTGGGGCTGGGCTGGGTGTTACCACCCCTGGACAGCAGGTCTGCATTTGACAGTCCCCTGCACGGTGGGAGGTGGGAGGTCACTGTGCGGTCGCTACTGCGGGTCCCAGGTACATTCCAGGGGGTCTGTCGAGGAACCCATCACATGGCATCTCCTTGGCTAGTCCGGTTGATGTTACCACCCCCCCGGCTGAGATCCTCTGTTGCCACTGACACCATCTCGGCACCGAGGGGTGTCCTTTAAAACCAAAACATCAACCACCTTCTTACATTTGAACAAACAGAGAAGCTCCAGGACAGCACTTTGAGGGACAAAGGGGAACTCCACGTAAGCTGGTGTCTCCTTTGGGATGTAGACGTCATCATCCCCAACTCAGGGCGAGGCCCTGGAAGTTATCAATAACTTTTGTGGTTTCAGCGGTTTGATTGTTTTCTGTCGTGTGGTCTCACAGTGTCAAGCAGACCCAGGCTTTAGTCTCAATCCAGAAGCGTCATCTGTAACGAAGGGATGCTGCTGCATCTTGTGAGCCGATACTCGGTACCCAGGATCTGTTGATGCCTCACCTGCCCTGGAGGGGGCCCGTGGGGGCACCCAGGGCAGAACATGCTCTTCAGGTGTGTTGAATAACGTTCTGAGGCTTCAGTCAAATGGGAAGCGATGCATACTCCCCACCCCCCAAATCCTACCAAGTGTCAGAAAGACGTTTTTAAAAGAAAAAAATTCATAACAGGATTGGTTTTTTAAAAACTGGAGTCTTTTCAGGGATCAGAATTCTGTAGGGATCACGGAAAGATGCAAAGAAACAAGATTAGAGGGAACCACGTTCCCAGCAGGTGCCCTGAGAGGACGGCTAGAGAGGCTGGAGCCCCAGATTCAGAGCCACGGAGACAAGGCGCGTGGCGGGGTGGGAGGATGGTCAGCGTGCTTCCTCAAGCTGCTGCCCACGGACCAGCCCCGTGACCAGTTGCCCCTCCCCCACATGGTAAGCAGCGGAGAGCCCCTGAGTCCCCAGATTAAAGCAGAGAGTGGTCACCACTGCAGGACATTGACCAGGGAACTACTGTCCCCGATGAAACACAGGGACCCCCTCCCCCAGTCCAGGGAAGCAATTCCCCACCCACCTTGCCCGGATGCTCGCACCACCCCATCTTCCGTCAGAGGCTCAGAGACCGACGCAGCAGCGGCAGACGGATCGAATGCAAAAATAGGCACACTGCCCACCAGACCAAGCAAGTGAGGAAAAGCTACCCCGTCACAGAGGCTTCATCCCAGAAACACAAACCCCAGCTCCCTGGGAGCGGCATTGATCGAGTAAGCAGAGAGATTTTAAAATAAGTATAATTACTATCTTTAGAGAGATAAGAGGGGTTATCGTAGTCATGAAGCAAGAATGGGCCTTGATATAAAAGAACTAATTAGAGATCTTGGAAATTTAAAGTAGACGGGCTGAAAGCAGAAAGGAGACATGTGAGGAGCAGATCGGTGCTGCAAGACCAGGCCAGGCACTGCCGGAGGAATTCATCTTAAAGGGCAAAGGGATGGAAAACAGGAGGGAAAAGTGGGGACTTGGGGGACAGCTCCGGATGCCCCACAGCCACCTAAGGGACATCCCAAAGTGGAGCAGCAAGGTCGGAAGGGAGAAAACAGCCAAGTGACCCAGAGCTATGGAAAGACATCCATCTTCAGACTCGGAGCCAATGGACACAGGCTGGCAGACCTGGGGCGGCCAGAAAGAACACCAGGGACAGAGTGAAGAGGCTCCCAGAGAGCGAGCGAGCACTTCCACTTGAGGGCAAAATTGAGAAAAAGAGCGAGAGGGGGAGAACGCTGTCCTGTGAAGGAGCGTGCTGGAGCAATGCCAGTTTCCCTAAGCGCAACACAAAACGACAGGGGACCCAGACCTCTCCTCCAACATTCTGAGAGATGCTATTAGGTCCACCATTCCAAATCCAGCATTCTGCTTTCGGGGCAAAATTGGAACATTCAAGGACTCATATTTGGCCACCACCCTCCTTTCTGACAGGGTTACTCAAGGGTGTATTCTGACAAAACAAAAATCTTAACCCAGGAAAGAGGAGGACACGGGACAGAAGAAATGTTGGGAAGACAAAAGTCAGCATACGGTGAAGCCCGGGTAGTTTTGCTGTTGTCAGGAATGGGATCCGTTGTCATCTTTGTATTCTAAAATATTTCCAATATGAGAAGATGAAAGAGAAATGGTGTCACAGATGTTCACGTGCTCGCCACTCAGACCTTCCGTACGCTTATTATGCCGTGTTTGCTTTAGTTTTACAAAATAAATAAGTAACACGTGTTCAGTTAAGCTCCCTTTGTCCCTCTCCTCAAATTGAATCCGTTTTTCATCACATCTCTACTTGGATTATGGTAATGGGTACAAAAGCATTGATTTTTCAAAGCGTTTATTTTGTAGCTGGCGGACTTGCTAAACTTGTAATTGTCCTAATAAATCTTCATTGGGTTCGCTTGGTTTTGTCGAGTGGAATTTTCCAGCGTCAGTGAGTAGTCACATTTCAGCTTCCGGCGGTTCAATATTTGTGTCTTTTATTTCCGCTTCTGTCATGCAGACTCGCCAGGCCTCCCTGGCGGCGGAGACCCTGGCGTGCGAGGGTGCACAGCGCAGCTTGTTCCCGCGAGCACTTTCCGTATTTCCCCAAGTGCAGGAGGCCTGCCATCGATGGCCGTCAGATACCCTTTCCTACGAGAGCAAGTTTCTCTTTTCAAACAGCAATAGATGCTGACTGTGATTAGCTGCCCTGTCCACCTCTGTTAAGATGATCCGTAGGTCTCCCTGCCTTTCTGTTAATGCAGAGTCATGGTTCTCAAACTTTTGGGCTGCTGGACCCCTTCACCCTCCTAAAAATGATTAAAGACCCTAAAGAACTCATATGAAGGATGCTATACAATTTTACTGAACGAGGCACTTCCCTGGTGGCGCAGTGGTTAAGAATCCGCCTGCCAATGCAGGCGACACGAGTTCGAGCCCTGGTCCGGGAAGATCCTACATACCGCGGAGCAACTGAGCCCGTGCGCCACAACTATGGAGCCTGCGCTCTAGCGCCCACGTGCCACAACTACTGAAGCCCGTGCGCCTGGAGCCCGTGCTCCGCAGCAAGAGAAGCCACCGCAACGAGAAGCCCGCGCACTGCAGTGAAGAGCAGCCCCCGCTCGCCACAACTAGAGAAAGCCCGCGTGCAGCAACGAAGACCCAACGCAGCCAGAAAATAAATAAATAAATTTAAGAATAAATAAATAAATAAAAGCACTTAAATTTTTTTTTTTTACTGAAGGATAGAAAATGAAAGTCTCAGTAAATATTTAAGGATAAGAACCAGGCTCCTTGATGGGAAGACATTGTAACGTTGTAAAGACAATATTCTCCTGTATTGATTGTAATAAGTATATTCTCCACATCTGAACATCTCTGAAACTGACATATACTTTACAATTAAGGGCATATCACAGCTTGACTCGCAGCTTTTTCCTTCCTAGTAATACATTCAATAACGATTTATCTTAAAACAGATGATGTCTGATTTCATACGTGCTTTACATATCTTAGCTCTTTTATTTTTTGCACCAATGCTTCCAGCAATATTGGTGTGAGTATTACCCCATTTTACACAAGAAGAAGCTGAGGCACAGAGAAGTCAAGCAACTTATCCAAGGGAACACAGCTGGGGAGAGACAGAACTGGGATTTGAGCCCAGGCTGTCTGGCCCTAGGGCTTCCACCATTCTGCACTACTTTCCAGACATTGACTTTCTTCAAATTAATCTGTAATTCAGTTCTATCTTAATTAAAGCCCCCCAAGGATTCCCAACCTCACGAGCTGATAATACACGTAATTCAGAAGAGGAAAAAACTTAAGAAAAATTTGGCAGCAAGATAAAGGAACACTGACAGGCATTTTGCCCTTCTCGAGAACAGTGGTTCCACAGAGCCGTAAAAGTTGTGTCTGTCACATGCTGGGGAAGGGAGAGGCAAACAGGAGAGCAGAGGGTCCAGAAACAGACCCTTGCGTGTATGGAATGAGATTTACGATGGATGTGATTTTCACTTCGATAGTGAACAGGTGACACCTGGCTCTTCGCGTGTCAAAACAAAATGAAAATAAAAGTAAGCAAACCTCTGGCTCACATTTGCAAAATTCCTCAATGGGCTAAAAATTAAGCATCAAAGTCAAAATTGCACCAATAGTAGGGAAAATATCGTGTACTTTCATCAGCCTCCCAGAAGCCCTAAAGAAGAAGCCCCACAGATCTACCCTTGAAAACTGTCAGCTTCAGCATGATGGACCATAAAGAGAGGCGGAGACAGACAGCAGCGGGGAGGAAATGTTTGGCACCCATAAAAGAGATTCAGGTTTCATATCCTGAATATGTAGTGAGCACCCACAGATCAGTATGAAGACACAAAGCCTCAGGAATGGAAGAAATGGGCCAACGAAATGAGCAGGTGTAAGAAAGGATTCTCAGCCACGGCAGCAGGTGGGCAAAGGCCACCAGAGACGTCAACCAGAGACGTCATTTAACGCCGCGAAATCGTGCAATTTAATCACATCCAGTATCGGTCCCGGTGTGTCTGGGAGAAGGGAGCATTGGGCAGGGTCCCGGAGGGAAAATGACAGGTCACTCAGATGAGGGTGTTCAAGGAGGGTTTAATAACAAGGGTTTTGTGAAGAGGTGGGCCCAGCGAGGGGCCCCAGGTGAAGGGCAGGAATGAGCTGTTGTTCTCACTGCTGGGATGAAGGGAAGAGGCCCCAGAAGGAGAGCGCTGGGTCCCAGGAGCCAGCATGACATGGAGAGATGCA
This sequence comes from Leucopleurus acutus, assembly GCF_964270905.1. Taxonomy (NCBI): domain Eukaryota; kingdom Metazoa; phylum Chordata; class Mammalia; order Artiodactyla; family Delphinidae; genus Leucopleurus; species Leucopleurus acutus. Next base: position 2,272,563 of record NC_139150.1, on the reverse strand, counting down.
ACCCTACAGAGAGGGGGCCCGGGGTGTAGAGCTCCCCCCCACCCCGCTTCGGCCTTCGCTCACCTGCCATGCCCGCTCCTTGGCCATGCCTGGGGGGAGACTGGAAGGTGCCTGTCGCCCGTGTCCACGCAGACAGCAGCTGTGTTCACTTCTCACACACGGCTTTCTCACCCACCCTCCTGAGCCGCATGCCGCGCCACCGTAAAAGGGAGGCAACCGACGTTCAGGCCAAGCAAGGCCCACTCTGACCCGAACCCCCGATGCTCGGGGTGAGAGCCCCTAAGGGAGGGGCATCCCTGGTGGCAGCAGAGTGCGGCCGTCCCAGGCTCCTCCGAGGGGAGAGGCATGGCTCACAAACGTGGCAGGGTCTCAGAGCACACAGGGTCACCCGACTACCCCAAACTTCTCATCAGAACACGAACGGCAAGGCTAGTGGAAACAGTGCAGCGGGAGAGGCCGGCAGGCGTCGGGAAGGGCAGCAGTGTCCTCGTGGGTGATTCTAGTTTCATAACAAGGACAGCGGCCCCAGGGTCCCTCCCCAACCTGGGAGCCACACTGCACCCCAGGCGTTGAGAAAGGGGGCAAGGAGGGTGCAGTGCGGACAGGAACCACCAGCAGAGAGAACTCGTGGCCCCAGACTGACCCATCTGGGGGTGACAATGGGTCAGTGAGATGCCCGAGGCGGGCCCTTCCCTCCCTGCCATGTCTCCTGCTGCCAGCGCACCACTGGCCCTGGTTGCAGACAAGGCCTGGTTTCCAGAATGCACCCAGATGTTCTCCCCCGGCCTGGCACCTGCTGCCCCCTGCCCCCAGCCTCCTGTGCCATCATTGCCAAGGGACAGACCAAGCGCACAAAGGCCTTTCCATAGCCGGCAGAGGAGGGAGGACCGCAGGCGGGGCTGTGGAGGGAGCACACTCCCAGCCCAGGGGGCGGCTGGCGGGCGGTGCCCTGGGCAGGGGCCGAGGGTGGAATGCCATTCCCCTCCAGGCTCCATCAGAGGCAAGGAAGCTGTCTGGCCAAGTCCCACCCCGCCCCTAGGATGGGTAAAGCCGGAAGGACTGGGGCTCCAGAGACCAGCACCCAGGCGCCAGGCCGGACCACCAGGAGGGACAGGTGGGATTTCATGCCCAGCACAGCCCTTGCTGCTGGGATGGCCACAGCCTTTTCCTCACAGAGCATCCACGCTGGAGGGGGCAGGGCGGGGGTCGCCTCACGCTCACCTGGGAGGTAAGCAGACTCAGGTGGCTCAGAACCGCACATGGGGAAACTGAGGCTGAGCTGAGGGCCCAAGTTCACGCACTTAGGAAGCAGGGGACCAGGGTCAACCCCCACTCTGTCCACCTCCAAGCCCTTGTCTTCCCCCTGTGCTGCCCCAGGGCGGTGTGACCAGATCTACAGGTCCAGACCCAAATTCTGGACCAGCCCAGACGAGGAGCCTGACCCAGGGGTAGATTCTGAGAGGACAAGACTAGGCCTGTCCTGTCCACCCCTGCATCACAGCACCCATCCCTGTGCTGCACACAGTAGGTGGTCAATAAATGAGTCAGTCTGACTTGGCATAAGCACTCAGGCTCAAAGAGAGGTAAACAACTGCAGTAAAGGGGACATTAGAATTTTGATCAAAGTGTTATGTGATCCTCCTGGCATCCTGGAGGCTGCATCACTCAAGCTGGGCCTTGTAGGGTGCGTAGGAGTTCGTCCAATGGTGACGGGTGGAGAGAGCATCTGTGGCAGAGGCACCGGCATGGGCAATGGCAGTGAGACACGGACATAAAACGTGCACCTGGGATCAGCCAATCTGGGGGTGGTCCTAGGCCGAAGGACTGGCCTGCCCTGCAGAAGTTGCACTCCATCCGGGAGGCCGAGGAGAACGGCTAGGGAATTCCCGCTGGGGAGGGGCCCAGACGTGCGTGGGATGGATGGGGGTCGGGGGGAGCGGGGTGGGAGGCCCCACTTAGGGGTCTTGCAGTGGTCCAAGTGTCCCCAGGGCAGATGGGCTGAGATGGGCTCTGCCTTTTCTCTCTGGGGAGCCTGGTGGCGGGGAGGGGCTCTGGGCACACCCCTGAGCTGTGCCTCAGCTCCGTATCCGGCAGTCACTTGCCCCTCGCTGCCTCGGTTTCTTCATCCATCCAACAGGAAGGACCATCACGGCCAGTGGTCTCAGTGGGGCGTCAGGCGCAGAGGGAGGCTCGGCTTCTGGCTACTCCTGGTCTGGAAGGCTGAGAATCTAGGACCAGCATAGAGCCTCAGACAAATGCTTTCTCACGCGAAGGTCTTTCATTCATTCAACAAACAGTCGCTATGGCTGGGGCTGGGAGCCGGAGACCGAGAGACAAAGCTCAGCCCTCATGGACCTTCCTTCCCGGCACAGAGAGGCAGAGGAAGAAGGAGCCATAGATGAGACGGTGCCCGAGAATCAGGGCCACGAGGAAAGCGAGCAGACGCCCGGTAGAGAAGGACCTGGCGAGGGAGGCTGAGGATGGAATCTGTCCTCCCAGCTTCTTCAGTGGAATTCGAAACACCACGCATACCTCCCCATTTTACCGTGGGGGACTGGCTCGGGCAGCAGTGTGCGTGAGCACAGGACCGTAGCTGATGCCCTGTAGGTCGCTTCAGGCCCCCAGATGGGGGGGTGGTGGGGGCAGCGGCCAGACCAGGGCAGGAGGGAGCCTCAGCTCGGCAAGCCCGCCCCTCACCCCTGCGCCCCGCCACCCCGGAACACGTGCTCAGCTCTGCTTGCCCGCATTTAACCTCGCTGTTCCCCTCTCCCTCCCCAAACCCTCCCCCTTCCTCACCCCCCACCAAGCTTGCCATCGGGAGCTGGCAGCAGCGATGGATTCTGACAGGAGAGCCACGGCCAAGTCCATGTTTCCGGTCTTTGTGCCCCAGAGGAGGTCATCTGCTGTAGGGCTTGGGTGGCTAGAGCTCACACGGCACCTCGGAGACCCTCCTGAGGGAAGGAACGGCTCCCTCGCTATTGGGATGAAAGGCCTCCAACCTCACACAGACCTTATTGTCGGGTCATGACGTTTGTAAGTGTCAGTCACAGGGGGGCCTCCGTCTTCATCTCTTATTAAAATGAACAGTTTTCAGCATTCTCCGCAGCCTGTGCTAACAGAAGCAGGCAGGTGGCAGGAGATGGCTTTCCTCTTAGGAAAGGTTCACAATAGGGTCACATAGTCCAAACAGGCGATCTCTTATGTTTATCTTCTATTTTTTAGCAGGATTAGCGGGGGCCCCCCAACAGCATGGGACATGCTCAGTGTGGACTTAGGGCCAGCGGGATCCTGGCCGTGGCGCAGCGCAGGCAGGCATTCCCTTCTCCAAGTCTCAGGCTCTTTACTGTCAAATGCGTCAAATAAAAGAAGAGTTCTCATCTCTCAGGGCTGTCAGGAGGGCTCAGTGGTAGCTAATCATAGTACAGTCCCGGGTCCAGCTCCACCTGAGGCAGGGAGCCTTGTCTCACTGGAAACCTCACCCACCTCTGAGCTCCCAGATAACAGGGGCTTCTGCCCTTGTCTCTGTACCCCTCCCCGGGGCACAGCACAACAATGGATGGATGAATGAATGAACGCACTGCCTGGGTTTGCTCTTCTTGTGGGAAGGTTTGGCTGGGAAACTGAAGATCAGATCCCGAGAGCTCCTGCTAAGGCTTCTCAACAAGGAACAAATCTCTGAAATGGAGCAAATAAGAATCCCCTGGGGCCCCATCTCACTCCCCCACCCTGGGCAGGACTTGTCCTGAGATTCACACAAGGAACCCTGAGGGACCCTTGGCTGTGTCCCAAGCACCTCTGTCATCACCATGGTTTCCTCGTCCAGCAGCCTCGAAGATTCCTAAAGAACAAACATACCAAGCTTTCTGTCACAACGTTTTCAAATGTTGCGGTAATTAAAAACCATCAGTGATTTCCGTTCAAACAGACCAGGCTGTCTGTTCCCACCAGGGCAATTGGAATCATCCCACCCACTATGTGTGCCTGACCACTGGCACACACACCACACACCCGCCCATTCCCGGCCCCTTGCACGCCTGGTTGTCTGACCCTCTCACTCTCACACACTCTGATGCCTTGTTATTCTCCTGGTCACGTCCAAATGACACCCAGTCCCAAGTCCTTAGTCTAGGATGTGAGTACACGCTGCTAGCCAACATCACAAGATAATCACAGTGTCATGGTGTTGCCCATCCCACAATTATTTTTTTTAATTAATCTGTTTTCTAAACGGGCTTGGCTTGGGGACATAGATTTAGTGACATCAGCGGATCTGCCACCAGCCCATTCAATCAGGCGGAACCCCTTAGGAGTGCAGATGGGGAAAACAAAACAATTCAATGACCAAACGAAGGTTAATTTAGCAATTGCCGGAAGGTACAGGCTATTTCCATAAGTACTCCCTGGTGGAAACAGCCGCCACTTCTGTCATTTGGCCCAGCGCCCATAAACTTGGAAAACTCAACGGGGTGCCCCTTTGGGTGCCCCAAGAACCACTGGGCAGCTGAAACAGAGGCTGGGGAAAGGGGGGCCCCCTCTGAGCAGCCATCGGCTGCCCCTTCTGAAATCTGACGGACTTCCAAGGTTGGAAGGGTTCCCCGGGGTCAGCTCGGCCAGCTCGCCTCTGCTTTAAGTCATGGCCAGCTGCTGCTTGGACACGTCTGGAGATGGCAAACTCACCCCCTCCTAAGGGTTCCCAGAAAGAGAGTTGACCGTTATTCTCACATCCTGGCAGAAACTTTACCCCCCAAGCGCTCTGCTTCTCTGTCTCTCTGCAGGACCAGACTCGGGTCAGAAATAGCAGCTGGGGAAATGTCCTTTGCCCCCCGAGAACTTAATGCACTCCACCTGAACTTATATGTGACTGTGTGTATTGTGTGGCTGTGATTAGAAGGCTGAGTCCCCGCGGTCAAGCCATGGTCCCTCCCCTACAGGCTAGCCACACTTGCCCCCAAGAAACATGTGGCCATAAAGGTCCCGTCTTTACTGTGCCAGGCTCAACTTACGAAAGCCCCATTTGCTATCAGTGGAAAATGAACCTCTGTAAATTGCCACGCATGAGCCAACGTGTTGGGATTTTTTTTCACCCAACTTGGCCATCTGTTGGATTTGAGTTATACCCATGAAGCTCTGCGTCGCGGAAAGATGCTGGTGCCGGGGACGTAGTAGCTGCCGTAGTCTGCAGTTGCCATGCAACTGAAAAGCAGATTGTAGTGGAAGGAACACCAGTGGGGTGGCGCCATGACGTTCCTCCCACCCCCAGGCTTGTTTTGGGCCAAACCTGAAAGAACTGTGTGTAGCTCAAATCCTTTTCTTCATGCGCAGGAGAAAGTGCTGTTTAAGGAAATCTGATGGTGAGTTGTTTCTATAAAGTCAGACTAGTGACTCTTCATTTCCCCCACCCCCTTTTTATTTTTGGAAATGGAGTTTTTGCTTAAAATCAAGCCACACTTTGGTCACACAAAGACCAAGTGTGGTGGTGACGATGGGACATCGTTATCCAGATGAAATCCATTCAGCCACCTCCTTGCTGGTCGTGTGACCACAGGCGCGCCAATTCACCCCTCTGTTACCATCTGTAAAGTGAAGATAAGAAAGGCATCTACCTTACATGTTGGGAGGAAGTATTCAGTCTGGATTCAATAAAATGGGCTCGATTACACCATCACAAGCACCAGGAGCCCACCTCCTTCCACAGCACAGGAAAGAAACCAGAGGTCAGGAGCTCCAGAGCCCAAACCGGTGTCAGAGGTCTGCAGCCGTCCAGACCCATGGCGGTGAGATTCTGCAGAGTATGAATGAAAAGTAGGCATGGGAAGCAGTGGAAGGGCCTGGGAGCTGGTTGGTAAAGAGGGTTTGGCAGTGATGCTCCTTTTAAAATTCCTGGCACACGTTTGCTAGGATCCAAGAAATCGTGGGGAAAAAAAAAAAGGTTGCTCAGTTGTCATAACGGGGATTTTGACTGGAAATGATGATTTAAAGGATTCCTGTGCCGACACCTAGAGCATTGACTGGCTGGCTAGTTTGCACCTCTCTCGTGTCTTCCTCTTTCTCTCTCTCTCTCTCTCTCACTCTCTCTCTCTCTCCCCCCCTCCCCCTCTCCCCCTCCCCCTCTCTTTCTCTGACTCCTTATATGGAATTTCTATTAATGTTTCCATCTTTTTTCCTAGTTTGGGGAAAACGTGGAAACTCTGGAAGAAGAGTGTTAGGACCACACGCCTGAGAACTGGTCCAGCTCTCCTCCAGTCTACTGTTCTTAAGCCTGAAGTCTTCAGCTGCAAACTCAGGGTATCAACAGTATCTATCTCACTGGACTGTTGAGAAGACTAGACGAAACAACGCAGGACAAGTGTTCAGCCTTGTGTCTAGAACATATTAAGCACATAAGGAGTGATGTTTATCGTGAGATAAGTGCCTGGTGGAAGCAGGTACGGCTCACAGTTAATTAATGAATCAAACACAACCACTGGTCCCCTGGGAAAGGAGGCAGGTGACGTTTAATTATCCTGCTTAGAAGGGACAGAGATACAAGGGGCAGGCACCAGCTCTTCCCACGAGCTAAGAGGAATAAGGTACTTGCCTGGTTTCTTATAAGGAAACTCTCCAGACTCAAAATAGCTTGAATACTTCTGGAAAAGTAGACTGTGACCCTTGCCAGGGGACCTGACAGGCTGGACAGCGGGCTGGACACTTGGAGTCTGTCCGTTTGGTCCCTTGGCCCTGCGGTGTGGCTCTGGGCAAGTTGCTTACCCTTCTGCCCTCAGCCCAACTGTAAGGTGGGAATGGACTCCCAGGAGGTCACTTTTCCCCCTGTTTTCAGTATTCTCATCTCTAGTATGGGGGTGAAGTTACACGTTCTTCCTGCCAGGGTATAGCTTCTTACAGAGAACTTAAGGGTCAATAAAGCAAACATTCAAACCGCGCTTTCAGTGTGCTGGCATGGTTTTTATTGCTTAACATGTTTTGATTCAAAGCCCTTTTAATTCCAGAACTTTCTCAGTTCAGGGTACCTGTGGGTGCAGCCTCCTCTGGAAGGTCTGTGAGGACAGAGGTCACGGAGCGCTCATTTCAGGCGGAAGGACCTTCCATCAGAAAGTACTCAGCCCAAATCCGCCTCGCTTTCACTTCTGTCCATTGGTCCTAAGTCTGTGCTTTGAAGTCCCCAGAAAGAAGTGTACTCCCTCCCCCTATGGAGGCCCTAAGAGGTCCAGAGGCAGCTACCACGTCCCCAACACCGGCCAGCCCAGCCCGGAAGCAGCACTGCCCCCTTCTCTCACTTGCTCCGTGGCTGCTGAACAAGAAAATGGGGGGGGGGGATCATGGTAAAGGCAAGCATTTACTAAGCGCTCACTGTGTGCCAAGCCCCTAGGCGTCGTTGAATTTCACCCTCAGACCAACCTTACAGGCACTGCTCTTAGGCCCATTTTGAAGATGAGAACCAGAGACCTCCTGAGTAAGGACTTGCCCCAAGGTTGCACTGTTGGTAAACAGCAGCTTCGGCCTGACTCCAAATCCCAACGCTGTGGAGACGGGGAGCGCCAGGAAAGCAGGCTGAGAGCAAGGGGCGGGAGTGGGGTCGCCCCCAGGCCGGCGGGAGGTCGCGAGCCTCGGCCCTGAGCGGACGAGCCGTCAGCACCAGGGACAGCTCCCGGGCCGCTCCCCGCAGCCCCCGACGACGGCGCGCGCGGGGCCGGCGGCGCGCTTCCCGCCCTGCTCGGGCGCGCGCCCTCCCCGCCTGCGCGCGCGCCCCGCGCCCGGGACTGGGCTGGAAGCGCGCGCGTGCCGCTCGCCGGGAGCCAGCCTGGGCGTCCGGAGCCGCGGCGCAGCCGGCGCTGGCAGGGGGCTCCCGCCTGGGCACGCAGCCGCCTCCCGCGGACCTCCGGGGCCTCTCCAGCGCCCGCCTCGCCCGCCGGGCCCCAGGAGGCGCCGCAGCTGTGGCCTGGGCGTGAGCGGCCGCCGCTAGCTGCGCCCGGCCTGGGACGGACGCCGGACCGCCCCGTCACGTGCGCCCAAGTCCTCGGCCGGCCCGGGCAGCGCCGTTCCCATGGTTCAAGGTAAGGGCCGAGATGGCGCGCGGGTCACGGGGCGTGGGGGGCAGAGGACGCAAGCGGGGAAGCCCCGGCTTAGTGCCCACCTCGTCTGGAGCGCCCACCGCAGCCTGCCTGGGCTGCCTTGCGCCAGGTCCCTGTCCCAGGCAGCTGCCGGAACCCGGGAAGCCCGTCCCATCTCCGGCCGCCCTCAAAGTACGCCCCTGTCGAGGAGGCTGTGGACAGAGACCGAAGTGGGCAGTGAGGGCCTGAGGGAAAGGCAGGGGCACCCACTGTGCCGAGGGATGCCTCGTCTCTCTCCCGGCGGGGGAGGAGGGATGTTGGAGAGGGAAAGTTTCCAGGAGGTGCCTGGCCCCCATTCTCTCTGCTGCCAGGGGCTGAGACCTTCTTTTACCAAGATTTGCCTTCTGCAAGACACCATGCTGGGTGCTGGACCTGCGGTATCATCCATGCATTGCACCCAACGCCCGCGAGGAGGGGGACATTGGCCCTATTTGACAGATGAGGAAACTGAGGCTCAGGGAAGTTTAGTCACTTGCCCAAGGTCACACAGCCAGTAAGTGGTAGAGCTGGCCTCAGACATGCCAGCCTCTGTCATTGCCACCCGCCTCACACCCAATCTTTGTCTATTTGAAATCTCAGCTGAAGTGGGGGAGGGGAGCGCCAGACTGGCATTTGGGTTTTTCCAGTCGGGGGTGGAAGGACTCTCCAAACACCGAAAATCTAGGAGAGGTGCCCTGTCCACCCCCCAAGCGCTGCCATTTCACCCCACTCCATGTCTTCCACTCCCAAGGCCAGGGACCATGTGGCATGAGCAGTCCTGCCCCTGTGCAGCCCCCCGCAGCTCTGAGACTAGAATCTTGAGGGTCGAGTTCACGGACCCTTCTCGAAGATAAGAGGGCGTCCCGGAGGCCACAGCCCCAGCATGCCCCCTTGCACGTTCCCCAGGAAGCTGGCTCAGGAATGCCAGAAGGGACACCTTGCCAGCCTTCCTCCAGCGATCCCCTCCACGCAGGCCAGGCCAGGCTTCTGGGGGGCTTCCAGGAACAATGAGGACTTCCAACCCCCAAAAGTTCGGGCTCGCCAGGAAAGCACATATGCCCATCTCCCCACCTTCCCCCTTTTCTGGCGGCATTGAGGCTGGAGTCTAGGTGACCAGAGCTCTTCTCATCTAAGCAGGTGGGTGCAAGCACCTCCCGTGCTGGGGAAGAGGTTGTTTGCGTGCGCTGACCACAAGCTTTCTAAAGAAGCTTGCGTGCCGGGAACTTGTGAAAAATCTGGCTTGCTCCTGGAGCTAGGGCTAAAGCAGTGTGGGGTTTTCTCCATTCATTCTTTTATTTGGTAGTGGCTTGTTAAGCACCTGCAGAACAGGATGAAAAAGGCAGGGTGATACTCCCGCTGAGCTCTGGTCTTCCCGTTGACTGCGTTTCCAGTGGGGCTGACGGGTCCGGATTCACTTGGAAAGCTTGGAAGTGGCTTCCCGAAGGGGTTGGGGTCTGAAAAGGATCCACGGGCTCTCCCAGCCTTGGTGCCCCAGGGGTGCGCAGGAGTCAGGCTGGGGAACTCTGGGGAGCTTTGCTGGCCTTTCTGGAGGGAGCCGATGCTCTGCTCCAGGCTCTGGCACACGGAAGGGTTGCGGCTTCTCCATCTTTGCCTCTCCAGCATGGGGAGGGGAGAGCGCCCGTCCCAGAGCCCCCACCCCAGGCTCCAAGGCTTTGAGCCCCAGACAAGCGTTGCTTATGCCAGCACGATGGTCCAACATGAATAAGGGCACTTGGGGAAAAGGTAGGCACGGCTGCTGGAGCCAAGACTTAGCTGCCCAGTTCTGTCCACCTTTCTGCGTGACCTTGGACAAGTCACTCCCCCTCTCTAGACCTCAGTTTCCATCTGTGACACGATGGGGTGAATCATGTAATGTGCCCCGTGGGCCACTGCAGCTCTGCTCACCTAAGCCCCGAATGGAGTGGGGAAGGCTGGCACGAGCTGCAGTGTTGGGAGAGTTTGCAGGGGTGAATCATGTAATGTGCCCCGTGGGCCACTGCAGCTCTGCTCACCTAAGCCCCGAATGGAGTGGGAAGGCTGGCGCGAGCTGCAGTGTTGGGAGAGTTTGCAGGGGTTTTGTAATCTCAGGGCTGATGTGAGCCCAAGCCCCCAATCCCACCAGCCCCACTTCCCACTCCAGGGAGGACCCCAGCCTTGCATGTTTGGGGGCTGGTTGTAAATTGCTGACCCCCGTTGCTGGTTCTGGGTGGGCTACACAGACCCGGGACCCGCTCCTGCAGAGCGGCTCTGGGCTCCTGCCACGTGGGCCTGCGCTGTGGAGTGATGGCAGCGGGATCCGCGAGGAATAATTACAGCACTCAGGAGGGGCGAGGGGGCAGGCGGAGCCGCGGGAGAGATTTATTACGGCTCAGTAACCGGGCAGGAGGCAAGGCAGAGTGGCAGCTGGCCCTTGTCCTGTCCTCCACGCGGCTCCCAGCCCCGCCACTCTCTCCTGTGCATGAGTAAAAAGGCAATTGGCGTGGCAGAGAGAGAGGGTTCCGGGCTACCCTGGGCAGATCACTCAGCCTCCTCATGTGCGAAAAAGGGGGTGCTTCTGCCTTCCCCACTGGCATAAACTGAGAGTTCTGGCTGGCAGCATTGGCACCCGGAGTCTGTTCCGGGGTCTGCGCCACCGAGGCCACGGCGGCTGGGCTTCTCAGCCTGGCTCTGCTGCTCTCCTCGGCACTGGCTTTCCTGGCGGTGTGTCGGTCCCTCTTATTTGCTCCAGAGGGGATCTGACAAGCCCAGAATCTTCGGCGTTTGCCAGCTCCTCTCCTTCCACTACTGAGCAGAGAGGCTCCTGGGTACGGAGTGCGCGCTTGTTTCTCTTTGCAAAGCTCTTTGTTCCCTTTGGAATCAGGCCCCCTCCCTGAACAGGCTCACGCTGGTGAACCCTCCCCCAGGCCTTGGCCCCGCCCCCTTGCTGGTGTCTGCCCGGGGGTGGAGGGTGCTGCAAGGGGAAACTCTCAGGTGCGTGGGCCAGCTTGTCCTGGGTGGACGGTGAGCTAGAGCCCCGAACTCAGACGGAGGCTTGGCTTCCAAGCCCAGCGCTGCTGCTTCCTGGCCATGGGACCCTGGGCCTCTGGCTCTCGGGCTGTGAAGTGGAGACTGTGGCCCCTTCTTCCCTGGGGGCCTTGGAGGATTAAATAAACAATCCTGGCGAGAGCCCTGGGACCTTGGAAGCGGGGAGCAAGGCTTGTAAGCCCAGCTCTGTGGGTGGGCCTTCTCCGAGGTCCCCAGGAACCACAGGCAGGAGAGCCTGGGAGGACCTCGGCCAGATACGGCCTTTAGAGAATGCTCCCCGGAGTGCAACGTGGAGGGTACCTTGGAGGAGGTGAGGCTGGAAGCAGGGAGGACTGGGGGGAGACCGCTGCATCCAGACAGAAGGGAAACGAGGGAGGCCTGGACCAGGAGAGTGAGAAGGGGGCAGATGTCAGGCTCAGCTTTCCCAGGCTGCAGAGGTGGGAGAGGGCTGGACCGGCTGGGAGTCCCAGGTGGAGGCTGACCAGGGACCTGGGCAGGGACCCCAGAACAAGTCAGGCTCCCGGAGCTGCAGCCTGGCCTTCCACATCCCCTGACTACTGGGGACAGGTTGGCAGTGCGGCCAAGTGGATAAGAGCACAGCCTTTGGGGCTGGCCGGAGCTGTGTTTGTGTCCAAGCTGTGTGTCCTTAGTGAAGTTACTTAGTCTCTGTGGACCCCAGGTTCTTCATTAATAAAATGACAATAACATCCAACAACAATAAAATAAACAACAATATTACATCCAACGGCAATAAAATGACTGACATCCGCCTCATAGGATGTTCCAGCCGATCGGGCAGGGGAGCCCATGCAGCGAGGAGCCCCAGCAGAAACCTCTCTTCTGGGCCAGGTCTCCCCCAGGGCAGCCCCCACCGGTGCTCACTTCCTGGCTTGGCCACAGGCTGGCCTGGGGGCTGCCCCTGACAAGCAGGCAGACCCTACCCTGGGACCACTCTGGCTCCCTGACCGCCACCTGCATCTTGATTCTTCCCGACCAGGTCCACGGCTTACGCACGCCACGGCAGTGGCAAAGGTGGCCCCTCGGGGCGCTCCCAGGCTGGTCCTGTCTAGCAGCTGGGCCTGGAAAATAGTCTTCTCTGTATTCTTATTATCTTTATGGTTGTTTGCCGTATCGAGTTGCATGTACCGTACAAGCATAAATGCGGAGCGGCGGTCCTCCCCAGACCAGCAGCCTTGACATCCCTGGGAGCTTGTTGGGAACGCAGATGTTCTCAGGCCCCCTCCAGACCTGCTTGAAAAGCTCCCTGGGTGATTCTCCAGCTCCATGAAGTTTGAATCACACTGTTCTAGAAAACACACCCTACACCGAAACAGAAAAAGGGCTCTACCCGCAGAAAGCTGTCGTAGGTGACTGTCTCCTCTGTGCTACTCACATTATTAATGAATATATATTCATTTTAATCTACACTAAAGGGTTTTTAAATAAAATAAATGCATATCTGCTGTAAAAGAAAAACCAAGACATGCAGCCTTGTTTGTTTGTCGCAAAGTAGAAGCTGTGTTAGCGGTCAGTCATTTGCTGTGGCCACACTGGGCATCAGCAAGGGCTCTTCTGCCCGTCCTCCTCCCTCGTCCTTTTAAAATCAGCCCATCTGGAGCATCTGTCCATACCAGCGCCCCATTCTCTCATTTATTTACCTGGACCCGTAGACAGGTATGTAGGTCGTCCGGGTTTTCTGCGTCGTCTGGTTTTCACAGATTTGTTCAGCGACGTGATCCCTACAGGGAAGGATCTCATGGCCGGGGATGGGGGGTGGGGCGGGGGGACACGCAGTCGTGAATAGAACGAGATGGCAAGGGAAGGGCAGTTCTCGGTGGATTGTAACCTGGGTGCGAGGCGGCAGGCGTCCCAGATTCAGAGGGAGGGACCCCGTGGGCAAGAGCAGTCAGGGAAGGCTTCCTGGAGGTGGAATTTGAGCTGAGCCTTGAGGGACACATATGGAGTGGGGAGGAGCAGGCGTGGTGGAGAGATGGGACGTTTCTGCCGTCACGGGGACGCAGGGGCACCGTCTGTTGACTTTGGCTGGTGACCCACTGAAGATGCCCCGGCGTTCCCCATCTCTCTCCTGGCTGTGAGAACCAGCTGGGCTACTTCCTGGTGGTCTCACTGGCCCTGAGCACTCAGACCTGTTCTGTGATTGAAGTCGGTTTCCCCGCTCGTGGCCCCCTCTGTCATCCTCTGGTCTCTCTGCCAGGCTTTAAAAGGCCTGCTGAGGGGATTTTGCTGCAGTCAAAGGAAGGACCCGCTGCAGAGCCCCCGCCCCCGCCCCGGGGCCCAGCCGCGCCAGACGGGTTTGCAGCTGCCGCCAACGCGCCCCCTAGTGTTAGCTGGTATTATTTTGCCAAGCGCGATAGGAGGCAGGAAAGCCTGGCGCTGCAGCGGGGACCACGGGGAATGTGTCTGACCCAGCAAAGGAAGGAGGCAGCCAGGGAAGCATCATTACTTTATCCGGAACACTGTCGAGGGCCTCACCTTGCAGTTTGAAGAGCCATGTTTTACATCCTGTCTTCCAAATTCTTCCGCTTGGCCTTGGCAAATGACCCTCACTCCCTACGTACATTCAGGGACTCTCTCCTAAGACAAAATTAAAACGCTCCCTTTTCCAGTTCACGGCGAGCGCGCGACCCATCACCCCAGCCTTTCTTTGCAGGGGGCCCTCCCGCCCCACCGGCCACTGCTCCCGGAGCCCAGCAGAGCCGCTGGCTTAGAGAAGGACGCACATTTAGAGCGAGAAACCACGTGTCTTTTCCTGCCAGGGTATCCCCTCGAAACACTGCAAAACCCGTCACGGCTTTGAGAGGGCCGATCCCAAGATGTGATGATCCAATTCCGGTTTGAAGGAGGACAGTGAAAAAAAGTCTTGTATTTCACCAGAAGAGAGTAGCAGCCTCTCTTGCGTCGACTTGTGAGCTTCTGGTATCTACCTGCGTTTAGGGTTTGTTTGGTTAAAACACTCATCGTGCAGAAGGCTCCTGGCTCAGTGCGAACCCATTTCCAAAATTAAAAATATAGTCAACTTTAATCGTACCTTCATGGAACTTCCCACACGAGCATTCCCTCTAAACAGATTTCTGTTTCCAAAAAATAGTTTGTTTTACGACATGGTGTCTTGAATGATCACTTTTGTGGTGGTTTTTATCACCACTGGGCTGTGTTTGGTTTTTTGCCGTCTGCCCGTTTTTTCCTGGGATCATCCACATCTGTACAATGAGACGTGAGGATGAGGGGAGGGGAGGGCGAGGAGGAGGGCATAGGGGGAGGTGGACGGGGGGGCCAGCAGGGCTGCAGATCCAGCGGGATGCGCAGAACAGGCACAAGGGTTAGGACCCCGCAGCTCAGCCCAGCCCCCGGCAAGGGCTCCTCCCAGCTGGTGACCTTAGGTGCGTGATCAAACCTCTCTGTGTCCTGGTCTCCTGGTCCTTACAAACGGGGATGGTTGTACCCCTCTCGTCGTGAGGATTCATCATCACCCAGCTAAGACCCCGCACACCCAGAGGAGCATGACAAATGCAACCTGCTGCTAGATTCTGGGGTCTCTGGGCCTGGTGGCTGGAGGCTGTGGAATGGTCGTCGCGCTGGCACTCGGGTTTTCTGTTGTCATGGGCGGCTGGGAACCCTGCTTAAAAGCCATCCCCACTGAGGCTAGATCCCAGACCCCTGGTATGGTCCAGGGGGCCCTGCAGGGAACAGACTCTGCCAGCCCCCACCCCTAGCCTCATCACTCGCCTCTCTCCCCTGCCCTGCTTACTTCCAATTCTGGAACACTCGAGACCCTTCATCCCTGGGGGTCCTCCCACCTCCTCACCTCCCGGCCTGAAAGATCCCTCCTGGCTAGTACAGGTCTGCCCTTCAGGGAAGCATCCCTGACCTCACACCACCTCGCGAGGAGATCAGGCCCAGGGCACGCTCTCAGCCCGTCCACGCCCAGCTCTGTGGCTCGTTACCACCGGCCTCCCTCCGTACACGGCCTGGGAGCCCGTCGAGAATGGTACCTGTCGGTCTGGCTCATCAGTGGCTCGGGGACGGCACCGGGTAGGGGCACTTGTAGATTTTTGTTGGACGGTTGGATATTTCTGTGCCGTTCTGAGGGACAACCTCATCTGCTGGGGACCCGGTGGCCTCTGCCCGGCTCTCCCTGGCCTGAGACCCCCCGCGTTTCGAGCCAGAAATGGCGTCTATTTTCCCATCCGGGTCTCCCTTCCAAACAATCGAAATCTGTTCAGGAAAGGAGGGGCTCAGAGTGTCCCAGAGATGGGAAATCAGCCAGTGGGGCAGGAGTGTGGCCAGTGCCCGGGGGTCTGGGCATCAGCAGGGTCTGTTCTATGCAGTGCCCACCATCCTCTGTTCCACACAGTGTGGGAATGTCATCATCAGATGAAGTGTTGGTTGGCGGTTCTGGACCTGGTGACCTCACTTGGTCGGACCTTGGCTCCTGGCCAGACCCCAGGGGTTAACGCTGCCACTCTTCATTGACAGCGACTCCCGGTTTTGAAAAAATCATTTAATCTGCAAGACGGGCCCTTTCAACAACACGCCTACACTCACTTAAGAATGGCTGAGCCCAATTTTTTTTAAAAGGAAAATAGATGTAAACAGATTGCTCCGGGCACGGGCTTTGCTGGAGCCTGGGCCACGGAAGACTTCCCAGGGCAGCTGAGTTGCCCCCAGGAGCTTGGAAGGGAGTCTCTGAGTCGGCTGCAGTGGCCAAGGCTGGGAAGAGGCTCGTAGCAAGTGTGCAGCCTGGGTGCCTGCAGACCCAGCAGGCAGAGCTCCGTAAACCGTCAGACGAATGAAGAGGTGAGTGAGTGGGTGAGGGGCGAGGGGCGGGCCGGGGGCTGACCGCCGCCCTTTGAGGCCTCTGCCCCCAGAATGAAGGTGCACAGGCTTGTCCTTGGGACAGAACCTGGGGTGACTCCAGGGAGGAGCGGAAAGCTTGGAAGTTGGCCGGGAGTCAGAGGTGGTACCGCCCTCCTCCCTCCCGAGGGAGTTGGAGATCCCACTGCTCGGGCTGACCATCTTGGGTGAATTGTGATTTCAAGAAGAAAAAAGTTCCCTTATTGTTCACCCAGCGGGTGATTAGGCCAGGTAACGTCCGAAGTCCCTTCTGAATGGAAGAGAAGAAATTCAGGGGGTTCAGATTGTAAGCGTCCGTTGCTCGGATGTTCTGATCTTCTAGGACTCCGGGACGTGGGTGCTCAGATTCTGGGAGTCCCTGATTCCACCACCTTAGATCGACCTCTCCCCAACCCGCTGCATGGGTTCCCTGGCTGTCCGCCCACCCTTTCACCCCTGCCCCCCACCTTCCTCCAGCCCCACCCCTGCTGTAGGCCCTCCCTAAAGCTGCAGGGCAGAAGCTGGGCCTGATTTAAATGAGCTGCACTGATCTCACGCAAGGGTAGGGTCAGGCGGGTCCCCGGTGGGTGCCAGGTCCCCGGAACTTAAAGGGTGTGTCCAGAGAGGGCGGTGGTAGCTCACCCCTCCGCCACTGCTGGACGGTCCAGTCATTGTCTTTGGAACAACCAGGTGGCTGGATTCACCTTTGCCCCTGTTCATCTGCTCTTCATTCACTGTGAACACAGACACACACACACACACACACACACACACACACACACACACAGACATACACAGACACACATACAGACAGACACACAGACATACACAGACACACATATACACACACGAACACTCACACATGCATACATACATATGTATATACATAACAAACACACACGTAGATATGCGTGTGCACACAGGCACGTTCATACAGATACGCATGTACACACACATACCCCATATACATACATGCACATACATACATACACACAGACACAACACATATACACATGCACACGCACACAGAACACACACATACACATACATGCACCCACAGATACATGCACACACGCACAGATACATGTACACATGCACATACATATGTACACATATACCACGCCCCCTGCCACACACACAGCCCTGGGGTGAGGCGGCACTGCCTGGACTCAGCAGGAAGAGCTGGCCCTGGCGCCTCCGTCCGCTCTGGGCTGTCTCCAGGGGTGGGAGTTCAGGGCCGCCCGGGGTGTGCTGAGTGGTGACACAGAAAGGCGTCCTGGGCGTTTACAAGTTAACCAGCAGCCCAGGCCTCCATTTCACCGACTGTAGTTGCCTGGGTGCGCCAGCCCCTGGTCTCCTGTGCCCCCATGTGGATAAGGGGACAATCCTTCTTCCCAACGCACAGGGCTGCTCGCGCGGGAGATGCTGTACCTGAAAACTCAGCTTAAGACCCAGGTGTTATTCTAATTAGCCTCTGAAATCAGTGCCGGGCGAGAGTGGGGAGAAGCAGTGACGTTCTCACTCGCTCCCTGCTTGCCTCCTTCCCTCCAGTCCAGCAGCCAGGCACCTGGTTCCTGGGCAGAAATCGGGCAGGTGCCCTGATACGCTGGGTTAAGTGGAGCCCCACCTGCTCACCTCGGTGCACGCAGCTTGCGGCGGTAGCCGTGGAAACTTCTGTAACCTTGTGAACAGCTAAAATTTATATACCTTTGGGTTGGTTGTTTTTAAAAGCATTATACGGATTTCCTTTGTACTTTCACACTCCTGTAGGGATAAGTGAGGGGAACGCAAAGCACAAGGTTGTCGTGCAAAGCATGCCTCACACCCACTCCCCCTGTGCTCGCTTGGGAGGGCCTGGGTCCAAGCAACCGGGGTCCTCAGTAGGGAGAGCCCCTGAAGGGCCACTGCCCCCTCCACATGGGCCTCCCCCAAGACAAGCCAGACTCCACCCAGTCCCCCATGAGCAGCGAACTTCCCACATGGCTCCCCAACCCACTGCTCAGGTAGGGCCACTGGGGACCCAAACCCAGTGAGAAAATAAGACTCCTCCAGTAATAGGTCCAGATGGCGTACATACCCTGGCAAGGAGCTGAGCCATGGGCCCTGCCCTCCGGGGCATCATAGTCAAGAAGGGGGAACAATACTAATACTGTCTTTGATTTCATCTTAATTTCAGAAAGATTTTTTGCTGGATAGAACATTCTAGTTTGGTGTGCCTTCTTTCCGTCTCCTGGCTTTAATCGTTTCCAGTGCAAAGTCGGCCGCCCTTCTTGTCTTTGTTCCCCTACATGTGGCACGTGACTTTTTCTCTAAGATCGTGTCTTATCGCTGGTATTAAGGAATTTGATTATAATCTTCCTCGGTGTCGTTTGCTTCGCGCTTCTTGTGTTTGTGTTTCATTGACTGTTTGGATCTGTAGGTCCATAGGTTTTCACTCAATTTGGAAATTTTTCATCCAGTACTTCTTCTACTCACTTTTCTGCATCCCCCTTCCTTTGGGGGTCCCAGTTACACATCTACGGGGTCACTTGAAGTTTCCCACATCTCACGGAAGCTCTGCTTACTTATTTATGTTTTGTCTTTATCTCTGTGTGTTCATTTTGGATAGTTTCTATCTCTGTCTTTAAGTTCACCTATCTTTTCTTCTGCAGTATCCAATCTGATGTTAACCCCATCCAGTGTATTTTTCATCTTAGCCATCGTAGCTTTTTTATCTCAAGAAATTTGGTTTTGTTCCTTTCAACATCTTCTCTGTTTCTACTTCACGTGTCCAGTTTCTTCTCTAGTGTTTCAACATGTGGGCGACAGTTATAGTAACTGTTTTCATTAATGTTCTTGTCTCCTAAGTCTATCATCTGCCGTTTCTGGGTTAGTTTCAGTTGATTTTTCTCTTGATGGTGGACTGTATTCGTTTGCATCTTTGCTGGATGCCGGACGCTGTGAATTTTACCTTGCTGGGTGCTAGACCCCTGTATATATATTTGTGAACTTTGTTCTGGGGTGTGGTTGTTACTTGGAAACAGTTTGCTTCAGCCCCAACTGTTATGCTTTGGGAGGCAAGACCAGGGCACACTTAGCCAAAGCCCTTCTGAGCTCTCCACCCAGTGCTCCAGGAATTATGAACTTTTCCTCTCTGATAGGAGCAGGGACTATTCCCGGGTCTGTGTGAGCTTCCAGTATTGTTCCCTAGAACCCTTTCAAATGTTTTTTTCTCTTAAAAGAAAAGTTCTTTCTCTGGGAGTTTCACAGCACGTGTGCTGATCAGTACTCAGCCCACTACTCAAGGGGACCCTCGCAGAGATCTGTACTTCTCTCTGTGCAGCTCCTCCTGCACAGGACCCTGCCCTGTGCACTCTGGCCACTCAGCGTCCTTGGACTCTCAGCTCGCTCTCCTCAACTCAGGGGGTACCGGCAGGCCCCACCTGGGTTCCCCTGCTCTGCAGCCTGGAGACTGTCACCAGGTGGGGAGCCTGGAGACCGTCACCAGGTGGGGAGCCTGGAGACCGTCACCAGGTGGGGAGCCTGGAGACCCTCACCAGGTGGGGAGCCTGGACAGTCCTGGGCTCTCCTCATTCCTCACCCATCTCTTGAGGATGGTCCTTCAGCATCTGATGTCAGTGCCTTGGAGGCTATTATTTCGTAGCTTTTTGTCCTGGATGCTTAGTTGTTTCAGGCTGTGGGATAAATCTGGGCCCTGCTCCTCCACCTTGACCAGGACTCTGATTGGCTAATGCTGCTCTCATGATGTGGGTTAGTGTTCCCAATTACGAGGGGGTGCCAGTGTCACCCCCATTTTGTCACTGAGAAAACCAGGACACAGAGGAGTTAAGTGACTTGGCCAGGGTGATGCAGAGCCTGGAGACCAGCCCCGTGTTACACCGCGCTGCCTCTCACACAGCTGCCCAGGCCGGAAGCTTCGGGGTCCCCAGGACTCCTCCCAGTCACCCCCTCCCCTCCCCTTCTCTCCAGCCCCACCCTCTCCTGTCACCTGATGCCTACAACAGCCTCTGGACGGCCCCTCCCACCCACCCTGCAGCCACAGAGGCGTTTTTAAAAAGCAGAACTGACCCAGGTACCGTCCTTGTCAGCACCCTTCCATGCCTTCCCCCTGGCTTCATTTATTCATTCATCACTCAGCTGACAGTTACCAAGTACCTACTATGAGCCACCGTTCTGGGCGCCAGGATCCAGCAAGGAGGAAAAGAGACGGAGCCCCTGTCCTCGGAGACTCAAATCCCTGGAAGGACGAGCCTCACCGGGTAAAGGGCAGCCACGGTAGGGAGGGGGTTATTTCCGATAGATGGTCAGAGAAGGTCTCTGAGGAGGAGACATTTGAGCAGAGACCTGCATGGAACGAGGACAAGAGCCCATGAGACAAGTGCATCCCAGGCAGAGAGAACAGGCAGTGCAAAGGCCCTGAGGCTGCAGTGGGCCTGGTGTGAGCAGGGGAGAGAGGCAGGAAACGTGGTCCAAGAGGGACTGCGCAGGGCTGGTGGGCCTTGTGGGTGCAGCAATGCCATGATGTCGTGTTTTATTTTAAGTGACACAGGCCCACGGGGATGTTTTGAGAAGAGGATGGAGAGAGCTCTAGCCTGAAGCCTCTGTGTGGAGCGTCACTCTGGCCTCTGTGTGGAGAGCAGGCGGCTGGGGGTGGGAGTGGGGGAGGGGACTCAGGCAGCAGCCCAGGCTTGAGGGGAGGGGCCTGGAAAAGGAGGAGGCATGGGAAGCGGTCAGACTCCGGGTGGAGTTTGCGGATCTGCTGACAGATCGGGTGTGAAGTGAGAACAACGGAGGGGACCCCGGGGACTAGGGGGTTTGGGGTCCGAGCAGCTGGAAGGGTGTAAATGCCATTCCCTGGGATGGGGGCGCTGCAGGAGGCGCATCGGGAACTGGGTTTCCTGCACACCAGTGTTCCCTGCGCTGCACGTGCAGGGGCCGAGGCCGGCCGGCAGTCATGGAGCAGGGCGAGGTCTGGGCCAGGGCTACCAATCTGGATGTTGTCCAGAGGTGTGGAGAGCTGGGGAAGGTCACCTTGGGAGCGGCTGTGTACCGGAGAGGGAGTGTGAGGCCTGGACCCCTGGGCCCTGGACACGTAGAGGTCAGGAGGCGGGGAGGAGGCCGCACAGGAAGCCGGGAAGGAAGGACCTGTCCGGCAGCTTCAGCGTCAGCTAAGGGCTCTGGTGCTCCGCCCCTAAGTGTGCCCTGTGGACCGGCAGCGCCAGCACCACCCAGCGCTTGTTAAAACGTGTTCCGGGGCTTCCCTGGTGGCGCAGTGGTTGAGGGTCCGCCTGCCGATGCAGGGCACACGGGTTCGTGCCCCGGTCCGGGAAGATCCCACGTGCCGCGGAGCGGCTGGGCCCGTGAGCCATGGCCGCTGAGCCTGCGCGTCCGGAGCCTGTGCTCCGCAACGGGAGAGGCCACAGCAGTGAGAGGCCCGTGTACCGCAAAACAAAAACAAAAACAAAAACGTGTTCCGTCTCAGCAACCCCACACCACTGGTCAGAGCTGCTTCACCAGCTTCCCGGGCGACTGGGTGCACATCCAAACATGAGGGCGGCCGACGTAGGAGTCGTTTCAGGGAGGAAGGGCCCCCGAGCTGCAGCAGGCACGCCACGTGAGGACCAGGGCTCCGTGAAGCCTGAGCCAGGCGCAGACGGAACGTGCTGCGCAGCCAGGTCCCTGCCGACCTCCCCCCGCGCCCCGTCCTCGTGCTTCCTCCTCCTCGCGCGCTCGGGCTCCTGAGTCCACCTCGCGCTGCCCCCAGGCCTTTGCACGTGCCGTTTCCTCTGTCGATGCTCTTTCCCGTCATTCCCTTCTCATCCTTCAGGTCCCGGCACCGGGGTCACTCTCTAGGAGCCACCTCTCCCAGCTGCCCCCCCATCCCGCCAGCAAGCACCCGGAATGCTCCCTCCGTACGCCCCATCTGTGTCCCCCAACAAGACTGAAAACTCCACAAAGGCAGGGACCCAGAACAGAGTCCAGGACGCAGCAGGAACTCAGTGAATTTTTGTGTTGAATTGTTGATAAATTATAAATGCCAGGTGCCTAGTTTGGACAGCGAGTGCTATTAAATCCCAAAGAAGGAGTCGTATCCAGGGGCTGGGGGTCAGGAAAGGCTTTCTCAAGGAGCGTGCAGACTGATGGCTGGGGATTTCATAAGCAGAGGTGGAAGGGAGTTCAGGGTCCCATGGAAGGGCACCAGCAAGGGCCCAGAGGCAAGACAATGCAAAGTTTGTGGTCTGAAGGCCCCGGGAACAAACACCTTAGCCAGACCCGTTAAAGGGAGCGTTGCAGGGACAGCCAACCAGGCTGGAAAGGCAAATCAGGGACAAGTGCAGCGGGCCCGGAACACCAGATGTTTGGGGCCTGGACCAGGAGAGTCACGCTCAGAGCTTCGTTCCAGAGGGATGCTGGCTGCACTGCTGGGGTGCTCTGCAGGGAGAGCCGTGGCCCGAATGTGCTGACCTGAAGGGAGACAAAGCTCAGCACAGTCTATATGGAACGGGCGCATTTTGTTTAAGGAAAAAAAAAATCAAAATACAAAGGCGAGGAGGTCAGCGGGGGCTCCGTTGAGGCTACCAGCGTCTCCAGACCAGGCTCTGGGCAGGGGTGTGCATCCAGGCTGCCCGGAAGTCCCGCGGAGGAGGCAGGGGCCCTGGCCCCGTTCATTGCTGTGCCCACCACGCGGCACACCCCGCACTCCATAAATGCTTGTGGAAAAGAGGGAGGAGGGGAAGGAGGAGGTTGGGAGACTGGCATTAACATCCTGCTCTAAAGATTAGGACTCTGATGCCCATGGTCACCCTGGCACGAGGGAGCAAAGCCTGGATTCACACCCAAGTCTTCTGACTCGCAGATAGACCAGGGCTGGGAGAGAGAGCCAGCTCCGCCAGGCACGAGCCCGGGCTGCATCGGAGCCAAGCCTCTGGGTGGCAGGAATCCCTCGGGCTGCAGTGAAGGTTCTGCAAGAGAACGTGTATAACAAACCATGGCTGCTCAGATGAGATGGTTGAGGGTGGCCTGAGCCAGGGGATGGCAGAGGGCGTGACTGAAGTGGCCAATTCTGGGCTCCAGAGCTCGCCAGGAAAGTCCCCGGCAGGATTGGCGGGAACTTGGCTGCAACATCCTGTCTGGACCGCTGAGCGGGGCGAGCCAGAGACGGGGGCGTCTGCCCCCTGCGAGCTGCACTGCGGCAAGGGGCATCCCGCTGTTGCCTCTACTGCCACCGGGTACAACCGCACGGGGCTCTGAGGACTCGTGCGGGCTATGGGGTGAACCCCGAGTCAGGTCCCTCAGCCCCTGTGAGGGTTCTCGGGGCAGATCCGCCTGCCGGCACTGCATCCATAGATGTCTGTGTTCCCAACTCAGCCTGAGCTGCACATCAGAGACACCTGGACCCCCGAGGGTCTCACGTCCTTAGCCTGGGGTGGGCTGGGGGGCATGGTTGGGGGGCGATCCTGATGGGCTGCCTGAGGGTAAGGCACAGCTCGCTGGGCCACTCCCAGAGTTTCTGACTCGGTGGGTCTGGGCGGGACCGGACTCTGCATTTCATCAAGTCCCCGGGTGTCACTGGGGATGCTCTGAGCAAAGAAGTCATAGGCCCGGAGCAGCTCAGGCCAGTGATTGTGGGCGAGGCTGCAGGGTGAAGAGAGAGGCCAAGAGTGGGCAGAGGCAGGTCCTGAGGCCGGAGAGAGAGGTATTTATGCTCTAATAGGGAAATCACTCCCCACACACCCGGCACTGCTAACTGCTCCCTAGCGCTGAAGTCTGCGCTGACCGTGACCTTTGTCCTGAACTGCACTCACCACCACGTGCCTCTGTTCCCCGAGTCCCCCCACCCCCTCCAGGTCCTAGAGTGGGACTGGCTGTTGGTGATTGACTGGGTGCTCGTCCAATCGCTGTGAGATGCCAGAGGCAGCCGGCATTGCTGAAAAAGCCTCCTGACCCCCAGCCTGGCCCCAGGTTCTGCCTGTCGCCGACCTTGCAGGTGACAGTATCTCCTTGAGCCTCAGTTTCCCCATCTGTAAAATGGGGTTAATAACTCCGACCCCTAGGGCGATGGTGAGGCTTAAAGGGAGTGATGTGCACGTTCTCTGCAGAGCACCGCCAGTGCAGGCACTGTCCCCATCCAGCTTTCACAGATGGTAAACCCAGTGGGGTTTTTCCCATGTCACACTGCAGGCATGGAACGGGGACAGATTTGGTTGGGGTCCCCTGGGCTCACAGGCTCAGCATCCCTCCTCCCCTCACCCTTCTTGCATGAGCCCTTCACAGCTAACTTGATCTTCTTCCTGTAAATTCATCAATGGCGCCAACGGCCCCCTCCCCCCTCCCCCAGTGCTTAGCTCCCAGGGGCTCTGCTTTGGCCAGTGACTCAATCCACAGGCGTATATAGAGCTCCTGCTGTTTACCAGGGTCTGTGCGGCAAGGTGAGGCTGATGGTGTAGCCCTCGTGGGGATCCCAGTGCATTGTGGGGACTAGCGGGAAAGCGGCTGAGGATGAAACCACAAGGGATGGAGAGGACAGCCCGGTGCACAGAGGAGACAGCAGGCTTCCTGCAGAAGGGGAGGCCTAAGCATGGCCGTTAGGATCAGAAGGCATCGGCCCCCTGGAAGGAAGTGGGCATGGTCCCAGGGGTACCCCAAGCCAAGGGACCGTGGGGCAAGCACAGGCCTGAGGCCAGTGTGCACCCCCACAACGCAGTCCCATCCTCAAGCAGAGGTGGGGCATCTGGGCTGGTCCTGGTGGGCGTGGGCTGTATTCAGGGCCAACTGGGAGCCACTGCTGGTCCAGACTTGCTTTGGGGGGCCCATCCTTTGGGACAGTAGTTCTCCAAGCGTGGTCCCTGGTCCAGCAGCCTCAGCATCCCCTGGGAACTGTCGAGATGAGCATTCTCAGCCCACCTGGACCTCTGAGCAGAAACTTCCAGGGGAATCCCCACAGTCCAGAGCCCCCCCCCCCGCCCCGGGGAAGCTGGTGCAGCCCAGGTGAGAATCTCCAATTTGATGGGGGCCCCGGCGGGGGCTGGCACTGGCTGGGGGGCCGGCCTGGCCCAGGCCCTGGCAGGGAGGCAGGCGGGAACAGGACAGGATGAAGCACTGAGGCCATGGTGTTGTCTCAGCCACAGTTACTGACCGCGACACACAGCCAGGGGGGCAGCGCCCTGAGGTTAGGCCTGGGGGTCTCCCCAAACCAGAATGGTACTGCTCTGTTGGCCCTTCGGCACGCAGGGGCCCCTGGCAGAGAGAGGAGTTCTCGGAAGTTGAGGTCAGCACCGGCACGTAACAGACGACAGCTCTGTCAAAGGAACGGGCAGGGAAGTGGCCAGGACAGGCAGTGGGCGTGGGTGGGAAGCCCCGGTGTGAGTGGGATGGCTGATTCACTTGGATGCCTTAGTGGTCTGGCGGGGTGGGGGCATGTTACTGTCATCCCCTCAGGCCTGGTCAGTGGCCAGCGCTCTGTGGACACAAGAAAGCCCCCCGGCAGGCAGGCCCTCCTATGGTGGAGCCACGGTCACACCCGGCACCGAAAGCCCGCTCTGCCATGCCCGGGGCAGCCGCGTGGCCGAGGGGTCAGGAGCCCAGCCTGCGCTGGCAGGTGGCCCTTGAATCGCCTGGGCCTGGGGCGTCCCTGCTGAGTCTGTGAGCCTCTGTTTGCCCCCCTGGGTCTGGTTGAGTCGTGAGGGTTTCATGGACGTCAAGCCTGAGCCGCAGGGATGGGCAGAGGCCAAATGGGGTCCTGCCTGTGCTTCCTCCCTCCTGCCCCTCCAGACGCGGAGCCCCCCTAACCCCCAACCCCCGGTGCCTGTTTCTTCGCCGGTGCTGAGAGTGACCGTGAGGGCGAAGTGAAACACCCAGGGGAGAGCCCTTGCCCAGCGGCTGGACATGGTCTGTGCTTAACGAACAGTGCTCTGATGGTCCCAGGAAGCCCTGGCCTGGAGCCCCCTCCTGTGCGCCCGCCAAGCTCCGAGCTGGTACCAGGGGCCGTGCCCAGTTCTTGGAAGAGGAAGTTAGAAAAGAAAAAAACGGCGAAAAAAGTTACGTCAAGGAGCAGAAAGGGTTTTGCGAACCCAGCTTCTGCACGTGGTTATTTTAAGGGAGAGAAAAAGCCCGCGGCATCTGCAGCTGAGCTGGGGCTCCCTCGCGGTCTCCAACCCGCCCTCCCGTAAAGATCCCACCACAGCCTAGAAAGTTCCGGAATGGTGCATGCCAGCTGCCTTCCTTCTGACGGGTACCCCAACGCGGGCCTGGCCCGCAGCACCCACTACCTGCCCAGGACGCGCTGCGGGCAGGCAGCGCGGGAGGTGGGGGCCACAGACGCAAGACCCCGTGCCTCCCCTTCCCGCGTTCAGGGGGCCTGTTCGGCGCAGGCTTGCCAAACGGACCCCGACTCAGTTCACATCTGCCCGCATTTTGCAGCCACTACTGTGTCCTTGCGCTCTATTGCCCCCTGGTGGCAGGAGGACCGCAGAACTGGCGCCAGCCAGGTTCCTGCCTTCACGGGGCTTCCAGTCGGGCAGGGGGCGAGGAGGCTGGTGCACCCCTGCCCCTGACACCCGTAGGCAAGCTGGGGCGGGGTAGGAGAAGGAGGGAGAAGACAAGACGCACACTTTGGGAGGCGCACCCAGGTTCACCCCCTGGTCCCCACGCCTAATCGTGTGAGCCACGTGCAGCTCTGCCCCTGTTTCCTTGTTAGTAAAATGGGGTCATGGTGACCCTGCTCAGGCTCTCCTAGGGATTAAAGATGTTGGTCAAGGGTGCTGTGCCCTGCCTGGCACAGAGGAGGTGCTCAGGACGGGACGATGTGCTTGTTGCTGTTGTGAGGCACTGGGGAGCCACGCAAGGTATTAGAGGGAGGCGGTGACCAGTCCAGACTTGGGTTCAGGAACCCCCGTGTCGCAGCATGGGCAGGAGGGCGGGGCAGGAACCCCAGGTCCTGGGATGCCCCGGCAGCCTCTGTGCCGTGCTGGGGTCAACAGCTGGAGGGCCGGCCGGAGAGATGGGCGTGAACCGTGAGCTTCTCCACAGCCTTGTGTACTACTTCAGACCACGAGGAGGGTGGACAGGAGAGGTCTGGGAGCTGCTGAGCTCAACGTCCGGCAGCGGGGGGCCTCGCCCTCCTCCCACCCCTCCCCTCCTCCCACCACCACCTTGGGACCCAGGGAGGCAGTCCAGGGTCGCTAGCCTGTGCCCAGCTCTCGCTCTGTGGCAGAGGCCGGGGTGACCCTGGGCAAGGCTCCCTCTCTGGGGCACAGCTGCCCGTCTGCACGGCGAAGGGGCAGAGACATGCTCGCGGACTTCTGCACCACCGGCCATGCCCCCACGGAGCTGGGGGATCCAACTTCGTGTGACCACACACCCCAGTGCACCCCGAGTTTCTGCCCATCTGGATGAGCAGGTTAGGGGCTCCGGGCCAGACAGCAGCAGCCACAACTGAGGGTTTAATTTGGGGCCGGTTCCGAGGGCCTGCCTCACGAAAGGCCCCTCTGGGCCAGGCCTCCCCCCCAGGATGACCAGGGCCCTCCCAGGTGCCACCCGCTGCCCCAGAGGACCAGGGAGGCCCCGGGCGGCTCTGGCACAGCTTCTGATGGAGGCCAGGAGGGGTTCCTCCTGCTACTCCCTGGGGACCATGCCAGAGGGGGCAGAAGGCCACCCAGCTGGAGGTGCCCTGAGCCCCCTGGCCCACCCAGGTGGGGCAAAGCCCTGCTCCCTCCAGTTTCCTGGCCACGGCCCAGCCACCAGGCCCTGGGGCCTGCCCTGGATCCTCCCCTCGTGGACCACAGAGCTGCGAGCTCCTTTCCTCAGCTCCAGCCATATCCGCGGTGGGCCGGGCAGGTCCACAAAGATGGGGTGTCCATCCAGTCGGGTTTTCTGTTTGCTCGGTGGGTTGACTCACTCCTCCAGCCTCAGCGCAGCCCTAGAAAACGTGAGTGGGGTAATCGAGCAAAGAGATGCGTCTGAGCCCTGCTTCCCACGTGGCCTGGGAGCGTGGGTGTGTCCCACCCTCCACCCTGGGGCGGCCACAGGGAGAAATGAGATCAATGCGCTGACGCTGTTCTCATCAACCCTGAGGTTGCTGAACTGCGGCCCAGAGAAAGGAGCGACCTGCCGTTCCCCATCACACCCCCAGCCTCCCTCCCTGCCCCCCGAGAGCTCCGCCGGGGTCCCACTAGGAAATTCCGGTGCACCCTTCAAGAGCTCAAGGACCCCGGCAGGTCATTCGTTCCCAGTCGGCGCTGAGTCCCTACCGTGGGCCCTGCTCTGGACTGGGCTTCAGGAACAGAGCAGTGGACCCCAGGTAGGGCCCTGATCTCACATGGTTCACCCCGAGGGACTCTTCAGCAGGGCTATGGGGAGAGCTTCTGGAACTCTGTGAACCCCAGAAACGGCTGTCAAAATGGCACAGCCCCTGTGCTCTCTCTGGGGGTCCTCGAGGAGTCCAGACCACAAAGCCGGCCGACCAGAGGCACCCACAGCATTTCCTAAACATCAGCAACGCAGCCCGCCTGGCAGCGCCAAGCCCCCTGCTGCAGGCGTCCTCCAGCCTTGGAACCCTAGGTGGGCACACGCCTGGCTTACTGGGTCCCCCGCACCTGGTTGGCCCGAGCGCTCTCGGGGCTGAGCTGATCCGGGCTGAAGATGGAGCTTGGCGGGAGGACACTCCAGGTGGTGTTGGGAGCTGCCTCTCCGGGCCCCAGGCCCCGACTCCGCCACCCCACCCCCAGCCAGGCTCTGGATAACATCTCCGAGGCCAGCCCCAGCGATGCGGAGCACTTCGCCGTCTACTTATTACCAAACGCAGGAATCTGGGAGCCCGCGGAGCGTGAAATTAGGACCAAATGTGGAGGAGGTCTAGACAGGAACTCCGGGCCACTCCCGCTCGAGGACGACGGGGCCCTTGGGCTCCCAGGTAGCAGGAGCGCTCTGGTAACCAGACAGATGTTTGTGGAGGAAAAGCGTGCCGGCTCTCCACAAGCTCGACGAGGCGCCGGGATGCGGAAAGGCCGGGCAGCGAGGCGGCAAACCTGGGTCCCAAGCCCAGCTCTGACCTCTGCTGCCCCCAGGCTCGGTCTCCCTGTCTGGAAATGAACGGCACCATCTTCGCCCGGTTGGAAGGGCTGCTTGTGAAGCAGGCGGATTCCAGGGCCCCACGCAGACCCACTGAGGCCTGGGCCTCTGCATATTTCCCGGGTTCCCGTCCCTGGAGGGTTTAGGAGTCGCTGGGCTGGTTGAGCCTGAGGCCCGGCCAGTGTGGAGGGTGCAGGGCTGGACTTCTCCTTGGCTCCTAGAAGGGGCGCCGGGCATCTCAGGTGAACAGGCGAAGGGGTGGGGGGTGCTGGAGGGGCGTAAGACAGGCAGACTGAGGAGACTCGATCCTTGGTCTGCAAGGCAGGGAGGGGTGGGATGCAGCAACGGGAACAGAGGAGAGTCTGAGACAGTGCAGGACACGTGGTTCAGATGGCAGCCATGCGGGGGTCCTCTGCCAGGGGAGGGGCTCCGTGAGGGCAAGGGGGAGGCAGGTGGGCCGGCGTCTGCCCCGCTGCCAGGTGTTTCCTGCCCCCCACCCCACTGGATCTCCTCGCCGCAGGAGGCAACCGGAGCTCGTAAAGCGGCGGCTCCCCGCGAGACACCGGGCTCTCGGAAGGGGCCGTGGCCCGCCCAGCCCCCCTCCACAGACTCTGGGGCCGGGGGTGCCCAGGGAGGCCCCATCTCACAGCCTGTCCCTGTAAAAATCGGGGGCGGGGACAGGGAAGCAAAGCCGTTTATAAAGCTTTAAAACCGTTTATGGTCCCGGGGGGCAGATTAACAATTCAGCTCAATCCTCGCCAACTCGTCTTGGCTGGCGGTGCGTGGAGACTTGGGGCGGGGGCTGGGGCCAGGGAGCTGGAGGAGGGACGGCGGCGGCAGCCTCCACCAGGCTGGCACTGGACCTGCCGGCACCTCGCTGGCCCTCTCCTTCCTGTCCCAGCCTGACCCGGCCTGGCCCATCAGATGGCCATCCTTCCAGGACGGCTCAGAAGCCTTCTTCTCCAGGAAGCCCCGCACGGTTTCCCTGACGCGATACTGCCCCCCGAGCCCCGAAGTCCTCCGTTGGTCTCTGGGCACTCGGTGTAGCCATTCCCGGGACACAAGTGTCCAGGGGACACTGGATCAGCCCGGTTTCCCTCTAAGCTCCCAGGCAAGTTTATCGGAGTGTTTGCGGTCCTTCTCCTTCTCTGCCCCCCTGCGGGATGCCGTCCTGATCTATTGCCTGGAGCAGCAGCTGGCATTATTTTCACATTCGTGATTCTGAAACTTTGTCATGCAGCTCAGTTATCCGGACCCCTCACAGGCAGGGCTGGTTAAAGATACAGACCTAGATCCTTCCAGTCCAGAGCTGGCAGGACTTGGTTTTCTAAATCCTCCCATGCCCATATTACAGAGAAGAAAACTGAGGCCCAGAGAGTGGCCTGAGACCCAGGGTTACCAGCGAGTGTATGGCGGGACACTCCCCCTCCAGCCCACCCTCGAGGGCAGGACAAGGGCCCCTCAGCCCTGGTTACTTCAGTGTCCAGCTGGGCAGCGTCCCCAGGCACAAGAAGGAGGTCTGAGAGGCGACAGCTCAGCGAGGGCAGCAAGGTGTGGGACTTGGGGGAAGGGTCCTCTGGCCGCTGTTCTTCCACTGACTTGCTGTGTGAGGTCACGAATGTCTCCCCCGCAACGGTCACCACCCCTGCACTGGCCTCAGCTTCCCCCTACACCCCGCATTAAACAGAGGGGTGGGACTTCAAGGTTCTGTGAGTTGCATTAAAGAAGTCCAGGAAGGCTTCTTGGAGGAGAAGGCATGTTCTGAGCACTGATGGCAGGGGAAGGCCTGGAGAGGCATAGGGAAGAGCATCCCTGGGGTGGGGCACAGTAAGGGCATAGGGGTGGCTGGAGGGTGGGGTGAGGGAGGCCATGTCACACTCTCGGGGGCAGTTCGGAGTTGACCGTGGACTGATGTCAGGCTGGGGCCTAAGCGAAGCTGCCAGTGGTGTGCGTGCACGTCTGCTGCCCAGGCCTGGTCCCGGGAGCGGCGCCCGGCTCGGGCGTTGCTGCCCGTCGGCGTGCGTGTATCTGCAGAGTGAGGCTGAGACGCTCCAGCTGGACGGGGCAAGAGTGTTGGAGCTGTGCCTGCTGACAGTCCTGGGCGCCTGGCCGGTGCCGGGGTCCTTCCCATCGCACCGCCAGGCTGCCTGTGGCTGGAGGCCCCCCACCCAGAGCCGGGCAGAGCGAGGGGCCATCTGTGTCTCAGACCCGGGGAGAGGCTCCGTGGCCATGCCCTCAGGGCCCTGATAGAGGGTTGAGAGGCAGAGAGGGAGACATAGTAACAATAGGAAACAGCACAGCACACCTGCCGCGGGGTGGAATCCTCCATGTTCTTCCGTTTTACAGAGGAGGAAACTGAGGCACAGAGAAATGGAGGTATTTGAAGCCCCACGCTTGCAGTTAACTGGGGGCAGAGCCAGGCTGGCTCCCAAGGGTCCGTCCGGCTGGGGTGTTGGGGGCGCTGAGTTTAACTCCTGCACTTTGACCTCCTCCTTGACCTTTCCCAAGCCCAGTGAGTCCCCTCATCCATGAAGCAGGGCCATAATGATCTTTTTGGGGGTACAAATGGCAGAACCACACCCAAGGTTGATGTGTTCACAGCAAGAGTCCCTCTGAGGGTCTCAGGGAGGGAAACGGAATCCCGTGAATTGGGACCACAGCCTGGCTCTCTCTGGGCACCTGCGTCCTTCCTCTCTTCCCGCCTGGACCAACTCCCCTGCCTCCACACACATGCCGCCCTGGCTGCAGCCTGAGTGCCCATGTCTCTACCCAAGGTCAAGGGACCAGCAGGGACTGGCCAGTCTCCAGGTCCTGGTTCCACTTCCCGGGAGAGAGAAGAGGGCTGGCCTGGCGTGGGGGGGCTGGCGCCTTTCCATCCCAGCCCCAGCAAGCCGTGGCCAGCGGAGCAGCAGGGAGTACGGAGGCTGCTGAACCCCTCTGGGCCTGGGAGGCCCTGGATTTCCCGCGGCAGGCGCTGGGTCACACGTGGCTTTCAGCTGCGATGGGCCCATTAGCCAGAATGACACACGTGGATCAGTGGCCCTGAATGGGGGGCTGGCTTTGGCTGGGTCACCAGGAGGGACCCTGGCCTTCTCTGAACCTCGGTCTCTTCATCTGCAAATTGGGGGTCCCAGTGCCTGCTCTGCCCTCCCACGGCTGCCACAAAGACCAGGGAGAGCTGTCAGGGGTCCCTTCCACTGCCCGCTTTCTGGCCACTCCAAGGTCAGGCTGAGACAAGCTGGGGTGTCCCTGTGAGCCCCCAGGGGGAAGGGTTTGGGGGCGTGGGGCGCAGCGCCCCACCAGCAGCTGCGTGCTTTGCTTTGCCTCACCTCTGTGAAGAGCGTGAAACGCATCTGGACGGCAGGCCTGGCCCTGCCCAGCGTCCCCCGCTGGTTGCTTCCTCTGCACACCCAGCTCCCTGGATCCGGCCCTGGTCGGCCTGCACCTTTGGCAGGGCTGGTGGGCCAGCTGGCCTCAGCCACCCTGGGGGCCGAGGAAGGCCGGAGCTGCCCGGCAGGGCGCCCAGAAATGCAGGGGTCCCTGGGGCTGCTGCTCTGTCTGTGTGGCCTGCACTGTGTCTTCCTGACCGGGCCCTATTGGTCCAGCTGTCTGGATCTGCCTGTCTGCACCTCTGTCTGTCTGAATTTGGAGCTGTCTGTGAGTCTGGGTCTCGTTGTCTCGTCGCTTTGGGCCTGTCTGGATCTACCTTTCAGTCCATCTGTCTGTCTGCTCAGGGTCTGGGTTCCCACCCCAGCTGTGCCTCTGACACAAGACGCTCCCCCCACCCCTCGTGAGCACACGTTCACGTCCTCCTCCACCTATAGACCAGCGTCCCCGGCGTCCCTGCCCGGCCACTCCCTGCCAGTCCACTTGACCCTGCAGACGAGCCTGTGGGGAACCACTGAGCAGCCAGCCTCACCAGGCGGGGCGCAGCCTCCCTCACTCCTGACCCACCGACCGCCCAGACCCCCTGAGTCTCCCAACGAAAACCCCGTCTGTCAGTTCTCACACATTCCTGGAAGAGAGCAAATCGGCCCGAATCCCATCAAGTCTTTGGCAAGGCGCATCAACAGCTTTAGAAACGTGCACAGCACAGAGCGCTTCACGGCACGTTCCTGTAATTGCAAGACGTGGGAGGTAACGCAGATCCCGGCCCGAAGGGCCTGACTGAGTGAGTGGGGCCCCTTCACGCAGCGGGGCGAGCTCTAGGGGCCCCTGGGGGTAATCCCGCCCCTAGGGAAACGTGGTGTATCTGGGGAGAGACTACTGGGTGAAAAGGGAAGGTATGGAGGGTGTAGATAGAATGCCACTTTCGCTCAGGAGGAGAAGGAAATCTATATTTGCTTATATTTTTAGAAAGAAGCAATGGAAGGATAAACCCAGAACTAAGTGAAATGGTTACTTCTGGGCAGAGTAGGGTGGGCGGTGGCTCGGCGGGGGGGGGCTGGGCGTGCAAGACCTCTCTGAATGCACCTGGTTTTATGCTTTTGACTGGAACCAAATGTTTTCTACAATTAAAGAGCAAAGCTAAATCCGTTTTTTTAAAGCAAGTAAAAACTAACTAGAATAAATGAACCTGAATATCAAGGTGGTGGAAAGAAAACCATACTAAGAATTATTTCAAGTGACTTTGAAACAGTCTTTCTACTACACATCCCTAAGGGGACAAGAACAAAAAAAATAACAGATGTCAAATTCCATTCAGTAGACTTGTTAGTAAAAACATCAGTAACACTACTTTTAAATTATTATATATGATGGGAAAAAGCAAATAATGAAGTGCATATTATTAGGAAATAAAATTTGCACTGTAAAGGTCACATAGACATCACGTTTTAACATGTCAAAACCCTTTGATCTCTAATTTTAAATGGAAATATCAGTATAAACTCATGTTCATTTTTCTGTTCCTTAAAAAAAAAAAGTCTTTCTGAGCTCTGGCCACCGGAAAAACCTGGAAACCCAGGAGCAGCTAGCACCCCTAGTGCCCAGACTGTGTTCTCTAGAACCACTTCCCAGCAAGAGAACCAGGGTGTCCCAGGAGATAAGCTGGGACATCTTATGCCTAAAAGCAACATGCGACCAAGGGTTAGTGGGATCCCACCAAAATGATGCCGGAGTCAACCTGGAGGTGCTTCCAAACCCACGGTCCCAGTGGGATCATCTGAACATCAAAAAGAATAATGACTGCAGTGGCTTAAAACACATCAGATGTATATACAAGTCAGTGAGATCACAGTGATACTGTAAAGCAACCACAAGTCTCACGGGGCACCAACTTATTCTGAAAATTGAAAAAGTTACGAACTGAGCGTCTACGCCTTTCCTCTGCAGACTGTCTTTTAATATTACCAGATAGGTAATGGGGAAGGTTCTTTAGAGAAGAACCAGAGCTGATACATGCAGAAGAAATGACAGCATCTGAAAAGTCGCTATTTGCAACTCCTAATGAAATAACAGACGTAGGCTATGATTTCCAGCGGCTGCTGAAAGGATGAGGTGGAAGGCTGATGGGGAATTTTACGGTGGGAGGATTGGGCTGACGGCAGCTGAACCCACCGGCAAGTCTCAACATCACGACAAGGACAGCGTGGGGCCCTGAAAGTGAAGCGATAGGAAGCCAGTTTAGAGGACAAAACCATGATGGAGGGACATAGGAAATGGTGCTGGGAGAAATGCAGCCAGTTCTAGTACATGGAAAATTCTGTAAGATAAATGACCCAGTTTCTTCTATAAACAGCATGGGGCGGGGGGGGAGGGGCGAGAGTGGATGGGAACTCTTCTACAGTCAAAAGGGGCAAACTGGATCCTGATTTGCGCAAAACCAACTGTAAAAAGACGTTGTGGAGATGACTGGAGGCTTTTTAAAGGTCCTCGCCTGTCAGATTCTGCACTGAAGTATTTATGAGTAAACTAATACACTCTGGGATTTCTTTAGGGAACTCAGTTGCCCGTGCCATGCTAGTCCCCTGGCGGAAAAAAAAAAAAAAGGTAGGGGGTGGAAATTGAGGCAGGGTGTGCTCAGCAGAAGCTGGTGCCTCAGAGGTGACTGTTAACCATCCAGGGATACAGCAAGCCGGCTATTAAAGCCTGGCCACTTGAAATGGGCCACAGTGAGAATATTTACGGCACAAGCATCAGCAAACGCCACAGGTCAGGGTGCTTTCACTCCAAGAACTAGTTTATCAGCACCCGGCCGGACAGCGCTCACAAGGGCACCGCTGGTGACCGCATTGTGCATCCTCTCTACTCTGTGTGTGTTTGAAATTTTCCACAGTAGTTTACGAGGGGCACATCCTTAGGCCTAGAAATCCCACTTCTGAGAACTTATCCTGGACAGGTAATTGAAGTCGGTCCTGCAATTCAAGTGGCTTCCGTTTTTAGCTACGCAAACGTGTATGGAAACGTTGGCTTAAGATTTATTTTTTAATGTCAACAGCCTAAACACCAAAAAGGAGTTTGGTTTTCAGTTTTGAAACGAGAAAGTTCTGGAAGTCGGTTGCAAGCAAAGCGAATATACTTAACGCTACTGACTTGTACACTTAAAAATGGTCAAGATGGTAAATTTTATGTCACGTGTATTTTACCGGTGATTTGAAATGTTAAAAAGAAGGATCGGTTATGTTATAAAATGGAATATGGTTCGAAATTATGTTACAGAAGAAAATTTAATGGTAAGGGGAAATAAGGATGAGCTGGTGAAGTGACAAAGCAGGTTACAAAACCATACGTTCAGCCCGACTGCATTTGGGTAAATTTTTAAATGCGTGAGCTTGTCGCCCAGGCTGAAAGTGTGCTAGGCTAAGCGCTCACATACGTGCTCAAGAAACCTACAGGGAACCCTGAGAGCGAGGGGGTGTGCTGTTAGCATCATCTCCTAGAGATGTGGAAACTGCTGGCACAGGCAGAGGGGGATGTCCCACCTGACCCCCAGGCCCAGCCGCTGCCTCCTGCATGCAGTTGGGTTTTTTATTTTCCCTTTCGGAGCGCTTCCTCAACCTTCTAACCTAGAACAGCTTCCTTCTGCAACCAGCTGACAACGTGGTGAAGCTGGTGCTGTGCGTTGCAGGCTGTTGATGGAGAAGGGGGCGGATGACAGCCGGAACTGTGGTCATCACCGGGGGCATCTTGGCGACTGTGATTCTGCTTTGCATCATCGCGGTTCTGTGCTACTGCCGGCTCCAGGTACTCCGGGAGCTGGGGGTGGTGGGGAGGGAAGCCCGGAGGCGGACCTGCAGAGGGAGGGAGCCAGGGCCCAGGAAGGCGGAAGAGTCAGGTCTCCAAGAAGGTGCAAGGCAGACGGCACCCCCGGACTCCACCTGTGAGGGCTCGGTGATGACGGCTCCCCAGACTCCCTGCGAGGTGAGTCCGCTGAGGCTCAGAGAGGGTAAGGGCCTTTGCAGATGTCACACAGCTGCCAAGCGGGGAGCAGGGGTGAGCCCTTGGGCGGTGCTACTCCACCACCTGTGCACTCCCTGCCCCACCCACACTCTAGGGCTGTCCTAGGTCCCCCGCATCTTTCTTCCTGAGAGAGGACAGGAAGCCACGTGCATAGGGCAAGGCAGCACGGCTTGGTGCCCTGGAACTAGATTGGGACCAGACTGCCTGGGCTCGAATCCCAGCTCTGCCGCTTTCAGGTTGCCTGCACCCCCTGTGCCTCAGTTTCCCCACCTGCAAAATGGAGTTGGCCGTTGCACCTGCCCCCAGTTGCCGTGGGCTGAAACGAGTGAATCCCTCACTTAGGGATCCCGGGAGTCCGGGGTGCCTGGATTACGAGCTCCCGTGAGTGGTGGTGCCAGGGACGCGGGTGTCTGAGCTGGGTGCCGCACACTTGCAGTGAGGGGAGCCAGGGAGCCGGCGGTCACAGTGGCCCTCTGCCCGCAGTACTACTGCTGCAAGAAGGAGGAGTCCGAGGAAGACGAGGAGGAGCCCGACTTCGCCGTGCACTCACACCTGCCCCCACTGCACTCGCACCGCAGCCTCGTGCTGACCAACGGGCCGGCGCTCCACCCAGCCACCGCCGCCTCCTTCAGCCAGAAGTCCCCGCAGGCCCGCGCCCTCTGCCGCAGCTGCTCCCACTACGAGCCGCCCACCTTCTTCCTGCAGGAGGACGAGGGCGTGCGCAGCGGCGGGGAGCGCGTCGCCCACAAGAGCATCAGCCGGGAGGACGTGGCGCTGCCGCCTGGGAGCTTCGGGGCCCTGCAGGCCCTCAACCCCAGCCGCCTCTCGGCCATGCGGGAGGCCTTCTCGCGGAGCCGCAGCATCAGCACCGACGTCTGAGGGCGCTCCCAGCCGCCAACAGGTCCTGAGACCACGGTGGGGTCCCCACGGCGTCCCAGCCTGACCCTGGGCCGGGACCCAGGCTCGGCCCAGCCTGCCTCACAACCGCGTCCTCACGGGGGCCCGTTGGGGAGCTCCGGGGCTCGCTGCGGTGGTCAGACCCAGTGAAAGTAGTGTGGCCGCCCTGGTGGTGGCCCCCGGGGCCTGGGTCCGGAAGGGAGGCGGGCATGATGCGGGCACAGGTGTGCGGTAGCATCCGGCTGGCAGGCTGCAGGGTGAGGTAGGGTTCTGGAGCATAGACCCCAGGCTGCTGCTACCAGTGCTGCCGTCAGGGAGGGGGCCGTGGAAGGTGGCCCCCGTCTCAGCCCCAGCAAGTCGGCATCTCTGGCTTCACCGCCTGGCCGTGTCCCTCCCTCCCTGGGCCTCAGTCTACCTACTTGTTCAAAGAAGGGGTGGCAGCCGCGATGCTAGGTGCCCTGCAGCACAAGCCTCACCTGGCGACTTGCAGACCAGGCACCCCGTCCCAGAACAGGGCCTCCCCCCGCCCCTCCCACACACACCCTGGCTTTAAGCGCCAGGAGGCTGAGACACTGGTTGATTGAGCTGGGCCCCCAGCTGGGCAGATCTCCCTAGAAGGGGGAGCTCCCTTGGGATGCACAGCCCCGACTGGCTTTTTGGTGAAAATGGAGTGGGGAGGAGGCCATGTGCTGCTCCCCCCGCGTCGGCAGTGTCCACACTAAAATACCCAGTCCAGTCCTCAGCCCCGATGCGGTAAGGCGGACGCAGCCATGGACCAGGGGCTAAATGACCCACTGACTCCCCGTGAGACCTGGGACGGGCCCTCCCAGTCCTGGGCCTCAGCCCCCCCAGAGCCCTCCTGCTTTCATGACCCGGGGCATAGACCCCTGAGCTCTGCCACCTGCCCAGTTTCTCAGGAGGACCTGGAAGCAAGACCCCAGGCTGCCCTTTCCCTGCTCTGGCCCCGTGCGCACGCTCCCAGCAGGGCTAGGGGCTCCCCCGCCGTCCAGCTCGAGAAATGCCCCAAACCCAGGGGCACCGCCTGCGGGGCACGCAGCCCCGTCCACGCAGTGGCACCATTTCCTCTCGGCAGCATGGCCCCCAGAGTCCCCTGCCCTCTCCCGGGCTCTCTCTGCCTCTGGGCCCAGCCATAGAGCCAGCCCCCACCCTGGCAGGGCAGCCCCATCTGCCCAGGAAGACGGACCAGGCTCCCCAGCTAAGCCACCTTCCTAACAGACAAACCTTCGGGGCACGTGGCTATCCCCGAGCTGTGGGCGGCCTGAGCACCACACTTCTCTTTCTCCAAAGTGCTGCTGAGCTGTGACTCCGGACGTGAGCAGAGTTAGGAAGGCTTACTATTTTTGGCATCGTCGATTCCCTCCCCCCCCCCCGCCCCCACCTTCTTCCTTTCTCCTCCTGCCTCAGTTTGGACTTGCTAATGGAATTCATCCCCAAGCTTCCCCTTCCTTTGTCACAGCCCGTGAGTTTGTTTCTGATGCATTAGCTGGGCGGGGTGGGCGGGGGTGGGGAGGGGGGTGAGGGTCAGGAGGTGGCGCTTCCTGCGGCTGTTCTGTTCGGTTTCCTATTTCCTTTTCTGGTCTCTGGCCTCTGTGTAGATTCCTAGATCCATTTGACATCAACACGCACCCATCCATCCGAACTCCCCCGGCTCCACCATGGGGACCTGCGGGGAGCTGCCTGCTCTCTGACGGATTCGAGAGCCAATAAAACTCCTGACACCCTGTGCTGTCTTTGGTCTGCCTGCCATTCCAGGCCAGCCCAGACCCCTCTCCGGGGTGGGGGTCTTAGCCCAGACCCCTCTCCGGTGGGTGGGGCCGTATCCAGCCCAGCACTGGGCAGAGTTGGCCTTCCTTTCCCGTCCAGCCCCAGGGGTCAAGGCACTGCCCAAAGGCGCCCGGCCGCAGCCATGCTTGGTTTAGATTTTCCCGGGGTGGATGTGTCAGTCTTCCATAATTGGAAGCCACTGGCCTAAACCCTGAGCTCCTGGAGGGTGGGTGGGGGGTGGCAGGCTGAGCCACCTGGGGCAAGTGACTGACCTCTCTGGGCCCGGGTCTTAGCATCAACACAATGGGTGACAGTGATACCGACTCCACGGGGCTCTTAGGGTTAAAGAGGCAGCGCTGGTAACGCACTGGGCACCGACCTTGGCGCACAGGATGCGCACAGAAAGTGCTGGTGGAAAGGAGGATGGGGGAGGAAGGTCACAAGGAGAGAAAAGATGGGGGTGGGGGCAAATGACAGGGCACAACGGTGCGGTGTGTCAGGGAGCCCCAGATCCCTGCAGTGCGGCCACCCACCCCTGCCGGAACTGAGCCGCTGACCTTGAGGGAGCTCACCCCACAGGCCCCAGCGAACCTGGAGAGCCACTCACCCACCTGCAGCCCCCTGGATGCCATCCTAAACACTGTGGTGGACCCCGCTCTGGTCCCAGTTTGGGGACAGGCTGGCCCTGCATCCTGGGGAAGCAGTCAGGTAGCCCCTCGCCTCCCTGCCCCCTGTCCCCAACGACCCTCCCTGCGGCATCCTCGGCCCTGTGCCCTCTCGC
This sequence comes from Leucopleurus acutus, assembly GCF_964270905.1. Lineage (NCBI taxonomy): Eukaryota > Metazoa > Chordata > Mammalia > Artiodactyla > Delphinidae > Leucopleurus > Leucopleurus acutus. The sequence goes on along the minus strand of NC_139150.1, from coordinate 2,232,666 downwards.
TGTCCCTCGGCGGGTGGACACCCCCATCGTCCCTTCTCCGCTGCGGCCAAGCCAAGGTGCTTTCAGCACCCTCCGAACCCACCCTCTCCCTGGAAGTTTTCCGTTTCCACACTCCACCCACCCCCCCACACCCCGCTTTCATCTGGAAGAACTCCTGCGGCTGGACCAGCCTAAACGTCACCTCCCCCAGGAAGCCCTCCTGTGTCCCGGCACCCTCAAGTCTAGATTAAGTAGCCCTTCTAAGAGGCCCAGAAACAGTAGTGATGGCCATTTCCTGAGCACTCCATGTGGGCCCACACCGCGCCTCCCACCCTGCCTGCCTCACCTCTTCCTCCCGTGGTTCGGGTGAGGGAGTTCCCTTGGGCTCCGCTGTCCCCCAAGCCCCACAGCAGTTGGGAGGTGCGAGATGGGCTCGGTTCTGACTCCAGCGCCCGAGTCCTGATGCCCCTGAGACCCCTCCCCGCAGGCCACCCACTCTTTTGGTCACCTTCTGTCCACTCTCCCCTGCATCTCCTCAGGGAGACGCTGCAGCCCGGCCCCCAGCCCCACCTGGTCCCAGACCTGAGGCCGCAGCAGAGCCTTCTGCATGGGCGAGCTAGACGGCGCCCCCAGCTCCCGAAGCCTCACGGCCACCCCACCCCGCCTGGCAGACCCCGGAGACCCCAAGATGCCGCCATAAATAGGACCACTTTATTAACGTACAGAGAGAACTGACGGACGACAGCACAGCCATGGTGCCGCGAGAAAAACGCCTCTTCCCAGGTGTAAAGTGCGGTGGGTTCCTCCGTGCCAAGAGCTTCGTATCAGGGAGGCGAGCGATGCTACGTCGTGAGATTAAAATTCCTCCGGAAAGAGTCACCTAGACAGCATCAGGATCCCAGGCGCCCCGTCTCCCTGGCTGCCCATCCCCCTCTCCTCACCCCCACAGCCCTGGAGGGACAGAGGATGTTCCCAGGCCCCCGGGTGGGAGCCACAAACGCGCCAGTCCTCCCGGCTCTGTCCTGGGAGGGCCGACGGGCGCGCTCGGGGGTTGGGGGGCAGGGGAGGGGCTCTCCTGCCCGGGGAGAGAGCAGGGGCTCAGTGTCACGTCTTCACAGCCGGGGCGCCCTGCAGGGGGGGTGTCCGTGGAGGGGCTGCTGCGGCCCCAGGGATGGGGTGCTCGGTCTCTGAGGAGCGGCCGCCGGGCCTAGGAGTGGGGGGGCCGGCAGGAGCGACAGCATGCCTTGCTGTAGTACCAGTGGCCGCAGAGGTTCACCTTGATGGCCAGGGCGCAGTTGGTGCCCGGCTGGTCCTGGCAGCTGTCGTCTGGGGAAGGGACACGGCGGGGGGCGTAGGGCATCAGGAGGCGGTCAGGGATGACGGCCCCACCCCACCGCCTCCTCTCCTTGAGTTCTACCTCTCTGCCCCTGCTTCCCTGCCTCCGTCCCACTCCAGGGATGTCACAGACCCCACCAAGTGACGTGAACGGTGCACAGGGAAGGGTAATGCCCAGGGCCCAGGATTTGGAAGAGCCACTGATCTCACCCCCGGAGGCCTGAACATCCCCGGGAGGCCCACAGGTGCCCCCTCCACTCAGTAGGTCCAAAGCAGAGCTCACCGCCTGGCCCTGGTGCCCCCTCGGAGCCTAGTACCCTCATGCATCTTCCAGGCGCCCGAGCCAGAGACCCTGCTTCAGCCCCTCGCCTCCCGGCTCCTGCGTGCCCAGCTCGGGGGCGCTCTGGCTAAGTCTTCCTGGCTCCCTGGTCCCCTGCCCCACAGCTGCCCTCCCATCTTCTGAAGCCGGATGCTGTCTCCAAAGTGCAGGTCTTGGCATGGCTCCTGGGGACCCCAAGCTCCAGTCAGCTCTCACCTGCCGCCCTTCCCACCCTCACCTCCCAGCCTGGGCTCAGCCACTCCAGGAGGAACCTTCACTCCCCGACATGCATTGGTCCCTGTAGCCACTAGGCCCTCCCGGTCACCCTGGCCGATGCCTGCTCATCCCGCAGGCCCTGGCGCAGCCCAGCCTCTGCTCTCCCGGGAGAGCCCCTGCCCCGCCCTCAGCCTCTTCCCCCTCACCTGGGGGCTCCGTGGGGCAAGGCTGCAGGTCACAGGCCTGTCTGCCAACGGGCTTCACCAGCGGGTCGCAGCCCCGGACGATGTCGGTCCCTTGGTAGCACTTCACGTCTCGCATCCGCACTCCCACCCCGCAGGTCTTGGTACACTGATCGGGGAGAGACGGCATGGCCCAAGCCCCCACCGGCGGGGCAAGGGCTCTGGCCAGAGGTGGGGGATCCCACCCCTGTCACCTGGTTGCCGAGTCTTACCCGACACGGGACACGTGGAAGGGCACTGGCTGGCAGCCAGGAGACGCTAAGACTCGTCCCCCCTCCCCCCGGGGCTGCTGAGTTTCCCCGTCTGCACCGTGAGGGTGTGGCCGTCTCCTCTCTCAACTATCCCCCCCCCACCCCCAGCCGGGTGGGTCCTTCGGCTCTAGCTTTCCTGGGTCCTGTGCTACTGAATGCTCAGGACACACAGGGCCGCGGCCCAGGGAGAGTGCTGGTTTCCCACTCCAATAACAAGCTGTGTTTGTAGTGGACCAATTACATGTATCTTCCAAAGCCACCGCCTCACCGGCTCCCAGAGTCCAGATGTTCCCCTTGGAAAACCCCGCTGAGCTACCCAAAACACCAGGGCCATCTGCTGAGCCCAGTTCCCCCTGCCGTCCTCCTGCCAAGATCCTACAGGCGGTGGCTCCCTCTGGCTGCCCCTGATGCGGGTGATCCCGCGTCACCCAGGCACGTCTGGGACCCGAGCCCTCGGTTTCCTGAGTGGGGTCTGGGGTGGGAGGCCCTGGCCCTGGGCCCACCCTCTGGTTCTGTTTGCAGAGGCACAGGGAGGGCTGCCTGCCCAATGCCCGCTCCCAGCCTGGGGGGGGCTGGCCCAGTCTGGAGGTACCAAGCACAGACAACAGTCAGCCTTGGATGGGTGCCCTGAGGAACCTCGGGCTGTCCCTCGGCCCCTGAGTAGATGGGACAGCTGGGAGGAGGCACTCTTTCTAAGCCCCTATCCCGGGAAGGGGCAGCCACAGGGGAAGCAGACACCACCCCAACCAGGGACAAAAGGACAGAGGTCCACGTCCCCACGGGCCGCTCACCCCTTGCCCACCCACCATCATCAGGGCAACACGGGGCGCCCCTCCCCCAATGCTCCCAGGCTCCTGTGCAAAGACCAAAGGGCCTCCCTACGTGCGCCCTCCTGGGAGCTACAGCACCACCAAGTGCAGGGGGACTTGGGGCACAGGACTGGTGACGCTGCTGTAAGGAGACATCAGGGAGACGGTATGAATCTGTAAGAACCCAAGTCTAGACACAGCCGCCCCTGTGCTGTGAGAAAGGCTTGAAGGACGCTAACGAGCCCCGGGTGCCCTGGGATCCTGCCGGGAGGCCTCCACAGAAAGGAGAGGGGCCAGGAGAGAAAAGGCAGAAGCTAAAGGACCCCCTTTGCTCGGCCAGGGAACGGGCGGGGTGGGGTCTGCGGACCAGGGCTGCTCTCCCGGCTCAGCCCAGCCCCACGCGCCTCAGGGCCCGCCCTGCCCTGCTCTCATTAGGATGGGCCGGTTTAGGGCCTCCCTTCACTCTGCACAGCTCTCGGCCCGCCCGGAGCAGCGTCCAATGTCTGCTCAGGCCCCAGGAGCGGGGGGTCAGCTCTCTCTCTGAACTTGGGTTTATTCCCCCGTGGGATGGGAAGAGGAGCCCCTTCCCGGGGTGCTGTTGGGCGGAGGAAAGGAGCCCGTCTGGCAAAGTGCTGGGACCGGCCCACCCACAGGGGCCTCGGGGCCTGGGAGGTGAGGGTTCTGCTCCCGGCTGTAGAGAGCAGCGAGATCTCGGCTCCAAGCCACCCGCCAGCCTGAGGCCGAGGAGCCCACAGGGCCGCGGAGGGGCCAGGCCTGTGTCAGGGCAGCGGCGGCCATTCCTCTGGCTTCCCTCTGCCCACAGTGCACATGTCCTGCCATCCCCTCTGCCTCTCCAGTCCTGTGTCCCTCCTGCCTTGACTCTGCCTCCCGGGACCGAGGCCATATCTGAGTCAGCCCCACACAGTCCCGGTACCCACCTGGGATCTGTCTGCCCCGTGTTGGGTGTCAGGCACACGTGCTGTCAAATGCACGACTGAAAGGCTACAGTGCAAGGCCGGAAGTGACCTGGGCCCAAAAACGGCCCAGGACGAGCATGGCAGGGATCCCAGAGGTGAGATCCGAGAGGACTTCCTGGAGGAGGTGGCTCTTGCACCAGCTGACTTGGTAGCACTGACAATCTTTCCAGGAATGAAAAGCCCTGACGGAGGCTGAGAGGGGGGACATGAGGGGCACTTGGGGCGGGAGAGGAGGTGCTTTGGCAGGACCGGAACTCAGGCCTGGCCTCAGGTGACCTCAGCGGGGGGCCAGCCAGGCGCTTACCTCAGACCAGGGGCTGGTGTACCACTTGAAGCAGGGCCTCTCGAAGCACGTGCTCTCCTCCGGGGGCTTCTTGGCCAGGCCGCACTCGGGGCCGTTGCGCGTCTGCGGCTTCCCGTTGGCCAGCTCCATGCACAGTACCAGCCTCTTTTTCACACCTCGGCCACAGGTAGTGTTGCACTGAGGCAGGGTGACAGACGGGGCCGAGTCAGGGGTCAAGGGCCAGAGGCCAGGAGGACCAGAACACAGAGCCCAGAGCCAGGCCAGTGGTAATGTCTCGGTCAATAGCAAGTGGGTGAAAAGGCTTAGGTCGACGGCAAGTTGGCCGAGAACTCTCCGGTCGATAACCACGTGGCCCCAGACAGATCTGATGACAAGCAGTTTAGCATAAAACCATCTGCTGTGAAACAAAATGGTTAACGGCCATCCGACTTCAGATGATTTAGCTCATCGTGATCTGCCCGAAACGAGCAGTTGACAGCAGTGTGGTTGAGAACAATTCGTCTGAAATTGTAAGTTGGTGACCTTGGCAGGTCTAGGGGTCGTGAGAACAAAGGGATGTACAGGGCCCACGAGCCAAGAGCGAGTACAGCAGAAGGACCCCCAACCCTGGGCTTCCATCTTTCGGGAACATGGGGTCATGGGAACTATACCAGCCCTGCATGCCTCGTTGAACATTTGCTATTTAGATTTGGGAAGTTTTAAGAGGTTTTCTTACGTTTTTGTTTTTTTCTCTTTCAAATGGATGTTTAGTGAATTGTGTCGTCCTAATGTCCAATTAGTTCCTCGTTTGACCAGTCCGTCATTCTGGCCGCCTGGCTCTCGGCCAAATGCTCTCCCGGACGGAGGGGGCCCTGCCACCCGGCTGGGGCTCGGGCACTCACCCGTTCCCAGTCCTGGGCCAGCCAGTGGGCGGGGCAGTTCTTGTCCCCGCAGGGGTGGATGGCCAGAGGCTTGGCCTCCATCTGGCACTGAGACTCGGGCACCACCCGTCCGTCGCTGGTCTTGCAGTACACGTGTCTGATCATGCGGCCCTGCCCGCAGCTTCCACTGCACTGCAAGGGGACACCCGGGGTTAGAGGCAGAGCCCCCTCCCAGGTCCCCCAGACATCATTCCCAGAGAGAAGAACAGCTGGGGGGAGGGGAGGGTTGCCATGGTAACCATGTTTTAAATAACAGTTTCTGTTCTAATGACAGAAAGATAGCATGCCCGTTGAAAAACACACAGAGAAAAGCACGCCTAAGACACCTGAAAAGCTCATCTGTACACCCAGCACTCAGAGGGGACCCCAGTGAGCACCTGAATGTCTCATCCAGGCAAGAGGCAAGAGAGACAGACACACAGACAGACGGGGAGCTTATAAAAGGGCATCGGGATGTGACCACTTGTTTTGGGATAAAGGTTTTGATTCCTCGTAATCGCGTGGGGACACCCTCTGAGCGCCGCCCCCCACTGCCCGCCCGCCCTCACCGGCCCCCAGTCGGAGACTGTCCACTGGCGGTCGCAAGGAGGGCCCGTGCAGTCCTTCTCCCCCACAGGCCTGGTGTTGGGGTCACACAGTGTCTCATCCTCCGAGCAGCGGATGTCCCTGGTCACCACGCTGCGTTCCCCACACTTGGCCGTGCACTGCGGGGAAGCCGGGATGAGGGCAGGGCCACGGCTGCCCGAGCCACGGCGCAAGGGCCCTGCGCCAGGGCCCCAGCGCCCCAACCCCCGACACCCCCCCAGCGCCCCACCCGGGACACGCCCACCTCCCAGCCTGGCCCGGCTCGCTCTGCGCATGCGCACCTCTGACCACTCAGACATCTCCCACTGCGGCCCGCAGGCCGGGTTCCGGCACGTCTTGCGCTCCTCGGGCCGCACGGCTTCGGCCGCCTCGCACAGGTCACTGTACACGGAGCTGTCGAAGCCGGGCGAGAGCATCTTCCAGCAGCGCACGATGCGGAACTGGTAGCCCTCGCCGCAGGTGCGCGAGCACTCGCTCCAGCTGCTAGTCTCCCACCTGCCTCGGGACGGGCACGGCCTTCAGCGACCCCCACCCTCCTCCCGCTGGCCGGGACCCCACGGCCCAGCTCCTCCTTCCCTCGTGGGGTCCAAATCCACCACAGGCTGTCAGACAGGAAGCTGGCCAGGCCCCACAGGGAAGCTGTTGCCGTGGCGACCCCCGCCTCCCCCGCTGTAGGAAACACCTGGGTAGGGTGGTGAGTGGGCACCCGAGCCTGCACTTGGCCGGCTTGCCCAGGAGCCCTTGTAGCCTGCACCTGCTCTCAACTCCAGACCACCTCCAGCCACTTCAGGGAAACAAAGTCCCGGCCTTGTTGCTTTGCTGACGCTGGTCCCTCCTCCCAGAGTGCCTTCCCCTCCTGCCACCGCCGCCCTTCTTCCTCCAACTGGGGATCCTGCCTCAGTGTCCTGGAGCCCCGAGCCCCACCGTGGGGGCTCTCTCTGAGGGGAAGAGCAGACCCCCCATGGCTGCACACTCAGCTTCTCACAAAGGAGCAAACGCACAGGGAGTAGAGGCCCCAGGATACAGCAGAGGCCCCGGGATGCAGCAGAAGCCCCGGGATGGAGCAGAGGCCCCAGGATGGAGCAGAGGCCCCGGGATGGAGCAGAGGCCCCGGGATGGAGCAGAGGCCCCGGGATGGAGCAGAGGCCCCGGGATACAGCAGAGGCCCCGGGATGCAGCAGAGGCCCCGGGATGGAGCAGAGGCCCCGGGATGGAGCAGAGGCCCCGGGATGGAGCAGAGGCCCCGGGATACAGCAGAGGCCCCGGGATGCAGCAGAGGCCCCGGGATGGAGCAGAGGCCCCGGGATGGAGCAGAGGCCCCGGGATACAGCAGAGGCCCCGGGATGGAGCAGAGGCCCCGGGATGCAGCAGAGGCCCCGGGATGCAGCAGAGGCCCCGGGATGGAGCAGAGGCCCCGGGATGGAGCAGAAGCCCAGGGATGGAGCAGAGGCCCCGGGATGGAGCAGAGGCCCCAGGATGCAGCAGAGGCCCCGGGATGGAGCAGAGGCCCCGGGATGCAGCAGAGGCCCCGGGATGGAGCAGAGGCCCCGGGATACAGCAGAGGCCCCGGGATGGAGCAGAGGCCCCGGGATACAGCAGAGGCCCCGGGATGCAGCAGAGGCCCCGGGATGGAGCAGAGGCCCCGGGATGGAGCAGAAGCCCAGGGATGGGGCAGAGGCCCCGGGATGGGGCAGAGGCCCCGGGATGCGGCAGAGACCCCGGGATGGAGCAGAGGCCCCGGGATACAGCAGAGGCCCCGGGATGGAGCAGGGGCCCCGGGATACAGCAGAGGCCCCGGGATGCAGCAGAGGCCCCGGGATGGAGCAGAGGCCCCGGGATGCAGCAGAGGCCCCGCGATGGAGCAGAGGCCCCGGGATGCAGCAGAGGCCCCGGGATGGAGCAGAGGCCCCGGGATGGAGCAGAGGCCCCGGGATGGAGCAGAGGCCTCGGGATGGAGCAGAGGCCCCGGGATGCAGCAGAGGCCCCGGGATGGAGCAGAGGCCCCGGGATACAGCAGAGGCCCCGGGATGCATCAGAGGCCCCGGGATGGAGCAGAGGCCCCGGGATACAGCAGAGGCCCCGGGATGGAGCAGAGGCCCCGGGATGCAGCAGAGGCCCCGGGATGCAGCAGAGGCCCCGGGATGGAGCAGAGGCCCTGGGATGCAGAGGCCAGAAGAAAAGAGGGTGTGAATCTGCGTCAGAGAGCGGGATGCACTTGGCCTCCAAGGCCGGGCACCCTTGGGCTCATCTTGGGACCACCATGATCATGACCAGAAAGAGGACATGCTTGGGGCTCAGCCTCGGACCATCTGTGAGGCAGGACAGGAGGCCTGGGGGGCTAGGAAGATGGGGCCTCCCCCACAGCCCGGACACCCATCAGCCTGGAATTTCGGGAATAATCCCTTTGGGCTTCTCAAAATTCTAGATGCACCGAGTAGCCCTGGGGGCGGCAGGAGCAAAGAGTCACGTTCAGAATGGTTCTCAGCCTGCGGTGGGAGTCATCGATTGAGCGCCCACTGTGTGCAAGGCACAGTGACAGATTTTACCGCAAAACATGGGAAATGACGCAGGGACCGACAGTAGGCCAGTGCAGCCCCCCTCGCAGGCCTGCGGCCCGCCTGGGTGACGGAGCAAGATGCTGACCCCCGCCCCTCCCGCAGGCAGGGGCAAAGCAGAGCCCCAGGCCCCCGCCTCCTGCCCCACACACACACCCTGCTCGGGGCCTCGGTGGCAGGTACCTGGGCTGGCACTCCCTCCCTGCACAGAACTCCTGGACAGGCTCAGGCCGGGTCAGGGCGTCGCAGTAGCTGTCGTCCACCTCGATGCCATCATAGCGGACGCACATGGCATACGTCGACATGACCCCTGGGTTCAGGACAAGGGAGGGGCCAGGTGAGCCAACTGTGAGCACCTTGGTGACCGGCAGACAGGCCATGTGACCATGGGCGAGTCACCCGACCACTCAGCACGTCCCAGTTTAAATCGGGGATGGTGACAGTTACCAGCTGACAGGTCTGCAGGTGGAGCCGAGCGAGGGCGGCTTTGTGGATCTGAACTCTCTCCCCGTCCACGTCCTGTGGCCTGACCTCTTCTTTTCGCACCCTCACCCCACCCAGCCCAGGCTGGGCGCCCAGTTGATGTGTCACAAACCCTGGGTTTTAAATAAACTCAGATTGGCCCTTACAGAGGCCCAGAGGCAAAGCCAGCCAAATGTCGCTCATTTTCATTCATTCAACAACTACCCGTCCATGGATGGATGGATGGATGGATGGATGGGTGGATGGATGGATGGATGGATGGATGGATGGGTGGATGGGTGGATGGGTGGATGGATGGGTGGATGGGTGGATGGATGGATGGATGGGTGGGTAGATGGGTGGGTGGATGGATGGGTGGGTGGATGGATGGATGGGTGGATGGATGGGTGGATGGATGGGTGGGTAGATGGGTGGGTGGATGGATGGGTGGGTGGATGGATGGGTGGGTGGATGGATGGATGGATGGATGGGTGGATGGATGGGTGGATGGGTGGATGGATGGATGGATGGATGGGTGGGTGGATGGATGGGTGGGTGGATGGGTGGATGGGTGGATGGATGGATGGGTGGGTGGATGGATGGATGGATGGACGGATGGATGGGTGGATGGACGGATGGATGGGTGGATGGGTGGATGGATGGATGGGTGGGTGGGTGGATGGATGGATGGGTGGATGGATGGACGGATGGATGGGTGGATGGATGGGTGGATGGGTGGATGGATGGATGGATGGATGGGTGGATGGATGGATGGGTGGGTGGATGGATGGATGGATGGACGGATGGATGGGTGGATGGACGGATGGACGGGTGGATGGGTGGATGGATGGATGGGTGGGTGGGTGGATGGATGGATGGACGGATGGATGGGTGGATGGATGGGTGGATGGGTGGATGGATGGATGGATGGATGGATGGATGGGTGGGTGGATGGATGGGTGGGTGGATGGGTGGAAGGGTGGATGGATGGATGGGTGGGTGGATGGATGGATGGGTGGGTGGATGGATGGATGGATGGATAATCTAACCATTCCAGCCCTTTGCAGACTCCTCAGATGTTATATTAGATCTTCAGATCCTCCCTGCCCTTCCATGGCACGCCCTAGTCCTTATCAAACTCCCTCTTAAACTTTCTTTAATCATTATTGTGATTAAATACCTGGTCCTCTATAAATCCCATCGGGGGACAGTATGTAAAGGGCCAGCCCTCAACTAAAATTATTAATTCCTTGACCCCCAGCTCCACCTTCTGCTTCTCTGGTCTTCCTCCCCTGCACCCCGTGCTCGGTACTGAGCTGGCACGTGGGCCAAAGTCACTACACAGTGGGTGGGTCCCTGCCAAAGAGCCAGGATGACTCAGGGAGAGTGTTAACATGGGGTTAACATGGGTGAAGTCCCCAGGTGAGGTTAGGGTTTGTGGTGGTTGTTATTACTGGTGTGTGTGTGTGTGTGTGTGAGAGAGAGAGAGAGAGAGAAAGAGAGAGAGAGACAGAGGGACCCAGACTTCCTGAATGATGGAGGGAACGGAACCCTCCTCACTGGGGTCACCCTTCCCCCAGAGGGAAATTGATTTCCCCGTAAACCAAGGACCCCAGCCACCTTGCGCTCCCTTCCCAACGGCGCGTGTCTGAAAGCCGGTGGCTCCTGCCTCTCCAAGCCCCAGCCCTGGATGGAACGAAACAGCCTGGGAAGCAGCCCACGTGGGGATTTTTTCTTTTTTTCCGTAAGGGCCGAGCCAGGTTGCAATCACTGGTGCCTCTCCGCCAGCGCTGGGCTGTGTCGTCTTTCGCCGTCGCTGAGGGGGAGACTGGCTTCCTGGCCAGGTCTGTTCAGAGTGTTCCAGGCCTCAGAGACACCAGCTCTGGGGCCCAGGGAGGTCCAAGTTTAGGGACTTGCAGACCCTCGGCAAGTGCCTGATTATTCATTCCCTCCTCGTCATCGAGTGGAAACACAGCAGGTCCTGATCAAGAGAGACGGGAATGCTGGTCCCAGCCCAGTCTCTCGCTGGTGGGGTGGGGGTGACATGAGCGCTGTCAGACTCTCTGGGCCTCAGCGTGCTGCTCAGAGGAGCCCCCCAAGGACGCGGGGCAGTCAGGGCGCCAGTCGTCTGGACACCCACCTCCCTACATCAGTCTTGAACGCGGTGCTGTTCAAACCTTCTTACTGAGCCCTTTCAGACCGAGCCCTTCCTCTCAATGAAAGGCGCAGAGAAGCCCGACACCCAGCTGGGTGGGCCTGCTCTGCCTGAGGTGCGTGAGCTCGGGGCCCGCCCGCTCCACTCCCCTCAGCCTGCGCCCAGGAGGTGCCAAGAACAGCTGGAAATCATCACTTGAGGCTCCAGCTAAGAGTCCAAACCGATTCACCTACATTTCTACCGCTCCCAGGAGCGTCTTTAAGGAAAGGAAAGATCGCTTGCTGCCATGGCTGAAGTTCAAAGACACAGGAGAGCTGCTGTCAACCACCCCTGCCCCCAACGCCGGCCCGGCCTCGGCGCCCGGTACAGTGGGATTTGGAGGAGAGCCGGCCACGGAGGTCCCGTTCAGCAGGGACCCAACTCCACCACTTCTGCCGAGTGCCACCCGTGCCCAGCTTGGTGCCTCTGCGGTGATGGGGAGCCCACTCCGCGTCGGGGCCTTTCATGCCAGTCCCGGACAGGCTCGTCTAAAGGAGAGCGCTTCCTTTCAGCAGAGCCCAAATCTGTCTTTCTCACTTCCTTTCTTCTTTCGTCCTACTTTGCGCCTCGGGCCACCCAGGGCAGGTCTGCCCATACCCTGCCTGGCCACTCTGTGGGCATTGAGAGATGGTGCTGTGACCTCCCTGGGGACCATCTTTCACCCAGGGCCAGGCTCAGGCCCCTCGCCACAGAGGCTGCTTCGTCCTGGAGGGATCTCAAGCGACGTCACCTCCCTGGGCAGCGATGTGTCCGGGAGGAACAGGAGACGCTCCCAGTCACGTGGTCTGTGACAATCCCGGCGTGCGTGGGGATGACATCGGGGCTCCCGATTCAGAACAGGACCCTGCCCTTGGGGAGCAGGCTCTCAAGGCAGGCTCCTCCAGCACCCATCCCAGCACTCAGCCCTGTCCCCTCCCGACACCAGCAGCAGCAGTGCTGGCCGTGGCGCCCGCTAGGTCAGCTTTGGCCACGACAACTTACTTCTCGTTTCGTGTCTAGCCCTGTAACCACGCTTGGAAAGGCGGACATCCCGTTTTACAGGTAGAAAGTTGAGTCGTGGAGAGATTAAGCAATTTGCCAAGGGCATGGGGTGTGGTGGACCAAATAGCGCATCCCAAGCGTTCACCACGTACCCCACAAAGCCCACCTCGCGCCCTCCAGAATATCAGGGGGCCAAACTCAGCCTGTCCCGTGCCCTGCTGGGGGAGGAGGGGCATGTAAAAGGAGGGGGCCCCAGATTCCAGCCCAAGACGGAGCGCCTGTGGTCCTTTCAGAGCCCTGCGGGGCCCCCTCCCCAGCTCCTCCCTCGGGCCCTCCTCCTGAGATGCCAACCAGGGCTGCAGGAGGTGTGACCACGCCCAGACCACCGGTTGCCCAGGCTCCAGTCGGTGGCTTGCTAATTCTTCCACACTGGCCAGAGCACGCAGGGGACATCCAGAGCTCTGGCCAGCTGGGGTGGGAGTGCAAGGGCAGGGTCGGGGGATCATACATTTTGAGTGGCAGTAACTCGTCTTGCCCAAACGCACACACGAAGTCGCAGGTATAGATAAGGCGGCACCCGGGGTCTCCCTACATTTGCCACAGGTCCCGGACCTGGGTCTGGCATCTGACCTTGCAGCAGTCCCCAGGGGGAGGGGACCAGAGCTGGCGGCAGATGGAGCCCCAGGCCCTGGGTTGTAAGCCAGAAGCTTGCTGTGGTGGCACCCAGCCACGTGAGCAGACATAGGTTCAGACACTTACTAACCCCACGTGTCTATCTGCCCAGGCAACCCCGGGGGTCTCCGTTCCCCTCCTGCTTCCTCCCTGGACGAGGTCCTAGAATCCCAACAGTTCCCTCTGCCACAGACCACATGGGTCTATTTCCCCCTCCTACATTTGCTGTAAGCAAAAGTAAAATCCTGACCACCTGAGATTTCTTACTTTTTAACCAGAAGGATGTTTGTTCTAACAGGTGTGATATGAAGAATGACGAGGGAGCCTTTGGGGGGCTGCATAACCCCCCAGCGGCTGGTCCAGCACATCATAAGCACAAGGACATCCAAACTCCCACCTCATCGCACTGCCTCGTGGGTCAGGAAACTGCTAGATAAGCTCCCTGTGGGCAACTGGGGGCTACAAGCAGGTGCATGGGCCCCGAAGCCCGGACTCGCACCCACCGGGGAGGTGGGCTCAGCAGGTGCCGCCGTTCGGCACCCGTCACGGGTACCTGTGGTGCAGGTGGAGCTGCAGGGCTCGTGGGACGAGAGCTTCCACCGGTACATGTCCGCGGGACTCACGCCGTGCTTGCGCGTCTTGGGCCTGGTCCTGAAAGCAAGTGAAGCAGAGAAGGGGGTGAGTTTCACGGGAGGATATGTTCCCATCCATGGGGTGTGGTTGTGGACCTGTCCTGAGCTCCAGGCAGAATCGCCACCTGTCGGAGTCCCAGTGCCCACCGTCTAGAACAGGGACAAGGGAAGCGGCGCCCACGGGGCGGCAGGTTGTAGGAAGGAACGGACGTTGGCATTTTCCATCTTAATGACTGTCTGAGCTCACTGGCCTGCAGCCGTCAGAGCACCTTCGGGGGCTGGGGGGTGAAGAATCTGGGGCTCCCCAACATCGCAGTTGCTCCTTCCACACACACAGCCTTCTCGCTCTCACCTTCCAGCAGGGCCGTGCAGATTCCTCCTGCCCTGTCCCCGGGAAGGGACCGGAGAAGCACCTGGTGTGCTGAGACGGTGCGAGAATTCTCTCCCACGGCCTCCCTCAGCTGGGATTCTGACTGAATGGGGCACACTAGCCATTGGGCCTCCGATGATCAAAATAGAAAAGCTCAGCTGCAGACGGGGGAGTGGCCGCGTCCCCTCCAGACGCCTCTGCCCAGGTCTGCAAGGGCTGCTGTGCCAGGGAACGCCGGGCTGGGTCCCCGCCAGCGACGGGCTAGGATTCTTGGCCGGAACTCAGACGGCCCAGCCAACTATTGTTAGGACTGTTTGCTTCTTTGAACCAGTCGGTGTGCTGGGGCCCAACCTCCGTATCCAACGTGCAGGCTCGTTTTGGACTCGGCAGGGGCAGAGGGAGGTGGCGGCAGCTCCCAGAGCCTGGGCATCTGCTCTGAGATGCAGACGGCCGGGTCTGAATGCGGCCCGTGGAGCCCTGCCACCCCCAGAGCCGGCAAAGGGGACGCGGTCCCGTGGCCCGGGGGACGGCACGTCCCTGAGACCCCACCGCCCAGCTCCACTTCCCTTCCTGCCCAGAGGGGCTGACTGAAGACCGCCCTAAGCTCAGACCTTCTCACAGAGCACGCTCGCAGGTCCTTTCCCTGGGGCTTTCTGTCACCCGGGAGGTCAGGCTTAGATGAGGGTTGCAGGGCATCCATTCTAAAAGGCCTTCCAGTCAATTCTGTGATAGAGACGTTGGTTTGGATTCAACTGGGAGTTTACCGTTTGTCTTCCAACTTCTGGAATTTCACAAGTGGATGAGAACGGCTCTTACACTTTACTTTTGCATAAATGTTGCCCTGAAGACACATCGTGCTCTGAGAACCAGGAAATGGTCTACCCACGGACCTCAAGTAACGAATTTACTGATGCGGCTGCGTTAACCCAGGAAGGAGGGAGAGTGAGGAGAGGGAGGGGAAAGCCGAGGGCAGCCGGCCACAGGCGGGCGGCTGGGACCCCTCACCTGGTGGCGTCCCCACCGGGAGCCTGCCCCAGCCTTTCCACACATACGGGGGAAGGGGAAGGTCCTCCCTCTTTCCTCCTTAAAAGTGAGCGGGAACTTTAAGATGGGGCACTCCACCCACCCAAGACCCAAGCATCTCAGAACACGGGACCCGTGGAACCTCCCCGGGGAGGAAGAGCCTGATTCTGAAATGTGCTGATTGGGTCCCCCACCCTCCTTTCCACAGCTTTAAATTCTCCCCAAGAACAAAAGGGGATGAAAAGATCCAGCCCCTGCCCGGCCACCCCACCCATGGAGAAGCCATCTTTATCTAATTACACCCTCCTGGGCCAGCAGGCAGCGTGACTCATTCTGGAGAGACAGCAAGCGGTTCAAAATAACCCTTCGGGTTTTAAGCACCAAAGGTATTTTTTGGGGGGGCTGCCCACATGGCACTGCTCGTGGGAGCACCCCATAGGCGCCTGTCCCGCCTCTCGAAACGTGTATTTGCACAACAGTGCAACGCCTAAAAGACTCTGTTCTCGGAAGTGGGGCCCTGGGGAGAAAAACACCCAGGACATCGCTGAAACCACCAACCCTCCACCCGCCTCCATCTGGAAGGAAGGCGGACCACCTCAGCCCTGGGATGCCTCGGATCCCGCGTCCGGACCCCTTCCCCAGGACCGCCACGCGTGTTTATAAAGGGTCATAAAGTGCTTTGCTTCCCCGCCACCCCCGCCACCCCCGATCCGGGCTGAGACGGGGACACTGTGTCTCTGTGTCTCGGACGCTTGTTCCCAACGCCAGCGTCTGGTGTCGGGGCGTCCCTTGATCGTTCGGGGCTGTTCTGAGAAGGTGAAAATAACCTTTCCTTTCTGGGCTGCCCCTTTGATTTCGCCTTCTCTGAGCAGACGCGACTTCCTGTGTTTGGACAACTCCCTGCGACAGGGCTATTTTGTCCTGGCGGTTCCCCCACCCCCCCCCCCCCCACCCCGCCACCTCCCTCAGCCCTTTATCTCCAAAGACCATCTTTGGCCTCTGGTCCGCGGTGTACTTTGAAGCAGCTGGTGGGGGAGCCGCCCATCTCCCCACGTCAGGACTTTCTGAGTAACGACCATCACTGTATTGGTTCCTGCATCCGACATGGCACTGGAAACCCAATCATTCCCCTTAGGGCCCAGGGGTGGGGTGGGAGTCAACTGGGATGGGGCAGGGGACATTCTTTATAATGTGACCTAAGGACCCAAAAGCTTATGCCATGACCTGGCTTAAGAATCCTTGAGCGCCCGACCGGCGGGACCTGAAGCATCGTCTGACAAGCCCCTCGCTCAGGGATGGGGAACTGAGGACCAGAGAGGGTCACCGATGGGTCCAGGTCCCATGGGGACGGGGCGGGGGGGGGAGAGTTGGGATGGAGACCCACTGGCACTTTCCAGGCCTGAAGCCAAATTAAACAGCAGCCTGTGTGCCCCCCGGTCAACCCGTTCACGGAGGGACCCTGACCGTGAGATGGGCGGCCTTCCTCGCACGGGGTCATGGTCCCAGAAGGGCCCCTCCCCCACCCCGGGGCTCAGTGTGTTCATGACCTTTCCCGTTTGCTGGGTCCTCACTAGGTGCCTTCAGCGCTTCAGTACCAGATGGAACTCAATCCTCTGGCCAGCCCTGGGGGTGAGAAGAGCCCTGAGTAGCTGGCCCCCGATCACAACAGCAAGTACCGGCTGATTCTGAACGCCCCCCTCAGACTCAGAGCCTGTCTCGCCCTTCCGGCCGCTGGATGCCACACACCCCCAAGGCCCACTCCCTGCATTCTGAAGCCGGGCCAGGCAAGCAGATGGCCTAGATGGACCCTATGGGAAGAAGGGCAGCCGCAGAAGGCTCCAGACCTCCCACTCTGGCCACATTTGCAAAGAATTCCACCCAGAGCCTCAGGATTGCCCCGGATGTGCCCTGGGTATCTCATGGGGCCTCGGAAAACAGCTTGAGAAAAGAGGGGGGCACCTCCTGTGGGCTCAGGGGCCCAGCTTCCCTGCTCTCATCCCCGGGGAAGGGTGAGAGAGTCGTCTCCACTTGCCTCACCTCAAGAGTGAACCCCAAATCTTCCATCAAACTCAATTCCCCAAGGACGCCTGCCTCTGCATCCTCAGCCCTGGCTAGGGTTCCACTGGCTTGGTGTCTAAGGCCAAGGGGTTTGGGTGGGTCCTCAGAAAACAAGACAAAATAAAACCCAGTGCACTTGGACTTCCCTGGTGACGCAGTGGTTAAGAATCCGCCTGCCAATTCAGGGGACACGGGTTCGATCCCTGGTCCAGGAAGATCCCACATGCCTCAGAGCAACTAAGCCCGTGAGCCACAACTACTGAGCCCGCGTGCCACAACTACTGAAGCCCGCGCGCCTAGAGCCCATGCTCTGCAACAAGAGAAGCCACCGCAGTGAGAAGCCCGTGCACCGCAACGAAGAGTAGCCCCTGCTCGCCGCAGCTAGAGAAAGTCCATGTGCAGCAACGAAGACCCAACACAGCCAAAAATTTTTAAATTAATTAATTATAAAAAAAACAGTGGGCTTGTTTCTGCCTCCAGTCCCCGCTCGCCACCAGGGGTGCTGAGCCTGGCTCGATCTGTTTAAACCAGCCTCGCTGCCCTGCTAGCCTGGAGAACAGGGGAGTCATCATCGGCCCAGGGAATTGTCCTCTAGTAGGGATAGTGGAGGCCTGGAGCCACCCTGATCCCAGCTGACCCCAACCCGGGGAGGCTCCTGGCCTCAGACTCCTCCAGGGCCAGCCACGACTCAGGTGTCCCCAGGTGTGACTGTCCAGGCCTCCCCAGCGTGTCCTCCGCTCTGGACTCTCTCCCACGGCCCGTCCCAGGACAGCTCCAGCCCCACAGAAGAAGGCCTTGTTCCTAGTGCCTGACTCGGGGCCTGGTCCCTGGCTGGGGACCCCATTGAACCGTCCCCCAGTCTCCTCCCTGGCCAGCAGGGAAGGTTGTCCCGAGCCACCCCACCTTCGGGGAACATTATGGTCTCCCGCGAGAGCTGTCCCACCTTACGCACAGCGACCACGTGTGCAATGAGCGTCCAGACCGAGAACCCAAGGACCCCAAGCCTCCAGTCTCCGAGCCCTAAGGACGTCACTTACCTCCTCTCTGAGCCCAATACCCCTCCCTGAAGCTAAGGCTGTTTGTGATGAGAACATGTCTCTGTGCACACGGAACCCTTAGCCCCAAGTGCTCAGAACCGTTCACCTCTTCCCCCTCTGCCCCCCAGTTCCTGGAATCACATCACACGTGGGCACTGGGCACCAGCTTTAGCCCGTGGACCTAACTTGTGGAAAAGATGCTAAAACCCAGGCCTCTGACCCCCTGCTCAGACCCGCGGGGTGAGGCGGGGCGGGGGGGGCCCTGGGCAGGGGCGGCTCTCTCCCACCTACCTCCATCCCGGCCCTCACCCAGCAGCCCCCAGAGAGGACTGGGGAGTTGCCTCCTACCTGGCTTTCTGCGTCCTGTTCCCAGCCAAGGCAGGGAGGCTGGCACTGGCGTTGGGGAACGGGGCCTCGGAGGAGGTGTTGGCCACTCTGTCAGTGCTCAGCTCCAGGTAGGACCCGTTGAGCAGGTAAGCACCGGCTCCCTCGTTCTCCTCGTACTCGACGTAGAGGCTGTCGGCCGGGGAGCCCCTCGGGGCGCCTTGTGCAAAGATGCTGTTGCTGGTCTCATTGAGGGGGACCTCCCTGGAGTCGGAGTCCGTGTCCAGGAGCTGGTCGGAGATGGCGTTGGCTGAGAGGAGCTCCTGGGAGGTAAAATGGGTGCCGGTCTCTTGGTCATCCTGGTGTCCCGCATGAGCCGTCCCGGTGGCGTTGCCGTCTACAGGGGAGATGGGCGGCTCAACCTCCGGTGCCCCCTCATGGTGGGGCAAGGGCTGCCCTGGGCAGGGGCGGAGCAGGGGGGCTGCAGCAAAGACCTGAACCGGGAAGCGTCCAGGGGCAGGTTTCTGCCCAATGAGCGGACACAGATCGCCCGGCGGAGGCTCGCAAGCCGGCCTGGACAACCTCTTGTTGGGGAGCCTGTTGACCCCTGCCGTGGGTTGGATAGGGTTTCCCCAAAATTCACATCTGCCCCGAACCTCAGAACGTGAGCTTATGTGGAAATAAGACCTTCACAGACATACAGATCTCCAGATGAGATCGTCACGGACCCTATAACTGCAACGCCTGCTGTCCTTTTAAGAAGAGAACACGCAGAGACACACGGACGCAGAGGAGAAGCCGTGTGAAGACAGAGCAGAGTCTGCAGTGATGTGGCCACAAGCCAAGGGACGCCTGCGCCGCCGGGAGCTAGAAGCGGCGGGAAGGACCCTCCCCTGGAGCCTCCAGAGGGAGCACAGCCCTGCCCACACCTTACTTTATTCCATAGACTTCTGGCCTCCAGAACAGGGAGAGAATACGTTTCTGAGGTTTTAAGCCGCCCGGTTGGTGGGAGTTTGCTGCAGGAGCCCCAGGGAACGAACACCGCCTCTGAAGTGTTTCCTACTTGAAGACTCTCAGGGTCTTGGAAACTTGCCCCCAAGTCAGTGAGGGGAGTCTCCTCAAGTCTGCTCTACCCTCCACCCCTCAGCAGGGCTGATGGTCCAGCCCAGCCCCGACGTGTCACTCCACGGCCCTCAGGAGTACAGCCAAGCTGGCAGTGGGGGCCAGGGACTGTGACCCACCGCTGCGTCTTCAGCTGCACCCCTGCGGCTTCCCCTGGAGCCTGTCCCGCCAGGCTGACCCTCGCTGGGCCCCTCACCCCCGCCCCTCTCCTATGCCCTCCCCTGGCTAACCCGTACTTTCTCTGGAGCCCTCAGGTCAGGGGTCACCCTCTCCAAGAACTCGAGGTCCTCCCTGTGCCCCTCAGCTGCCCGTCATTCCCTCCCAGAGTTCTGGTCACACCTCGCGCGCTATGCTGTCTGTCTGTCTGTCTGTCTCCACTGAATGAGTGAGAGCACGGGCTACGGGGCCGGACCATCCTGGATTTGCCCCCAGCTCCTCCGTGGTGGACCGTGTGACGCAGGCAAGACCCCTCCCTCTAAGCCTCAGTCTCCCCACCTGTCAAATGGGGATAACCATACCCACCTGGAGGAAGGTATGTGCAGAGGATGTCTGCTAAGGGCCGGCCCTGGGCCTGCCCGGTCAGCCTGCACGGAACCGGCCCCTCTGTCACCCTCTTCTGCAGGTGCCGGGTTCTGAAGACCCTTCACCCGAGGCCCTCTCCCTGGGAAGCCCCGCCCCACCCCACCCCTCCTCCTGGTTACCTCGGAAGCCCTTGCCCCTGGGGGGCCCCTCGCAGGCCCTGCCGCTGGCCTGCGCGCACACCTCGTTGGTCTCCTGGCCTTTGCTCAGACCCAGCTCGATCCCCGGGCCCCGGTGGCCGAACAGTCGGTTGTCCAGGCCCAGCTGCTCCGAGGAGGCCTGGCCATAGAGGGAGCCGTTGTGCTGAAGGAAGCCCACCAGCCCAGCCCCGTCCAGCTCCTGGCTCTCCGTGCTGTCTGCGGTGGGCTCTGAGAAGCTGTAGTAGACGGGCTGGATGCGGTGGGCGTGCGGCGGCTGCAGCAGCGTGTACTCGAAGGTGATGGAAGGGCTTTTGCCGTTCTGGTTCCACACCTGGGGGAGGAGAAGAAGTGGGATTCCAAGCCCCCCCTCACCCCAGCCCCTTCCCTACCAGCCTGGAGCGGCTGCTGCAGCCCACTGCCCACAAGCCCCTTGAGGACAGAAGACTCTTGTCCCTGAGCTGCAGAAGGCTTTCCTGCGGTGGCCTGCAGCCGAGTCCTTCCCAGGGACTCACCCTTGACCGAAGAACGCTGCCACGCCCACCCAAGGCTATGCGTGGCCCCAGGGGCAGTCCGTGTCCAAAGACAGGCGAACACGGCCAGGGAAGGGGCAGAGGGAGCCGTCCGCCCCAGGCACAGGGAGTGAAGGGTGCGTGGGGTGCAGATAATGTTTTAAAGGTAATAAAACCAATTAAAACCCAACCTGCATTTTACTATCACCACGTGCCAGTAATCCCAAGTTATAGGAGTGCACCGTCCCCACCACCTTCCCCCCGGAGCCCCCTGCTGCCAGCCGAGCGCAAGTACCAGGGTCCAGGCCCCTGAGGACCGTCCCAGCATCAGAGCTGACTGGGGGATGGGCTGAGGTTTCTGTCGAGACTGCGTCGCCCCCCAGCTTTCCCCCCTGACTGTCCTGCTCCCCCGACTGAGTGCTCGCGGGTCTTTCGAGGGACGCCGCCTAAGTCAGCTGGTGTCAGAAGCCCCAGGAAGCAGCTCTCAAATGGGAGTTTGGAGCGGGATCCCCCGCCAGCAGGGGTGACGCGAGCCCTCCCTGGCGGTGCATGGACCCCTGAGATCCCCCCAGGTGTCAGGCTGGAATGAGACATCAGAGGAAGAAAATGTGCCTTGGGTGCCATGTCTCAAGTGTTGGGAGTTGGCTGGGCTAGGGGTGTACCTTGAGAAAGGAGAAAGGTCTTCGGAATGTGGCGCTTTGGAGATAGACAGTGAAAGGCTAGGGTGACATCACCACCAAACCTCCAACCTAAGGCCAAGCCAGAGCGTTACCTCCTAGATGTTACACAGAGACTCGCGTGTCCTCCAGCAGGGCCAGAAAAGGTGGAAGAACGTCAGAGAGCCGGGGCGTGTTGGCTTCTCCACTCGCCAAGAGCCCGACCGGGAGGAGACTTGGGGCATGGGGGTCTGAGTCAATCTGCTTAAAAATTTTGAAATCTCAGACTCCCCTGAATCTTTGAGCCTAAAAAGTGGCCATTCCTCGCTGTTAAGGGCACCTGGCCCTCGCCTGAAGATCGCACGGAGACCTCTGCCTCCCTGAGGGCCTTGCCCACCTCCTCCCCGGGCCACCTGGCTGATGGCTCACATTAAGCGCCCTCTTCACCTACTCAGGGGAGCCCTGGGGCTGCTCGGGGGAGACGGGGCCATCGGCAACGACCCTGCAGAACCAGCCGTGGCAGACGGCAGAAGCTGAGCCTGGATGGCGGGAGTCTCTTCTGTGGGAGCCCCGGCTCAGGATGGAGGAGGGACCACGCTCGCAAGCACCCCGGGAAGGTGAGGCCAACACACTAAGGGGAGGACCCGTGCTGACACCACCACGGCAGACGACGGAAGAGGGAGGAAAAGGCTGGAAAAGCCACCAGGTGACTATTTTCTGCAGGATCCCCTGGAGGACGTTCCGGCCGCCACAGTGAAAGGAAGTGTGATGGTGAAGGGTCACCCACGTCACTCAGGGGGACACCTAGAGGGATGGTGTTGGGTGTCCTCCTAGGCCAGGGCCGGTGGCAGGAGATGCCAGTACAGAGCTGAACTGTCCATGGTAATCGGACAAGGGGGCTCAGGTACTGTAACGAGCAATGAGGTTGACACGGTAGCCAGGGAGCTTGAGCCGCCTTTGGACACGGCGGACAGAACAAAGGACTCCTAGGGGACAAACGCATGGGCCCAGCAAAGGTTCTTCTCAACCTGTATGATCAGAAGAAATCGCGGGTGGATGATTGCAAAGCAGACGACAGCTGCCACATAAACGTCACAGTCGCTGCCCAGCTTCCTGGACCACGTTTCAGACCCAGAATCTGCTGGAGGATGGAATAGCCAGGTCCCCAGGAAGAATGATCCCCAACTGGTTGATATGGTCATGATTCCCCCAGTTCTCCCACCAAAGAGCCCACAGCTATTTACTTGGTGAGCTGCTCAGTGGAGAAACGGGTAGACATTGTGGGACCAGGGTTCAAGGTGTCATTGTTAACCAGGGACCCAAAGCATCATTACTGTCCCCGTTACGGTGAGAGCACGTGGATGACAAGTAATGGCCCGAACAAGGCCCAGGTCTGGTTGACAGTCTATCCGCTGGATCTAAGGCTCACCCAGCCCCCAAACGCATAACTGGGAGTCAGCAGAACTCTCCTGTTGGCTGCTTGACCTGGGCGGGGAGTAAATCAGAAACCATATTGCATCTTGGGGGGGAAACACAGAGATTAGCGCCGCGCAAAGACCTAAAGGATGCAGGGGTGCTGACCCCATCATAGCCCCCATTTCATTCAACAGTTTGGCCCCTACAAAAGCAAGACAGATCCAGGAGGGTGACAGTGGATTCCTGCAAGCTCAAATGAGCAGTAGCCCCAGCTGCAGCTTTGGGACAGATGTGGCATCCTTCCTAGAGCAGATTAACATGCCCTCAAGTTGACCATCTGGCAAATTCTTTTCTACCCCCATCAGGAAGGAGAAGCAGAAGAGCTCTGTTTCACACATTTAGAGCTCTGACCCAGAGCTATGGTTGACTCTCCCGCTTCCCGTCATAACACGGTACAAACGGGTCTGGACCGTCCTACAGAACATGACATTGGTCCACTACAGTGACGACATCATGTTTATCAGACCTGATGAGCAGGAAGGGGCACTGGAGGCCTTGGTATAACATACGTATTCCAGAGGATCGGAGATTAACCCCTGTGAAGACTGGCCCCACATCAGTGACAATCTCAGGGTCCAGTACTCTAGGGCAGCACAAGACATCTCCTTGAAAATAAAGGGAAGCATCATATCTCATGCCCCCAGTCGTGAAGAATTTAGGACACAACATTTCCGCATCAGGGAATATTGGTCCAATCCATATACTGGATTTGCCTTGAGTGGGGTCCTGAGGAGAAAGGGCTCTGCAGGAGGCCCAGGCTGTGATGCAAGCAGCCCACCGCCTGGGCTGTAATACCCAGCAGCCCCTGCAGTAATAAAGGTGTCTGTGGTGGGGAAAGATGGACTGTGGAGTTTCTGGCAAACTTTGCTAAGAAAATGATAACGTAGACCCCTAGTGTTCTAGAGGAAGGCCATATCACCTAAAATAGATAGACGTTATTTGAAAAAACCTCCCGGTGTGCTATCAGACCCTACTAGAGATGACCCTTTGACCGCAGGACATCAAGTGACCCACGCAGCTAGAGCCGAACATTATAACATGAGGTCTCTCAACCCCGTTAAGTTACGGGGTCAGGAGGGCCCAGCAGCAGTCCAGGGCTAGAGGGACAGAAGAGCGGGTGAGCCAACCTCCCAGCATCCGGGACTCCGGTACCAGCATCCCTCTCTCAGCTCACAGCTACGGCTGCACGGAGCACCCTTAGGGGGAAGACAGAGAGGAGCGACATGGCAACACTCGGCTCTGAGCTGCGTCAGCTTGGTCGGGGGGTGCGAGCTGAAGATGGGAGAGCCCTGAGGAGTTGCTGTGAAGGAAAATCCTCCCAGAGGGCTTCAGGCCGTACAGTAAGGTGGCCACCCAATTTGTTTGGAAGGCAGAGTGGCCCTAAGGAAGAATAAATCCTGACTCGTGGGCAGTGCACTTGGCTTGGCCGGGAGCCTGGATGGAAAAGACTTTAAGATGGGGCATGAGGAGGTCTGGAGAAGACACGCGCAGCTGGATCAGTGGCGGAGACGCAACATGTGAAGGTCTCTGGGGCACCTGTTAAGGCACACTACAGGGCGCCCACCCTGGGAGGGGCGCGAAACAAACGGGTGACACAGAACGTCTTTGCCACCTGCCATGGGCCAGCCTCTGGCATTGGTCAGGTGGGTGGGCTCTGTCCCCACCGTATCCCTCAGCCTCCATGAAAGCCGGCAGGCCTCCAAGAGCCTCTTGACATCACCTGATCGCAGCGATAATTCCTCTGCATTTTCAGATCTGGGGCACCAAGCGGCAATGCCATTCATTTCTAGACACTAGCCACGGGAAAAGTCCCGGCAAGCTGGCCATAACAAGCCAAACTCTCTTGCCCTCTGCTCACGCCCCACGCACTCCCCCCAGAAGCCATGAGCATCCTGGGTACAGCATCAGGGGGACAGCCGTGACAAGCACTGCCATGGTCCCTCAGCATCAAGGACCTGGCAGGAATGCCACAGTGTCCATGGGGCTGAGGGTAGGGAACTCCATGGGGGGCTTGAACTCCAACCTGTGGAGTGGGGAGTGGGTCCTGCATCCCTGTACCCCATCCAGCCTTCTGTCCTCATCTCCCCACACAGTTCCTGATGCCCTGCACAGAACCTCCTGCTGTGCACATCCTCCAGGGGTGCTAACGGAGGGAAGGAAGGAAGGAAGGAGGGAGGGAGGGAGGGGAGAGGAGGGTCACACAAGTGAGAGTGTGAGTCAGCAGGTGCTTGGGTGAACAAGTGAACAGGTAAACGAATTAATGAGTCAATGGGAGACTAGTGAAGGAATGAAAATCTGAGTGAGGGCTGGGTTGAGGGAGTGACTCAGTGAGTGAACGAGGGACTGAAGGAATAAGGCCCACCCCGAGATGCGTGGAGGCGCTGGCCCGGAAGCCCCCCGCCTGCTGCCGGCTTCCGGGGAAGCCCCGGAGCCGCGGCCCACGCACCATGACGTTCAGGCCCTGGTTGGTGGGCCCCTGCGCCACGATGTACTCGATTCCCGTCTCGTACACGTCCATGGGCCGCCGGTACTTGACCACGGTGCCGGCGATGTTGAAGTTCTTGGGGCTGTCCACCTTGAAGTTGCCATTGAAGAAGTAGTAGCCGGCTTCATCTGCAAGAGCTGAAAGGGCACAGCTGCCTGGTCACCTGAGCCGGAGCGGCCAGAGTGGGGATGGGGTGGGGGCAGGACCTCGCCCTCAGGGCCTCTGGCCAACCTGTGGACCCCTGTGACCCTCCCCAAACACCCAACGACAGGAAACTCCACGTCGTGGGAGTGTGACGCTCTGTTTGCACACGGCATGTGGCCCTGGCCAGGGAGATGTGGGCCCTCCTTCCTATCAGCCTAAAATAAACAAGGGCTTGTCTGGACGACTGAGGGTGGCTGGCCCAGGGCCCACTTGGTCCTGCCGTTCCTGCCGCCCCCAAAGGGCCTGGGGCTGAGAGGTGAGGTAAAGCATAGGGACCAAGCGGCCAGGTCAAGACACACGCTGGACGGCAGGTGTCCGCCAGGTTGGGGCCGGGCCACCCTGCCTGGCTCTGCTGTAGACTTCCCCATGTGAGCCGGGCTGACTTGGCACCCCCAGCTTCCCCTCCCCCGACACGGGCCCCACCAGGGCCCAGGCCGAGCAGCACTGCAGCCCTGTCCCAGCGGCCCCAGCAGGCCCTACCTGACCCCAAACTGACCAGTTCCATGCTCTCGCTGGGAGCATGACATTCTGCCGCCCAGACCGGGGGACCCGGCTGACCGTGGGCCGCATCGGCCCACTCCCCCCGGGGTGGCTCCCAGTCAGCCTCTCTCTGAGGCGGGGTGCCGGTGGACACTTGGAAGCAAGGACTTCAGAAGGACATCCACTCCCAGAACTGGAGCGCGATGACGCCCAGACAGCGGGAACGCACGTGCGGCCCCCCGCAACGGGCTGGGACATCTGTCCAGAGGCGGGACGGCTGGCCCTCCCTGGGAGGCCCAGGGCCGTGGGGCGGGGCTCCACCTCGGGGACAGTGTGTCTTCCAGAGGGTTTCTTTAGAGCCCGTGCCAGGAACTGGCCCGAAGGTGGGGAAGAGTCCAGCTTCCAAAGCTTCTGATGCAACTCCAAGCGGAGGAGACGGGCGGTTAATTTATTATCAGGCAGACGCAGCAAGGAGGACGCGTCTGCTGGAAAAACACCCTCCATGTGGCGACGCTGAAAACTAACGGGGACAAGAGCGGGAGCTGGGCGAGGGGGACACGGACGGGCCGGGTCTGTGCACAGGGTTAAATCCCCGGCCCGAGTCCAAACCTGTTTCCTGACAGTAACGACCTTCCTTCCTGCGGCTTTCCCAGTGCTCCGAGGCTGCCCTTGGTATTTCCACGCGTCTGTTTCAAGAACGATGGCTTTGCAGCCAGCTCTGGGAACACGGTGTTTCCTGGCCTCACCACCCTCCCAGCGGGCCACAGAGCAACCGGCCTGGCAGAGGCCTGGCCCCCGTGCTCGGGCCGCAGGGGCTGGGGCCTGGAGCGTGCAGACCGGCCGGCTGGGGGCTGGGGCTCAGGGCCCCAGGCACTGGGGCCCCGGGGCCTGAAGGGCTGAGAGCCCGTGCTGAGTTCAACCTTGAGGACCTTTAGCAAAGACCCACCCTCCACCCCAGCGTCCCCTTAGAAGGGTGGTCGCGCCCCACCAGCCCTGGCCCCCGAGAAGCTGGCCTGAGAGGGAGGGAGGTGAGCCCTGCCCGGGGTCCCCCACCTGCCCTGCGCAGATCGGCTCACAGATGTCAGTATCTGCCCTCCTCGGCCAGAAGGGGCTCCCCCGGGGTGCAGACAAGGTGCATTGCCCCGCCAACTTCCCACTACACAGGGAGCCCTTCCAGAAATTGTCACCACTGTGGGGCCTCACCGCCTCAGCCACCATACCAATGACTCCACAATCCTCAAGGACCCCTCCTGAAGCCAGCTTCCCACCAGAGACAGTCCAGTGGCCGAAACATCAACTCGAGGGCCCCAGATGGGAGTTTGAATCCCACCCCTGCTTCTCGTCACCCTTGGCCTCAGACCGGCCACCTACTCCTTCTCGCTCGGCCTCAACCTTCTCAGCCCCAGAGTCTCACTCCTCGGACCTGGGGGGGCAGCGGGGGGAGCAGAGAGGCCGCCGCCAGCGCCTCCAGCTTTTGCCTGTGCCTTGCCCTCCAGGGACGGGGAACTCACTACCTGAGTCATGACCCCCTCCATTATTGAGCAGCTCTGAGTGCAACACCTCTGCACACGTGGGGGTGAGGTCAGCTTCCCTACGACACCCCCACCACCGCCGCCACATGCTACACACATGCACCCACCCAGGTCAAACTCTGGCTTCTGGGGCCATCCCTCTCCTGCAAGAAGGGACCCAGGGTCAAGTGTCCCCTGTCCACACAGAACCCACACATTTCACCCCATGCGAAACCATAAGCCCCTGGGACGCCACCCAGGCCCCACATACACACCTAGGACGTCCGCAGACTTCTTCCGCTCCACAATCTGGATGTCTCGGGCGCCGGCCGGGATGTGGGTCACCAGAGAGTAACCTGGGGGACACGGAACAACGGTGAGCGGCAGGCCGGCTGTGGCTGCTGCCTCTCGACTGCAGGACGGCAGCCACCACTCTCCTGCACTCCTGGCGTGTGAGGGGCAGCGTCTAAGGGCAGCCCCTCCCCGCTGCCAGAGCTGTGCACCTGGGGCCCAAGAGGCAAGTCCAGGACCTGGCGGAACACGCCCTGCCACGGGAGAGCTGACCCACCGCTCCGGCACGGCCCCAGCATTCCCCGCTTCTGAGACGCTTTCCTACCAAGGCTGTGGGAGATGCTCCCTGGTACCTGCCCTGTTCCTCTGAGGCACGCCACAGGCCACAGGGACCATAAGTCTGCTGGAGTCAACACACATGGGTCCTGCTCTGCCACTACCACCAAGGTGACCCTGAGAAGGCTGCTGCGGCACTTGGGCCTCAGTTTTCTCGCCTGTACAGGGATGACGGCCCCCACTCTAGATGACGGAGGAGATTCTGGGCAGCACAGAGCCCGGCCCTGAGGACGTCATCACCGGTGCTATTTTAGAAACCCACGTTGTCACACCATCACGTTGATTTTAAAGGCTTGCTACATTCAAAGGTGTAAATGAGAAAGTATGAGGCCCCAGCTCAGGGCCTGTCATCGAAGGCCCCAGTCAGGTGGGGTGGCAGCCACGGAGACCCTCACAGAGCCCCCCACAAAGGGACCAAGGGTCTTGGGGGGCAGAGGTCTGAGGAAGGGACCGTGCTGCCAGCAGGTGGTAGAGGGTTTGCTGGGAGAAGAAGGGAGGTTGTTTTAAAGCCCTCAGAGTGAAAAGCCGTCTGGGAGAGGGTGGTGAGGGGCTTCTCGAGTCAGGTTTGCTGGGGTCGATGCCCAAGTCACCCGAGGGGCACGTGGGCCCGCCTGCCAGGTGAGCCGCTCCTGCCGGCCGCCCCCATTTACGGCCCCCTGAAGACCCTGAGCTGGTCCTTCCAGCCCGCGGGGAGCCCCTAAACGCCTAACCACTGGCTCTCTTGGCAGGAGGACAGGAGCAGCTGTGACCTGCAGTATCGGCCGATTTCCGGAGGACAAGCGCTTCCACCCACTGTGGCCGATGTCAAGCTGCCAGCTTGTGTCGCTGGGCGCAGAGTCGGGAAAAGGGACACAGTCGTTTACCTGCTGCCCTAGTATTTCCAGCTGACAGACACAAGAGTTACAGAGGTAAAACGATCGGGAAATGATGACTCTGCTTAAATATCATTTACTTAAATGAAGGTTTATATGTGTTCGTTTTTAAATGAGCGCCCAGCTCCGAGATTCTTCACCACAGCTACCTCGCACACATCTACCAGGGGAGCATGTGGGTCACCGCTTAGGACCACAGACCCGGAAGCAGGCTGTCTGCGTTCACACCCACCTCTGCCTCTTCTGGCTGTGTGACTTTAACCCAGTTTCTTAACCTCTCTGTTTCCACATCTGTAAAATGACAACAGTGGTAGTCCCCACCCGGAGTCAAGAGCCGGGAGCGAGTTAACCGTGCTGCACTTGGCTCCATGCAGTGCACTTGGTAGAGTTATAGGTGGGCTTGGGTAAGGGTCAGCCCCGGGCCCCCAAGCTGAGAGCTCCACGCGGGCATGAACCTGACTGCCGCACCTGGCACCCAGGAGGCGCTCAGAAAGAGACGCACCCTCTGAACCCTGCCTCTGCCAGTTCGACGCCCCAGCATCTGGCGGAAGGTCCCAAAAGCAGGTTTGTGAACGGAAGGGAGGAAAGGCGCGATGTCTTTGCCCGCGCCCCTCCCACGGCTAGGCCTCTGAAGAAAGTGGCCTCTGCCCACTGCGCTCGCCCGGCCTTACTCAGACCCCTGCCCGGCTGGGCTTCCGCTAAAGACACCCCTCCTGTCCTCACCCTGCCTCTCCTCAGTCGGCATGCCCATCCCTGGGTCTCTCGTCCAAGTCCTATAACTCTAACTCCGAAATTGTCCGTCCCCTCCACCTCCGGGACACGTGGGGGTCCCGACAGCCAGGTCCTTGGGGGCTCTCGAGGGGTTGGCTCTAGTCCAGACGCACCTGGCCTCACTGAGGGACCTCGAGCCGGCAATTCCCACCCTGGGCCTCAATTTCCCCATCTGTCAAATGGGTTTCAAGCTGCCCTCCCTTTCCCAGTCTGGAGGCTGTGAGAACCCAGTTTAATCCCACAAGCATTAACTGAGACCCAGGAATGTATTCAGTTCAAGACTGAGTATTAGAAGCAATATCCTTCCAAAAGTGCAAAGTCCTGTCACAGGCACAGACCCCCTGCCCGCCCCTCCCCCAACCCCCAGGAGGGCTGGCTCTGTGCTGCGGCTGGCGCGGAGCTGGCGGGAGCCTGGGCACCCCTTCAGCCCTTGAAACTAGGGTTTGAGAGCTTAGGCCCCAGAATCTGTGCGCCCAGACCTCAATCTCATATCAGCGGTGAGGACGGAACGCGTGCCTCAGTTTCCCCCTTTTAAGGATGGTATTAACATCTCCCTGAAGGCTGCGCTTGGGTCAGATGTGGTCCCCAATCCCCGTGAGCACGGCGGCACCTGGTATCCAGCAGGTACTCAACACAGAGCTGCTGCTCTTCCTGTAGCCAATGGGGGCCTTACAGAGCCACTGGCCAGCCCTGCTGGGCCTGGGTGGAGGACCTGGGGGCCCAGGAGGGGAAGGACCCTGCACAGTCACTTAGCAGCCGGTGGCAGGATCCCACGGGCCCTGGACCCAGAGCGGCAGGGGCTCTTACCCAGGTGGGTGTTCCCCTTGCGGTAGTTGCCTGTCACGTGGGTGCAGCTGCTTCCGTCCCCCTGGCAGACGCCACACTTGTCCAGCGTGTGGGTGGAGAAGAGCACCCCGTCACAGCCGATGGGCTGCAGGAAGGGAGGTGGAGAGGCTGCTGGGAGGGCGCTGAGGCCCGGGCCCCGGGGCCGCCACTGCCTGGGTGGACAGGTGGGCGGCCGGCGCAAGGAGACTGGTGGTACTTCTGCTACAATGTTGAACAACCTCACATTTTCCAGACACGCAGACCCCTCGCAGGTCGGCAAGCTTGCAGGACGTGCCGTCGCGGGCGGGGACCATGAGTTGGCGCTGGCCGTCCACGGTGGTGCAGTGCAGGTCGCACGGCTTGCTGGAGATGTGCACATAGTCATCTGATGGGGGAGACAGGGTCTCAGGGCGGCTGGCGGGGGCCAGGGTCAGGGACCTCCCCTCCCCCGCACTGAGACGGCCCTTCTTTCATGGCACAGATGGGGAAACGGAGGCCTGGAGAATGGAAAGAACTTGCCTGGGGTCTCAGTGGCAGAAACGGACCAAGATGCAGGTGATCTGGCCCAGCCCAGGCTCTGGAAGTCCAGCCTCTGCCGCCCTGTGAGTGGGGGGCAGTGTCCCCTCTGCAGGAGGTCTGAGCCGACTTGATGGCCCTGGGCTGCCGGTCCTGGGGACCCTGCACTTACCCGGTGAGCGGGAGAGGCCAAGTCATTTACACTGCCGCCTGAACTTCTTATGACCTTGGACGAGACCCACCCCCCGCCACCTCTGGGCCTGTTTCCCCACCTGCCTACCCACTGGACGAGGACATTCCCTCCCACAGGCCCCAGGAAGTGGCCCTCAGGTATAGATCCTGCCAGAGAGTTCCCTGCTGGGTGGCCCAGGGCCACGGTACCAGGATAGAGCGGCTTCCACTGGTGCGTCCGCCCGTTGTACACACGGGAGTTGAAGGAGATGCACTGCTCCTCGCGGAAGCTCCTCCCGTCCGGCGGACACTCCTGGGAAGCGGGAAGACAGGGCGGGAGGCTCTGGGAGGGACTCGGCCCGACAAAAGCATTTTTGTCCAGGCAGAGCAGGAAGTGGC
The DNA here is from genome assembly GCF_964270905.1 of Leucopleurus acutus. Lineage (NCBI taxonomy): Eukaryota > Metazoa > Chordata > Mammalia > Artiodactyla > Delphinidae > Leucopleurus > Leucopleurus acutus. Next base: position 2,201,078 of record NC_139150.1, on the reverse strand, counting down.
TCTCCTCCGTGCTCTCCGTCTCCCGGGCTCTCTGGAAGGAGGGAGGGAGGACCAAGCCTCCAGCACCCACGTGTGCTGGCCCTCCCCGTGCTCTGGGCTGGATGCTTTCAGCCCCACCGCCCGGCCTTCTCCCCGGCCGCACATGGAGCGGCAGGGACACCGGCCTCGGCGGTGCTCACGCGGGGTCCCCACACGCCCCGCGTCCTCGGGCAGGAGCCCATCTGCGTGTCCGCAGCCCTAGCCACAGTGCCTGGGACACGGGCACTGACTGCGTGGGCCTGACTTCGCAGAAGAGGGGCCCGTGGGGCAGAGGGGAGGGGCCTGTGCGGGGCCCAGCTGCTCACGCCGCGGCCAGAAGCCGAACTGGGTCAGGGCTCCCTCCGGAGCTCACGTCAGGAGGGCAGCTGACCAGGGAGGCCAGCACAGAGGTCATGGCCACTCGCCTCCCTCCAGCCCCTGACTCCCCCCGTGTGCCCACACAGACACGTGGACGCAGGGACATGGGGACACGCACAGCATCATCTCTCTGCCCCGCCCCCCGTCCAGGGGGTCCGGTTCAGACTGGCTTTGGCCCCATCGAGAGGTGACCGGAGGGTGAGCCAGAGTCAGCACCTCCTGCCCAGACCCGGCCACCTCGGTGCAGCACGCGACTGACAGAGGTTTCGCTGCTGAGGGCGCAGAGAGCAGAGGCGGGCGCACAGGGGGGAGGCCGGTGACCCCAGTCCCCCGGGGAGACCCACGAGCAGGCTTCACGCTGAGCGCAGGGGCCGCGTGCGCCCCTAGACCCCAGACCTTGAGGTCGTGCTGGAGTTCCGCCAGCAGAAGTGGGTCCTTTTCCCCTCGGGTGCCCGCAGCCCGTGGTGGGCACCACAAATTTGATTTGATGCCGGAAGGGGGGATCCTGAGCCCGGAGGCCCTCACCACCCTTCTCTTCAACAGGGTGTAAGTGGCAGGCCCTGGACAGAGTGTCCAGAGGGCCCAGGGCCACCGGGAAGCTGCCCTGAGACCTGCCAGAGAAGGGGGATGGGGGAGGGGGTCCCGGCTGGCGGAGCCTCACCTGTACTCTGCAGAGCTGGTACCTCTTGGACGTGCCCGTGCAGGTCCGGTTCCCAGTGCCCATGACAGACGTCCTCCTGGCGGGAGGACACGGGCTGCAGCCCTGACCCTGCTTCTGCTCCTGGGCGGCCTCTGGGCTACTCCTCCACCACGCTGCCCCCGAGCCTGCTCTGATTCCTCTGACTGAGGCCTCCTTCCTCCCCACTCAAGCCCCGCTGCTGCACCAGAGCCCTCTCACGTCACAGGTATTCAGGTAGTTTGAGGGTGTTTCTTAGCCCCTTCTTCAGGGGGAGGGGTGAGATCCAATTCACCTCTCTGTCCCCAGCACACAGCAGAGGGCCTTAGGACACAGAGTTAGTAATAAAATAACAACATTTCCCATGTATGGGCCCTGTGCTGCAGTGCATACACACACACTGTCTCTTGTATTCTCAGAAATGTCAGGTGGACTCGAGCATAATCTCCACGCCACAAATGAGGAAACGGACGCTCAGAGAGGTTAAGTGACTTGCCCAAGGTCACACAGCTAGGAAGTGGCCGAGGCAAGATTTGAACCCAGGTCTGGCCAACAGTAACCACTGCACCTTATGCTTTCCCCATGTTTATTCAACTCAGGTCTTCAGAAGAGAAACCCCGGGTGGGCCTGACCCCTCACTGAAAGAGCCCTGGAAAGGGAGCAGGACGAACCCCAGGACGCTGTTGCCTGGGACCCAACAGAAGCCACGTCCCCAACGGAGGCCAATGAAAAGACTGACTTCCTCACCTGGCCTGTGCAGCCTCAACCTGAAGACCCCTCTCCCAGCCCGAGACCCCCCCACCTCCCAGGCCTCCCTTTCCCGTGCAGGCGGCCCCACTTTCACGCCAGCCCCTCAGGGCCACGTGCTCAAGCCCCGCACCTCTGCTGCAGGCAGTGCCGCTCCTGGGACGTCACCCCAGCCCCGCAGCTGCGGGAACACGCTGTCCACTTGGTCCACTCTCCCCACCAGTAGGCGGTGGCATCGGTGCCCGCCTCCAGGCTGTTGGATGTTGGGCTGTTGTCCTGGGTGAGAGGCCCCACGACAGTTAGAAGGAGGCTGGAGCACCTGGCCGGACGGGCCTGCCGTCCCCGTGCCCTGGACAGGAGGACACAGCCCCCTGGGTGGGTTGCTCGAAGCCTAGGCTCGGATCTCCAGGGCGGTCTCTGGGGGGCCTCCCAGGGAGCTGTGGGCCTCGGGTCCTGCCCCATCTGGGGATCTGGAACATCCTGGGAGCTTGGCGGGATCCTGAGACTGAACCTAGCCATCCTTTCTTTTCCCCGAGCAGCCTGGGTTCTGCGGGACCCAAACCCGCCCGTCTACACGCCACACTCCGGGGCTTCTCTCAGAAGGTGAGCCATCAGCCCCTGTCCTGCCGAATCAGCAAGGACTCTGGAGCGGCCGGAGCCCCGCACTCAGGGGCTGGCCTCACTGGCTTGTAAGGCACGTTCCCGGGAGCGGGAGGGGATCTGGGAAGGCACTCCAGGACCCCCGGACCCCTGCCCCATGTCTGCCGCCCAGCCCTCAGCGTCAGCCCACCTGGGCGAAGGGTCGTGCTCCCCACTCACCACGGCCCCTGTGGACGATGCACCCCCAGCCACAAGTGCCACAGCCAGCAGGGACCAGGCCCAGCGTGAAGGCTGCCATCTGCCATCCATCCTAGGAAGCAAGGGCACAGTCACTGCCAGGCCAGGTCCAGCTCCTCCTGCAGCTGGCTGGAGTCCGCTTGGGGGAAAAGCTCCTGGAGCCCACCCAGTGCTGAGGCCTGAGGTTATCTGGGATTGGCTGGTAGTGGCGGTCTGGTGGCCCTGTTGGGAGGGCTCGATGAACGATTAGAGATGCCTGCACGGGCTTGAGACACTAGGGTGGTGGTGTGCACGCTACACCCGTACCACCTGATCTGAGGGCATCTGGGGACATGGGCCATGCTTTGCCTCTGAATAACTGAGCTGCCTGGAGAACGCCTGGAGAGAAACCCAGGGACACCTATAGGCCCCGGCTGCATCCATTGGACGAAGGAGCTGAGGGTCGATCCATTGCCTCGGCCGGTGGACCCGACCAAGAGCACCTTGGGATTTTTATCTGTTCAGCACTTGCTGGCCACGTGGGAGAACGATCCTTCCCGTCGGCTGCATGGAGCTGCTGGAGGGGGCCGTGGACACCACAGACTCTGCCAGGCCCTCTCCCTCCCTGGACACAGCTTCCCCCTGCCCTGAGGGACCCCACGCTGGGCAGAGCCCAGGCGTCTGCACCCCCTCCTTCCCAAGAGAAGACACACAGCTTGTGCCTCCGGAGTGCTGGAGCGAGGGTGGCCTAGGACCACGGGGCTGTCTCCCAAGAAGTCAGCACCCTCAGCCCAGAACACTACTGGGCCTCCGAGCCAGGGGTCAGATCAAGGGGAGCCTGCAGCCTCCCGGGCCCCCAGCCTCCCCTATCTGTCCCTGAGACGGGGGAGTGGGGCCTACAGCGGCCTCTGTCCAGGGTTTGTCTCAGGTCCCGAGTGTGACTTGCCAGAGGGTTGGAGGAGTTTCCGAAGCCATCAAGCCCACCCCCTAGAGCCTGGAACCAGAGAGGGGAGCCAACTTGCCCGAAGCAACACAGCCAGGTGGCCGACCAGCCCCCAGCCCCCAGAGCAAACTCAGGGACTAATTCCAGGGAGAGTAGGCAGGAGAGCCCCCCTCCCCACGCCTGCCAGCCCTGAAACTAAATCCACATCTGCCCCCTTCTCTCCTCCTTCAAACCCTCGTTTCCGCACAGCTCAAGCACCTGCAAATTTTCAAGAGTTACGCCAATGACACCCTCACACCCCAAGAATGTCTCTGCCCTCTGTCTGCCCCAGGCGAGGCGGCAGTACACCCCAGAGCCTGGAGCCAGAGCCCTTGAGATCCGCACCTCCCGGCCGCCGGCCCGCCACCGCTCCAGCCGGCTGCCGCCCCTCCCCCGCAGGCCTGCATCTACACCCCCAGCCTCCCGCAGGCACAGAGGCCCCTCGGCGTCCCATTGGCTAGTCTGTGCCCCGGCTCCTGCCTGCAGGCTGAAGACAGGTGCTGAGCGGCTGCACACTTGGTTTTCATTAAGGCTCCCAGACACCGCTGGCTGCAGGCCAGGCCCGGCTCACGCGGGACCCATCCCTCCCTGGGGTCCAAAAACAGCCACCGGCCGGCGGGAGAGACTTGCCGTGCAAACAAGGGCTTCAGGCGCGGTAGGCTAGGAGCTGAGGGGCCCCCCGCGCCCACGCTCGGAGGGTCTGGACCCCTCCCCACCAGCCCTGCTCCTGTTACATAACGGCTCCCCCGAGGGGCCCGGGGATGCCATGCATGCACTTGGGGCTGCATCTCGTGCCCTGGCAGGGCTGCGGTGGGAAGCGGGGCGGCGGGGAGGAGGCCTACCTGGCCGGGGGTCAGCAGGTTGTCCTCGGACGAAAGGGGCCGAGCCTCTGCTGCGGGCAGGCGGCGCCAGGTGCGTGGTGCGGGGGAGCCTCGGGGCGCAGAGGGCTGCGGGCTGGGCCTCTCTCCCTTCCTTCTCCTCCCTCTCGCCGCCTCCCTCCTCCACTTCAAAGAGCACCCGCGAGAGGGGGTTCCCGGGAGGCGCGCAGCCCAGTGGCAGCTCCGCGGCGCGGCCTTTATAGCTGTCAGGCAGACGGGGAGGAACTCACACTTCCCACCGGGCTGCTCCCCCCCACCCCACCCCACCCCCGCCGCCCGCCGGCGGCCTGGCGCACACTTAACCCGCTCCGCGCCTCCGGAGCCCGGCCAGGCCGGCCCAGCCGCCTGCTGCCTGCTGCCGCGGCCACGAGCAGGGAGGCCGCCTTCCCAGGTCCAGACACGGGACTGCGTGTCCGGGTGTCCAGACGGAGTGCCCACTGGCCCGGGGGCACAGGGGAGGCTGGCGGCGGCAAAGCCGAGCCCCAGGCTTGGTCCGTCGGATTTCTGCTTCCAGAGGGGGCCCAGTCTCTGCCACTCCCCAGAACGGAGTCTGGGGTGTATGAGGCATCCAATCCAATAGCTCCGTTTTACGGACGGAAAGACTGAGGTCGAGAGGGGACACCATGCTCTGAGGTCATCCAGCCAGCCTTGGAGAGATTCTCCTGAGAAACGGAGGCCTGAGCAGGCGGAGGGACTGAGGGAGACGCAGCAAGGCTCAGCTGAGGGTTCCGGGGAAGGGACAGAAGTGCCCACAGCCTGCGGGCCAGACGGCGAGGACGGCCAGAGCCGGTCGGGGGGAGGCGCGCGGAACTCTGCAGATGTTCAGCACCAGCTTGGCAGGGCACAGCGGCCTGGCTGGGCGCGGGCCAGCTGGGCAGCCCCTGGCAGGCCGGCGTGGGGCTCCAGCCTGTGTTCCTGCTGAGTCAGAGCGTGGAGCAGAGCACGGAGCCAGCGGCACGCACTTCGGCCCCCAGGCACCCAGGGAGGACCCCAGACATTGCAAGTTGCCCCGGAAACCACGCCAGGCGCCCGCCCCGCACACCAGGCTCCCTGGAGCCCACCCTCCCGGCACCTCCGCGCGGTGGGGGTGGAAGTGGGGCGGCCCTGAGCCATTTCATCCATCCCCCTGCCTCTGCGCTGCAGATGGCTCTCAGTGGCGCCTGGAAAGCCCTCCCCCTCCCTGCACCCTCCCTGCCGGAAGGAACTGTGGTGAGCTCCTCCAGTTGCCTCCCTGGGCGACTGAGAATCATTCCACCCCTGGGAAGATTCTGCCACCAACAGGAATGGTCGGGGAGGAGAGCAACCAGAGACGATCCTGAAACCAACAAGGCCTGCTGCCCTGCACCGAGTTCTCCCTCTGTGCTGAGAGCTAGGAGGTCAGCATCTCTGCTCTCCCCATTTTACAGACGGAGGAACTAAGGCCCCAAGACCACTGGGTGGTGCCCGGGGTCGCACGTCTGGGGGCGGCACATCAGGGACCCCAGCGTCCTTACTGAGCACATCCTCTCCATCTGGCAGGTCCTTGTATCACGTTCATCCTCCCCAGACCCTCTGGGAGGCAGGTCTCCTCCATCTCATTTTCCCCCTGGGGCCCCTGGGTGGTTGGGAGGAATCAAGACTCAAACCCAGGTCCACGCTGCCCCCTGGGGTCAGCATGCTGAAGCGCAGACACGATGGAACCCGGCACGCGGCACTGGTGCACGTGCGCACACGCACGCACGCACGCACACAACCTCATAGGCACACACAGGGGCACACGCTAGTGCACACACAGGCGCACACACTCACCGACCCCTCACAGACACACCGCTGATCACTCGCTCTCTGGGGCCTCTGCCCCCACCCCTGCCCCGCCCCCCAGGCGCCAGGGCTCTGATCCCCGGGCACGCTCCCGAGCTCTCCGGGCATCGCTGGATCCACGTCCAGCCAGCACCAGGGTGACTAACGGTTTCCCTTGGGAGGGACCCTACAGCCAGCTGACGCAAACACCCCAGCACATTCCCTTAGCTCAACGGGACAGTGCCTGGGAGGCGGGCAGCCACCCCCAGCTCTGGGACCTCTAGCAGGTGTGTGACCTGGGAGGGCCACACGTCCACCCTCACCCCACCCTCTACCTCCAGAAGCCGGCCGGGGCTCCCCCACCCCGAAGGACTCCAGCGAGCCCCCAGACTCCAGAGCCGCAGGGAGCTGTGACCACTGCTTGGTCCACTGGTGGTCTGGGGGTTTTGGAGGGAGACGTCAGGGGTCAGGGAAGGCCCCGGGGCCCCTGAAGACCCTAGGAATTGCGGGGGGTGACTGGTGATAAAGAATCAGGCACAGGCAGGGGGTGCCTCCGAAGACCTCGTCAAGTGCCAAGCGCAGAGCCACTGTCAGTTCTGGAGAACCGGTCAGGCTGGGCCTCCTGGCGGGGCCTTAGATGCCCTCGGGACCCGCCTCACGGGGTCGCAGCCAGGCCTGGACGGCAGAACCCAGAGTACCTAAGAAGCTTCTAACCAGCAGCACAGTGGGTGACCGGAAGAGCAGCCCAGGCTCAGAAGAGGCCATGCCTGGGGTCCAGGCTCTGCCATCACCGTGTTGAAGGTTTAATCGTGTTATCTTCGAATTCGTGTTCTCGGAGCGACACCGGATGGGGTGATGGAGTGATGGAGAGACTTCTGCTGGGGGACCTCCTACCCCCTGCACCTCTCAGGACTGCCCTCTGCCCTCTGGGAGTCTCCGGTGGGGTCCCAGGCACTCACTCCACAAGCTCCCCATGCCCAAAGGAGCACGACATTAACAGCAAATAAAAACACTCCTATTGTTCGGGAGAGGCCCTTGGAGGAATGAGAAAGTTTTGTCCTGCTTGGTGAACAAGGGGCTCCCCGTTTTGCACTGGGCCCCACAGGTCACCCAGCGGCCCTCGGAATTGCTGCCTGCCAGCTCTGATGATGCCCGGGGCTCCCTGGAGAGTCACTGAAAGAAATGGCTCGGAGCCCCCATCTTGGTTCCCGCTGTCCCCTCTCTGGAGCCCTTCTTTCACACCCATCTGGACGTGCTTGGCCCTCCAGATGATTTTCTGAGGACACCTCCTCCAGGAAGCCCACCAGGTGGCCCAGCACTTCGATCTGGCTTCTCGCACTGAGCGGGATCTTCCCCGGCCTGTGGCTGTGACCCCACAGAGCAGGGGCTACTCCTGGTTCACACTGTATCTTAGCACCTGCCAGGGCCCAGCATCTCTAGCCAGGTGCTCAGTGCATGGAAGGGTGGATTTGTCCGGCAGTCCTTCGGGGTGACGGTGAGGTGTCCCCGCCACTCTCTGTGTGACCCTGGTTAAAGATGCTGTGGACACCTGTTTTTTCAGAAGGAGATTATCTTTCCACCAGAGCTTTCTGGATGTCTGAAGAGCTTGCAAACAGGAAATTGGGCACATTTCTGAGGGGAAGCGAGGTGAAGCGTGGGAAAACAAGGCGGAAGGGGAAGAGCCCACTTGGGGAAGGGAAGGGAGGGGGTGGGGGAGGGGTGCAGCGGGCCATGGGATGACCAGTTTGGGTGGTCCCAGTGGTTGGACAGTCACGCCGGGAGCTGGGCCCTGTCCTGCACAGCCAAGTGTCTGAAACAGAGCTCAGAAAGACGGGGACCAGAGCCAGAGCCCCTGTGAAGTGGGCCCTCAACCCTGGCACCCAGAGGCCGGCCAGCACGGCCTGGAGGGTGACGACCTCTACCCTGTCGCCCGATGTCCTGCTGCCCACCCAGAGCCTGGGGCAACCCTGGGCACCTTCTGACAGCAGAGCTCTTGTACCCAACAGGGACTGGGCCACTGCGGGACCATGTGGCCAGTCTGGAGGTGGTTGGCCAGGACTGGAAGAGAACCAGGCTCCAGAGGGAGGCCCAGCAGCCAGTCCCTCCCTGTGAGCTCCCCGGGCAGATGCTCTGGGCCTGGGCTGGCCGTCAGGGAGGACCCACCCCCACAGACCACTGGAGCTCAGCAGGCCGGACCACAGAACAGAGTCCTCCCCCTCCCTCTTCGTCAGCACCGGCATTTTCCATTAGGCCAAGTCTCGAGGTTCAAGTGGGGGGACTTGGGGTGCTTAGAAAGAGGCTCCTTTGTCCCCAAATCTGGAGCAAGGACGGGGCCCCGGGAGGCCCTGTCAGGGCTGGGAAGTAAGCCTGCCGCTGGCGCTCCAGGGACAGACCACTGCCGGGCAAGGGGCAGTGGGGCTGGCGGGAGCTGCGTCCTCGAGCTCCTGAATTTCACTGCCTGCCGAGGCGCGCGGGCCGAGCCCGGCTGTGCGGGGGTCACCTCCTGCCGGGACAGCCCCTCCGCTGCCGCAGGGCCTGCCCCTATGCCCTCCGTGACGCTATGAGACAGAGACGAGGGGCTCCATTTTGCGGATGGGGAGACTGAGGCTCACCGGACAGAGGGTACACCAAGGCCCCAGAGCTAAGAAGGGGCGGGGCCCTCGCCCGGCTCACCAGAGGCAGCTGGAGCTGCTCATTTCCAGTCATTAGCTGAGGACAGCACAAATGTTGTCACAACCCCAGTTGCAGAGGCCCCGGGTGGTACTCCGGCCTGGGGACCCCCACGGGAGGAATCAGGAGCATTGATACCCAGACCCCCTCCCACCAGGGGCAGGAGGGCCTCAGCGGGTCGCTACCCAGAGAGCCAAGGGCTGCTGTGCTGTGCTCTGGCGCTGCGGGTCGGGGGTTCAGAACGTGTAGGATGCAAATGCAGCAGCTGGCCTCGCTCTGCTGGGCCGGCTGAGCAGACAGACAGCTGTCCGGGAGGTGGGAGCCGTGTGGCATTCCGGGCATTTCAGCACCTCTATAAAACCAGCCTTCTCCACGCCGAGGGGCCCGAGGGAGGGGAGGGTGGGCGGGTCGGCTCCCACTCCCTGCTCCCCAGGCTGTGGCTGCCCCGCCAGCGGCCCCCACCCTGCCTGGGACAGGCCCTGCCAGGTCCCGTTGGGACCAGCGCCACCTGCTGGGGAGAGGAGGGATGCGCCTGGGGGCCTTGGCTAGGAGCATGCGTCAGGGGCCAGTCTCCCCTCCTCTCCCGGCCTCAGTCTCCTCCTCTGTAAAATGGGGAGAGAGAGACGTCCACCCCCCCCACCCCCCACCGCTGACACGGCCCAAAGGGACAAAGTAGGAAGAGAGCTCGGCACATGCCGGCCCTGAATGAATGTCTGTGTGTGTAAATGGTTTTCAAGACACACACAGGGGTTCGAATGGAGAGCTCCCCCGCACCAGGGGTCAGGAGAGGCCCAGGGCTACAATATTAACGTGGAGGCAAGCCTGGCAAGGGCATCCTGGCAGAAGGAGGGCGCACCGCCTGTGGCATCCCCTTTGGCCCGAGCACCAGCAGGTGAGGGTGGGGTGGAGTGGGGTATCGGAGGCCGGCCGGTCGGCTGGCGGGACCACCGGAGCCCAGAAGACGGGGAGGCCAGAGCACGTCTCTGCTGTCTCCCAGCCCAGCCCGATCCGGCTCCCCCTACCCTGTGCCTGGGGGCACAACACCCCCACAGCCACCGGCCTGCTTCTTCTACTCTGCCCCACCCAGCTCCCCAGGCCAATCGCTTCCCTGGCCCCAGTGAGAACCGAGGGTCCTTTAAGTCCTGTTCAGAGCTGGACGCCTTCCCCTGAGCCAGTTGGCCTGTCTCCAGTCGGCCAGGTCTGCGACGGGAGCCACACACAGGCTGCACCCCGACCCCCATTCTACGCTCCGCCCCCCCCCCAAAGCGCTGCTCAAGTCCCAGCCTTTCTGTAGGGGGGTCCTTGGGCCACCCCCGCCCCCAGGCTGGCCACCTGTCTCCCTGCTTTGGGGCAGCCCCTCTCAGCCCCCTTGGTCCTTAATGGTTACAACACATGTGCGGCTCCCCTCCTGCTTCCTCCATCACCTCCCCCTTCTCTTTTTCCCCTCCCCAAGCTTGCAGCCCCGGCCCTGGAGTTTACAGCTGCAAAACACACACACACACACATGCACACACACGCACACACACACACACACACACACACAGAGTCATGCACAAAACCAACTGTGGAATGTTTTCCTGCTCCTGAGCGGGGTTACCGCTCCGGAGAGTTCTCTCCTAGCACCTGACCTCTAATCCATCTCCTCGCCACACGATTTCTACGCCTTCTGGAAGCTGGGCTGGGGGCTGGGGCTGGGCAGGAGCGGGGTGTGGAGAGGCGGGCCGGGATGATCAGGGCCCCCATGACCAGCTTGCAGGGGGTCGCCTGCCTCTTACCCAGAGCTGCACACACGGCACGATCTGGTTTTCCCATTTGGAGAGGGAACGGGGCTCCTAAGTGCCAGACTGAAATGCCCTGCAGCCCCGCCTCCCTGGCCTTTCATTCATTCTTTTCACAGAGTCATTCATTCAGCCAGTGTCTGCTGACCACCCACCACGTGCCAGGCCTGGCCCCGGACTTGGGTGGTGAGCTGGCCAGTCGAGCAGTGGGCACACGCCCCAAGCAGCCCCGCACCGACCGCACGACACAGAGAGCTGGAGGCCCGGACGGGAACGAATGGCGTGCTGGGGGCCAGCGCAGAGCACCCCAGCTTGCCTGAGCCGGGTGGGGACCCGTCCCCACAGATGTCAGAGGAGGGGGAAGTGTGTGTGCGGGGGAGGGGGTGAGGCCGGGAAGAGGGGCGGGGTCCTAGCATACCGTGGAGGTTGGGGTGTGCTGTGGGGGACAGGGCTGGCGGGGGGTGGCCCTGCGATCCCCCAGAGAACTTGGACTTCACGCTGAGGGCTGAGGGTGCCTTGGAAGGTGCTTGAGCAGAAGAATGACGTGACCACGTGTACTGAATGGGACTTTTCATGGCAAACGGCAGAAATGTCCCCCAGCCAACATATGATAAAAAAAAGAGACTTCTGGAAAGGTGTGAGGGAGCTCCCAGATGGAAGGAAAGGTGAGTCAAGCGGGCCCAGGGGGCGTGGGACGAGCCGGCAGCCTCTCCTTGAGGCGCCGACATGCATGGACACCTCCTGGCCTCGCCCCCGCTCTTCCCATACTCCAGATTCCAATTCCCAGGAGAACAAACTCCGGCGTAACCACCCAGCGACCACAGGAACAAGCCACTGGACACAACGTGGCTGAATCTCAGGGACATTCCGGGGCAGTGAAAGAAGCCAGCCCGCAAGAGTGCACACCGCGTGAGTGCATTTATACAGGCAAAGTCAAGCGTGTGGCAGAAACCTGAACAGTGGCTGCCTCTGCTGGGGCCTCGAGGGCTGTCCTGGAGTCACGGGGACGCAGGGGTGGTCACACAGCACACGCCAAAACTCATCGAACTGTACATGATAAATCTGTGCATTTCGTTGTAGGCGACACCATTGTATCATGATGAAAACCAAAACGGAATAAAAGCTGTCCTTTTGCTGGCAACAAATAAACAAAAGAATTAATCAGTCAAGCAATGAATCAAGCAGTCCCTGCAGGGAGGGAGAATTGGCCTGGGGAGCTCACACACTCCCCTCCTTCCTTGGCCAGAGGATAACGGGGCAGTGTAGGGGGAACCCTGCTGGCCAGTTCCCCCAGGCCTCTTCAACAAAGGAAGGTAATTTCCCGAAGGCCAAGGAATGCTGAGAGGGCTAGCATCCCCCTTGCGCTGGGGACACTGGTAGAGCTTGTCCAGTTCTGTGTACTTCAGGTTTGAAACTATATAACCAAATAGAAAAGAATGTTAGTTTCATTTGTTTAGTTACCAAGGAAGCCTGTTTGGGGCAGCAGCAGGGGAGTCAGACATGCCCGTGGGCTGGTAAATTGTGAAACTTATCTACAGGGTGCTTTTAGTGATTAGAATCTGCTGAACCTGGGGTTCTCTAACCTCTCGCCCCTATGGACGCGTGACTCACGCAGCAGAGTCTGCTCTCTTCTTATTCTGGATGCCGGAGCACCTCGGGGAGGGGCCAGGGGCCAGGATGGAAAGTGGCTGGACATCGGCGATTGTGCTCGTGGGGACCCTTCTCCGAAGTTGCTGCCTCGGAGAAAAGAAGGCCGGTCTCCTTGAATCAACAGCTCTGACCTACCCAAAAAAAAAAAAAAATCAGAGACAAGTGCTGATCACATGGCACATCAGCTGTTGAACCCTCTCCATGTGCTGCTGGACATGTGTGCGCACACCCCTGCCTCTCTTCAGGGCATTTAAACCACAGCTGCCACCGGAGCCCCTGGTGCAAGGAGCGGGCCTTCTCCCTTTCGCTTTTCTGCCCTGGAGAGCCGGGAGGCCTGCACCTACCTCTCCCCCCCAGCCCATGGGGACTCTGGTGGCCAAACTGCTCCTGCCCACGCTCAGCAGCCTGGTCTTCCTCCCCACGGTCAGCATTGCTGCCAAGAGGCAGTTCCACATGGAGGCCATGGTCTACCTCTTCACCATGTTCTTTGTGGCGGTAAGTCCGGGGCCCTGGGGATAGGACCCACCCAGGGCCCCTCCCAGAGACGGAGGACAGGGGCTGTCTTTCCACCACTTTGCTGTATTGGGTGATGAAGAAAAGTGATGATGGGGAGGTGGAGGAAAGAGCCCAGAGACGAGGAGAGAGGGCTGTGGGCCCCCCTTCACCTTCCTGGACCTCAGTTTCCCCAACTGTGGCAGGAAGTCACCGTGGGATTCGTGCGTGCGAGACCAAGCCCACAGTGCGCCAGGGACAGGACCCTCCAAGATCCCCCTTTTCTTGCCAACCCCCAAGGCTCCTCCTGGCTCCAGCTCCCCTCTTCACCGCCCCCCCCCCGCCACGACTCTCCCTGGTACTCCAGGCCCAGGAGGGGGCTAGCAGGGCTCAGGGAACGTGTAGGGCCAGGGGAATCTGGTTCCAGGATTCTGCAGCTGGCCTCAGTTCAGGAGGGCCCGCTCACGTCGGCTTGTCTCTCCTTCTTGGGGCCTACGTCTCTCTCGGAGTCCTTCTTTCTCTTTCTATTTATATGTCTGGCTGTCTGTCTCTCTCTCTGTCCCCCTCCCCCGTCTCCCTGCGGGTCTCTTTCGCTCTGTGTTTCTCATGCTGGCTCGCTCTGTGTCTGGTTCTCTCTGGATTTCTGGAGCCGTATCCTCACGGAATTTACTCTCTTTCTAAATGTCATGGTGTCCGTCCCTAGCTTTGTTGCCCTCATGTGTCTCTCTGGCCCTATCTATCCATCCCTCTAGCTTCTGTCTGTCTGTCTGTCTACCTACCTATCTATGTACTATCTCTCTAATCAGTCATCTATACATATATCTAATCAATCACCTCTCTACCTGCCTGATTAGCCAGCCAGCCAGCCAGCCAGCCACTATCTCTCTACATCTTAGTGCCTTCCTGCCTCCCTGTCTGTGAGTCTCTGAGGCTCCTTCCACCCACCCTTGCCGCTGGACCCCCAGAGGGGCCCCACTCTCTTTTCCTCCATCATCTTCCATCAGACCCAGCTTGGTTTAAACCCAACTCCCTGATGAAGCATGCTTGGGGGAGGTGAGGGTTCCCGGACTCCGTGTGGCAGTGCCAGCCGTGCGTGGGCCCCCCCACAACCCCGGGCAGCAGGGCCTCCCGGCTCCTTCAAGGAATCTTGTCGAAAGCCGTTTCATTTGCTGCTCGCGGGACCCCAGCTTGGGTGAGGGCCAGGAGGTCTGCCCAGCAGATGAGGAACCAGAGCTGGGCAGACAGGGGGCTTCTCTGTGGGTACAAGGGCCCAGGGCCGGGGAGAGGAGCCGGGGTCTTGTCCTCCAGGCCCATGTTGGACCCCGCCCCCCAAACCACAGTCACCGCCAGGTCACCCCTCCCCAGCGGGGCTGAGCTGACCCCACAGCTGCCTCTGCGGCTGGCCTCAGAGGCCCACCCCGCCCTGCCCCACCCAGCCAGAGTGGCAGGGACAGCTGCGTCCGGCGACAAGTGTCCCCGGCCTAATGACACAATCAGGCCCCTTCTCCCAGAGCCCCCAGCGGCACCATCGCCACCTCTGCCTCCCGTGTGGAGTCTTCTGTGTTCCCACCGGGACCGTCCTGTGACAGCTGCTGGACCCGTGCTGCGTGTCGTGTCACATGGAGTCCCCTGGCCCACCCCACGGATCAGGGGCTCTCGTCCCCGTTTGGCAGGGGCCCTCCACCCCAGCCCTAGGGGCAGTCCGCCGCTTGTCAGAGCTCACGGCCGGGACCTGCCAGGCCGGCCTCCGGAAGCCGCGCCCTCTCCTTCCAGGCATCCAGCCACCTGCCACCCGCGCCCCCGATCAGCGCCGCGCAGAGCCAGGTCTGCTCGGTTGGAAGAGGGAGGCAGGCCTTGCAGGCACAGAGGCTGAGGGCCCGCTGCTGCCTCGCCCTGATCCTTGACAGGTGGTTCCCCCCTGAGTCTCACCTGCCCCCCCCTCCAGCAGGGGTGAACCGAGGGCCTTGGGGGAAAGGCCCCTCCTGGGCCAGCTCTCCTTCAAACCGCTCCAAAGCCTCCCTGACGCTGCGTTCACAGGCAAACGCTTGGCCGATGGTAAGCCAGCTCTAGGCTGGGACGAGGTGGGTGACAGGGCACAGACCGCGTCCAGAATCTCAGAGTGATTAAGCCTTTAATCGTACATCGCGATCTGTGCTATGTTAAGAGAGACAATGGGTACAGAGACAGCAGGGCTCAGCTGGGGGTGGGGGAGAAGTAGTTTGGAAGGAGCCATGTCACTCACAGGGCCTGGCTCTGCCTGCTGGAGCCACGGGGAACACGTGTTCTTCTCCCTCCTCTGTCCTGGAGATGTGAGCACCTTGATCGCGCCCCACCTGAAGCTCCTCTTTGCTGAGCTAAACGGTCACATCCACGGCCTGATCCCTTTCCCCCAACCTGTTCCCTGCCAGCGGCACTTCAAAGGGTGCAGCTTCCGCAGCTCAGCACAGCTCTCGGGGCGGGGGGGGGGGGGTCTGACCAGACAGAGGGGAGCAGTACCGTGTCCTCCCCTGTTCTGGACGCTACATCTCTGTTAATGCCTCCTCGGTGCACCTGAGCTCTAGTTCCCATGAAGTTGCAGCCAGTGGAAGCTCTAAATCGACCTCAACTTGCTCGACTCACCAGATGACCCAGGGCTCTCACCACCCCTGCACTGTAGCATCCCTGGCGCCTCCAGATGTGGGCTGCTGTCCCGCCCGCCTCTCCACCCAGCTGAGCTGGGCTAACCAAGCGTCGCCTGTGCTGGGCTCCAAGCTTGTTTATGCCCTTGAGCTTGTCAAAATAATTACATCATGTCATTAAATATTACTTAAAAGGATGAAATGTGTAAGCGAAAGGAGACGGTTGTCCAGAAATAACTTGACAGCTTTGAAAATACAGACATTTTGCTTTAAAATTGCTATTAAATTAGGCATCTGGCAGACAACTATAGGAGCGTGGGGAGGAAGAGGGGCAAGGAGGAAGCTGCTTTCAGCACCTGCCCGGGGGTGGGGGCCGGGGGGCGGGGGTGTCTCTGCGATCTGTCCTCACTTTAGAGAAACAAACTGAGGGCTGCCGGAGGGTGGTTCTCAAGGCGGGCTCCCTTCTGGCGGCACCCCAAGATCAGCCCGAGACCCTCTTAAAGAAACAAACCTCGGACCCCCAGCCCCGACCTGCTGAGGGGGCAACACACAGGGCAGGCTCAGTACCTGAGAATTCGCAAGCCCCCCAGGGCTTCAGATGCCCGGTGGTCAGAGGGGTAAATGGTGGGAGAGAAGGCCCCGCCGGCCCGTGCAGGGCAGACCGGAACCCAAGGAAAAAGGCTCCAGCCTCAGCAGACCTGGATGTTGAGGGAATCTGTAGATCACATGGGAGGGTCCTCACCTCGGCGGGCTTCGTCCGCAAGACCCTATGGGGGAGTAGTCCGCTGCGTCCCCACGTTTCAGATGGGGACAAGAGCCATGGGGCCATTCGGTGACTTGCCCGAGGTCCCAGCTCACGGGCTGTGGCTCGGGGCCCAGGCATGGCCCCGGGCCTCCAGAGCTCTCCGCTCCCTGCTGACCGACCGTCTGTGGGTTTCCCGGCAGCTCTACCACGCCTGCAATGGGCCCGGCCTGTCGGTTCTCTGTTTCCTGCGCCACGACATCCTGGAGTACTTCAGCGTCTACGGGACGGCCCTGAGCATGTGGGTGTCACTGATGGGTGAGTGGCCGCCCCCGGTAGCCCAGCCCTGCGCCGGGGACCTGGGTCCCCCGCCACCCACCCTGCACTCAGCCGGCCGAGCCCGCCGCCCGCCTCCCCGCCGCCTCTCATCCCTGAGAACCTCCTTCCTTACCCGGAGGTTCAGAGTGGTGCTCAGTCTGTGAAAAAGTAGGCGTAGCACTTCAGGGCCTCGATTCCCATTTTCCATAACCTTTAAAATGGCACATTTAGTAAAGGCTTGTTTTGACAGACCGAGCAGAGGCGTACAGAGGAGAAAAGGAAGCGCTCGGCCCCCTCCTTTCCCCCCGGAGAACCGCCGCTCGCAGTTCAGAGTCTGCGCCCCCAAGACCGTCCCCGAGGCTCGCACACGATTTTTAGCTCAGGTCTTTATGAAGATGGGACCGTTCGAAACCACATGGTTCTGAGACTGTTCTTCACTTACCGTGGACTCGTGGCGACGTCAGGACGCACGGTCCCCGTTAGACGGGGGGACTTCCTGCTACGGGCGCAGGCCTGTGACGGACCCAGATCTTCCTCGTCTCCCAGCTGTGGTCTTCGTGTCTGCGTCCTAGTGGTCCCACGGGAGACATTCATTCCCGGACACCACACATTGATCTCTGTGTTAGAGCAGCTTCCCGCCAGCCTGACCCAGGCTGCTCTGTCCACGGGAACGCAGCAGCCTGCTTGTCCTTTAAAACCAGTTGCAGTTCAGACCTTTGGGGGGCCCAGGCTGGGCCACGGGGTCTCCCTGGCAGAGGGGACACCGCACCCGGCCCCCGGAGGGAGGGCCTCTGGGGGAGCAGCGGCCGGGAGGGGCGCGGGAGGCCCCTCACCTCACCCGGCTCTCTCCCTGGCAGCACTGGCTGACTTCGATGAGCCCAAGCGGTCGACTCTAGTGATGTTTGGCGTCCTGACCATCGCCGTGCGGACCTACCATGACCGCTGGGGCTATGGGGTGTACTCGGGGCCCATCGGCACAGCCGTCCTCATCATCACGGCCAAGTGGGTACGTACTGTGCGAGCCCGACGGTCGGGGGCACCCTCCCCTGACGGTGACTCCTCCCCCTTGGGGTCTCCATCTACCTCCTGCCACGTGGGTTGGCAGGCTGGACACAGGGCCTCAGCTAACACATAGAAGATGACCGTCGGGTGCCCCAGCCATGCAAACCTGGTTTGTTTTACGTCTGTACTCACTAGCTCTGGACCTGACCCCAGTTACTTCACCTCTCTGCCTCAGTTTCCATATCTGTAAAGTGGGTGTTACAGTCCAGTACCTACCTCACAGGGTTGGTTCTTAGATTAATTGAGATAATGCCTCTTAAGGACTGGCACGGAACCTGGCTTCTAATGTGCTCAACTGTTTATTATTGTCATTATTATTATTATTGAAGAGAATGGCTGGTTTAGAGATGCAGTATCAATTGGAAGTGGCCTGGGTTAATCTGGGAAGACGTCCTGGAGGGGCTGAGGCTTGAGCCCGGTTCAGATGAAGAGGGAGGACGTGTGTGAGGCCAATCGGAAGGTGGAGCTGCTCGTGGGCATGGAAGCAGCCTGAGCCAGACTGATGGCCCTTGGTTGGGCACCCAGGGGCCTGGCACCACGAGGCCTTCTACACGTGGTCCCCAGGCCTCCCCGCACCCTCTGTCATAGCAAGGCCCTCCTGGCTGCAAGGACTGAAACCCGCTCAGACTAGCCCAAGGGACAGTGGGATGCCCGGGCAGGGTGCACCCAGGCGTACTTCCTGGGCCCCCAGGGCAGGGAAGGAACTGAGCCTTGGGGACCAGAACAAAGCCCTGGGAAGCAGGAGGGCGGTTCTCAGGGGAAAGAGGTGGGCCGGGCAGCTGGTGCAGAAGGTGCAGACTGGGGAGGGAAAATAGAGTTCTGGTGGTGAGCGTTCCAAACTCGCCCCACTCCTCTCTCCGCCCAGAGAGCGGAGGATTTAGTTTGCCAGTTGGTTGGTGAAGAAACCAGGTTCAGAGGTCAGCAATTTAACAAGATGTCACGGCAGGACAAGCGTGAGGCCGGGTCCTGACTCCAAGCAGAAGGGAAGGAGCCTCTTTCTCACCACATCTTGGGGAAGCCAAGCTGGCCCCGCGCTGACCCAGGAGGCCCCTCGGAGAGGGGCGGAAGTGTGCTGGGGTCTGACTTGTCTGGACCAGGAAGGACCACGTTAATTAACATTCTGGAATGCATAAACACAGAGCGCTCTCCGTGCTGATAATTCGCTCCCTCCCTGGCAGGAAGTGGGATAAAGGCTCCCGAGTTGTGCCCTGGAAGGCGCTCCTCCAGCAGACCTTGGCCGGGGCTGAATCTGGGCTGGATTCTAATTAGCCAGAAGAGCGGTCACTCGCCAGTGTCCCCACGAAGCACCACGGGAACCGAGAGGGCTTCCTGGCTCCCTGCATCTGGGGCTCAAATGGTGTTTTCTAGACCATTAAATGTGGAGTTGATTTTGGCTTTTCAAGGACAGTTGTTTCCTGGAATGAGGGCTGAGTTTTTCTCGTGGAGGCCTGCCCCTTCTTGAGCAACTCTCAGGGACAGGAAGTGGAGAGAGATGGGTGAAGGGGCTGCGGAGCGGGGCCCGGGTGCCACCTGGGGCAGGATTGGCTGGAGGAGAGCTTCCGGGCCTCAGCCGGCTGCCCCCAGAGTCACGCTCCCTTAGCTGCACCCACACACCACCCGCGACATTGCAGGTCCTGATTCCTCACCAGCAATGGGAAATTTCAGAAAACTGAAAAATCAGGCATCGTTTGAGAATTCATTTGGTGACAAAACCTGCCCTGACCCAGCATGAAGCTACTCATGGTCTCTGTGTGATCCGCTGGCGGGGTGGGGGGCGGGGGGGCGGTGCAATTACGGGGAGCTGCCCTACCCGCCGGGGCATCCACCGTCCACGATGTGTGCAGCCGTTTCCCTTGCTGAAATCCAAAACGTCCTGTGCGCTGAAAGGCCTTGGCCCCAAAGGTTTGGGTTTTCAGGATGTGACCCGCATTTACTTCACCTTTTCAGTGTATGTGAACCCATGTGTTTAAACTCCCACTTGAGCCTTACTCTAGGTATCAGCATCTGAGGAATGGCAGGTTTCACACGCCGGTCGGGTGTGTCTAATAAATGCTACGATGAGTCTGTTGACTCTGAAAGTGACTGGAGGTCTCGCAGGGATGGCCACACTCATCTCCCACCCGCCACGGCCACGCCGGCGGGCAGGTCCCACACCACCAATACCCCTTTGCTGTAGATAACCACGTGTCTGGTCCCCTCGGGTTCTCCTCTGGCTGGAAAGGGTGGCCTTCTTTCACCCCAAGAGGCAGACGGGGCAGGGGGTCCTTGTGGGGTCAAAATGCCCAGGGCATCCACGGCCCGATCACCCAGGCAGGGTCTCCCTTGGGTCCTGCAGCCGTTGGGCCAGATGCGTCCGGGCCTTTCCCTGAGCCCCATCTCCCACCTGAGGATACCCAGGGTGCAGGTGCCCAAGGCTGCGGACTGAGAGCGTTCCTCTGGCCCCTCTCCCCGCAGCTGCAGCAGATGAAGGAGACGAGGCGCCTGTATCCCGACAAGAGCGTGTACACCCAGCAGATAGGCCCCGGCCTCTGCTTTGGGGCCCTGGCTCTCATGCTGCGCTTCTTCTTTGAGGTACCTGGTGGGGGACTGGGAAGCAGCCCACCCACAAGGGCTCCGGTCAGCAGGTCAGCACCAGCCTGCTTGGCCAGGTGCCGAACGGGGCCGCGCCCCTCCCGGGGGCTCCAGCAGCGCCCCACTCGTGCACCCCCCTCCAGTCACGGTCTGGTCCTTCCCTGGCACCACTGGCATCACGGGGCTGTGTCGGGGGGGTCAGTAGAGAGGGGTTGCATCTGATGAGGTGCACAGCCCGGAAGGGGCCTGGGGCAGCGGGCACACCTGGAGGAGGGAGGGAGAGGGGAGACGAGGAGAAGGGATGTGCTGGGGGAGGGGGGAGGGAGGAGCCCCAGCCGCATCATCAAAGGTGCAGTGAATTGGCACAGACCTTCGGTGATCTAGGGGTTTGGTGGAGGGAAAGGCCACCATGGGCTGGACGGTGAAGGGAGGCTTCTTGGAGGAGGGGACTTGGCCAGACTCCCGAGGACAAGCCAAGGGGTCGGGGAGGAGCCCCTGTTACTGGCAGGTGCCATGTCACGCCAGGCCCGCAGCCGAGGCACAGAGCTGAGAACCCAGGGCGGGGCAGGGGCTGTGGGAGGGAAGCTGGGCTTCAGGGCGGGGGCTGAGGCCGCAGACCGGTCCTCCGTCTCCCCCGCAGGACTGGGATTACACCTACGTCCACAGCTTCTACCACTGTGCCCTGGCCATGGCCTTCGTCCTGCTGCTGCCCAAGGTCAACAAGAAGGCTGGAAGCGCGGGGCCCCCCGCCAAGCTGCACTGCTCCACCCTCTGCTGTGCTTGTATCTAACTGTGCCTCCCCGGCTCCAGGCCCCTGCCCCGCCCCATCGCAGGCCTGGCGAGAGTCCTCCGTCCTTCCCGACCTGGAGAAGCGCCCCTCCTCGATCCTGAGGAGCCTCCAGGGCTGTGGGAAGCGCCCCACTGAGCGCTTCTTGAGAATCCACTTCTGAGGTTTCTACTGGGTACCAAGCACGATGCTGGAAAGGAAAGAACTTTCTCCCTCCTCCTAGGCCGAGGTCCCGACGAGTGCGTATGTCTGCAGAACCCTGGAGCCAGCGCCTGTCCCCCCCGCCTCTTCGCCCAGTCCCAGCCCCAAGGGGGTCTGCCGCCACCCCAGTCCCGTGTGCTCCCCTTGGAAACAGGGATTCCCACCCCTGACCTATGCCCTCAGGCTCAGCGCGCCAGGGCCAGCAGGGCCACTCTGTCCCCGGCCCAGGCCTGCCTGCCCCTTGGCGCCCCTCCAGCCGGGTCCCTGAATCAAGCCATTTTCATGTACTGAATGCCCAAGCTCTTTGCACTCGTCATTTCATCTAATTCTCAGAAACAGTCAGGAATGAGGGCGTATTCGAGGCCCAGAGCTGGACCCCAGCCCACTGTCCCTGGTCTGACACCGCAGCATCCACTTCGCTATGGAACTATCCAAGCAAGAGGTGGGAGCGCCCTCAGAGC
Organism: Leucopleurus acutus; assembly: GCF_964270905.1. Taxonomy (NCBI): domain Eukaryota; kingdom Metazoa; phylum Chordata; class Mammalia; order Artiodactyla; family Delphinidae; genus Leucopleurus; species Leucopleurus acutus. Next base: position 2,179,454 of record NC_139150.1, on the reverse strand, counting down.
CTTTGAGCTCCGGCCCAGCGTGGGAAGGTGGGCCTGGGTGCCAGGACCTTGAGCGGAGGCCAGTGGGCCCCCCGGGCTGGCCTCACGGGGCAGGGCTCGCCTTCCGCCGAGGGCAGAGGTCAGCCTGCTCCCATCCAGGGCCTGTCTGCACTGGCCCGGGGGTGCGGGCGGGAGCGGGCCTCCCAGACATCACCTCACAGACACTAGCCTCCTGCCTGCCGAATGGTCTGGGCGCATCTGTCAGGCAGGAAGTTCCCTACACCTATCTGCGGCCTCTTCGTGTTGCCAGACGGTGCAGTTACCCACATCCGCACCCACCGCATGGGACGGCCCAGGATTTGTCCTGAAGTCACCTCCTCCACACCTCGGGGGCCGGGAGGGAGCTGGCTCCAGCACCGAGGGCTGGGCACAAGGCCGACCCGTCGACCGGGGCGCGTCTGTCGGCCTCCCTGAGCGCCCGGCGTCCCATGTCTTAGGGCCCTGGACACCGGCAATCTCACCCCAGCTCAGCCCCTTTTTGTCCCCACAGCCTGTTGATGACAGAGCAGCCCACCAGTGATCAGGGTCCTCACCAAGCCATGGGGGGTGCGGGGCGGGAGCTGAGCCTTCACAGCGTCCCCACGGGAGGGCACGGGGCGCGGAAGGGCCTCTCCACGGAGCAGCTCTGTGCCCGGCGAAGGGGGTGCAGGTGCGGCCTCGACTGGCTTCTGGTCTTCTTGTTGGGGTGTGAGCACACACACGCGCACACAGACGCACATGTACACGCCACGCACAGGTACACGTGAAGAGACCGGGGCCCTGTACCAGGGACTTCCCGCCTGGTCCCGTCTCCCACACCCACAAGAGGAGACTCCTGTCTCAGCACCAGGTGGTAAGGCAAGGGGCAGACTCTGGGGCCTCGGTGGGATGGCGGGAGCCAGGGGGCATTACTCCAGAAACGGCATCTGCGAGGTGGCTGGTCTCCGCCCACCACCTCCCTTCCCCAACGCCCCGCCCACCACCTCCCGCCCCCAACCCCCCGCCCACCACCTCCCGCCCCCAACCCCCCCCCCCCCGCCCACCACCTCCCTCTTGCCCCCCGCCCACCACCTCCCTCCCCCAACGCCCCTCCGCCCACCACCTCCCTCCCCCAAGGCCCCTCCGCCCACCACCTCCCTCCCCCAACGCCCCGCCCACCACCTCCCTCTTGCCCCCCCCATCCCCCCCAGCGAGTACCCCACCCCCAGCGCTGTGGCGGCACATGGAAAGTTGGAGGCCGCAGACGCTCCCGAGCAGGGAGCGGCGAGGGGCCCGCCGAGCTGTAAGCGCCGCACCAACAGGCTGCTCGCTGCGGCCGCGCTGATTTATGCGGCTGTCTGGGAGCCTGGCCAAGTCTGTAAGTCATGGACAGTTAGGAGACGCGCTCCAGTCCTCAGCCCCGTCTGCCTCTCGGGCTCCGGGCCCGACTGCGCCCCTCCTGAACAGGGCTGTCCCCCACAGAGACCCCTTGGCGGGTCCAGGTCCAGGTCCTGAGCCCACTTTGCAGAGGAGGACGCTGAGGCCCAGGGGTGCCGGCAGCTGGCCTTCATCCCTTGGACACCAGCCACTGAGTTGGTGGTCATGCCCAGGGTCTTGCCAATCACCCCAGAGGCATCTTCCTCTGGCTCAAAGGCCCACTTGGCATCTTGGGGGCTCTACCCAAGGGCCAGGAGGGGAGTGCCCAGGAAAGGGAACGGAAAGGGAGGCAGCCACCCCGAACGGTCACCCCGACACCTCAAGGCTAACAGGGGCCAAGGGTCATGGTCTTCAGGTTCAAACACCTTCGAGTCCCAGTGTCATCGAGCCCTGGGGTCTTCCTGTCCCTGGAATCTGAGACTCGGGCACCTGGTGCCGGGAAGCACCTCTGAGGCCATCCTGGGCCATCTTGGGCTCCAGACAGGACTGCCCTTCCCACGGAGCCCTGATGGGGGAAGGACTAGGGGTCCCTGAGTCCTGAGATTTCTGAGTCTGAGAGCCTGAAGACGTAGTCCTAGATGTTACTGGAAGCCAAGAGCAGTGTGTGCAGCAGAGCTTACTTTAATAGTGGAGAGGCTCGCCCGTCCTGTATGGCGGTCGCCTGACACAGGCTGGTGAGCGCTTGAAATGTGGCTGGCGGAGCTGAGTCCTTAAACGTCAGTTGCGTTTAATGAACTGAAATGTCAGTAGCCACACGTGGAGGGTCGTAGATGAGATACAGGATGCCTGGTTATATTTGAATTTCAGATAAACAAGAGATCATTATTTTGCCTTGGTATGTCTTAAATTTGGGATATACTTAAGGAGACAAACTAAAAAATGACTCACTATTCCTCAGAAATTCAAATGTAACCCAGCGTCCGGTATTTTATGGGGCACCTAGCCCCTGTGGCTAGCAGCTGCCCATGGGGCAGCACGTCTACAGAACACAAAAGGATGGGCAGCTCCCTGGACATGTGGGTCTGGGCACCCTGGGTTAAACCAAGCGACACAGGCAGAGGGGCTGCAGCTCCCAGTTGACGCTGTGGCCTCGGCATGGTTGGTGGGGGACAGGGGTGGGGGGGCGGGGGGCCCGCTGGAGCCCTGCAGTAGCCTCCCTGGGCCTGGGCCTGGCTTCCAGACCCTGCAGGGCAAGAAGAAGAAGCAGCTCATTCCCTGGCCCAAGCACACACGAGCCCCAGGCCCAGGCACACGCCCCCTCCCGGTGCCCACACACTCCGAGCCCCGAGGGGGAGGGGGGCCCCACACCTCCAGCGGCCCCAGTGGAGAAGTATTATAAACATTTACAACAAGTAGACAAAACAGTCTATTGTAGCGACCCCTCCGCCTCCCCTAGGAGCTGGGGTGAGGCTGGCATGGTGGGGGGAATACTTGGGCCCCCGCCAGGACAGCCTCTGTTTGCACAAGCGGAGGTGTTTTCATCTGAGGGCAGTCTGCGTGCTGTGGCCTTTGTCGTGTCTGCTACTGAAATTTCCTGTCTCTGTTATTCTCTTCCCCAGTAAGACCATCTGAAACCCAAAACTTTTATTGCCCCTTTAAAAGAGGCTTTACAGCTCCCCATCTGCCTCATCCTGGTCCGCTCTCGGAGCTGCTGTGATTGTAATTAGCGAGGCACGCTGGGCGCTGGGCACCATGTTAGGAATTCGTCCTGGTCTCAGCCGCAGGGTCTTGGCGGGAGGAGCTGCAGGGAGGAGGGCCAGGTATGTGGGCAAGCCCAATTCTGCAGAGTCAGCTGGAAGCCCCGGGGTTTGCTGCTTAGCTGGTTAGCAAAGCAAGCTGAACACCCTGGTTAGCAGCGACCCAGGGCACGTGCCACCTGGGGACCTGGCTGCTGTCCCGGCCACCTCCCCGAGGCTCTGTGCCCTGGGGCCTGGCTCTTCCCGTCTCTGCACCCGGATCCCCCACCTTTGACTGGGAGTGGCTGCCTCTCCCCGCCAGGCACTCAGGCCCATTAGGGTGAATTAAGTCAGAGGCTGGCTGGACTGGAAAGATCCTGGGAAAGTGATAAAGGCAGAAACAGGAGGCGAGAGGCGGGGCTGGGAGGAGTGGGGTGCTCAGGGCCCCGGCTTTAGTTTCCCCACTCCGGCCCCAGGCACGTTCGCTGCGTTCCCCTAGTCCTCTATGCCTCAGTTTGTCCGTTTGTAGTAGAGCCCACTTCACATGGGTTTTGCCAAGATTAAATGAGATAATTGAATACAGAGCACTAGCAGAGTTGTGTTTTTTTTAAAGCTTTAATTTTATTTTTGGTTGCGTTGCGTCTTCGTTGCCTAGAGAAAGCCCGCGAGCGGGGGCTACTCTTCGTTGCGGTGCATGGGCTTCTCGCGGTGGCCTCTCTTGTTGCGGAGCACGGGCTCTAGGCGCGCGGACTCAGTAGTTGTGGTTCGCGGACTTAGTTGCTCCACGGCATGTGGGATCTTCCCGGAGCAGGGCTCAAACCCGTGTCCCCTGCATAAGCAGGCGGATTCTTATCCGCTGCACCACCAGGGAAGTCCCTAGCAGAGTATTTTTTAAATGACATTTTTTTTAATGGCATCATTGTTGCTTTCATTATCAGTGGTCATGGGCAAGCAAGGGAGTCTCTAGAATGTAGTAGACGGATCCTTACCCTCAGGGAACATTCACCCTCAAACACCCCCATTTGACAAGGAAACAAAATGCTTCAAACCAAGTGTTTATTATGGGTGAAGGAATTAAGCAAGGCAGGCTGCCTGGAAGAGGCAGGTTTGAGACTGAAACTAGAAAAGCCAAGTGGACGGAACTGTGTGAGCCTGCAGACACGTGGCTCTCTGTTCTCGCCTGTGAGGCATGCTCTGAGTCTGACCGTCCCCTGTGTACTGACCATCTCCCTGAGCTCCTGCACCTTTCCCGACAGCAGCAAGAAAACCACTTGTGGCCCAATGGAGAGATGATGCCAACGGCTGGGCTGTCCCTGCTTCCACTGCTGGCATGAGTGCCTCTAAAAACGGCTGCAATGCATCTCAGGGGGCTCCAAGGAGCTCCGGTTCTCTATGTCTCAGCGCAGAAAGAATTCAGCGACAGGCAAAGTGATAGATAAGAAGTGATGTATTAGAATAGGACACTTGTGAGGCTTACAAGTGGGCAGGCAAGAGGGTGCTACCCCCAAGAATTTAGTGGGCTACGGCTTCACAATCAAAGGAAAAACGGGGAGGGGGAAAGACCACCTGCTTCCTCACTGCTGAGTAGACGTCAAGCTTCCATTATCACCTCCTCTTCCATGTCAGGCGGAGGAGTTTTCTTGGCCTTACGTGGTCAAGCCGGGACTGTCATGGCGCAATGAAAATGACCAAAAAGGCAGTAACGCATACTAAAAATGGTAAATCATCTCCGGTTTCAGTATAATGTCACCCTTTCCTTATATTTTTGGTTTTCGCGTGGGCAGAGGAGCGTGTCCTGGGAATCGGTAACTTACTGACCTCACTGCACAGGATGTGCAGTGTCATTCCACCACTGGTTTATTGTTCTGGGGCATGTCTCATGCTTCTGTTGCATGGTTTTGTCACTAAGCAAGTCTGCTTGGTTTTGTGGTTAAGCAAACCTGCTCTCTTGAGTGATCATTAACTTACAGGGGTCTCCTGTACTTTTCTTCCTTATGTACAACCCCCTAGTGGGATTAGCTATTTAATCAGCTACTTTGTCCCTTTACCATGGCTCTCTCACCAGGACAAGAGAGACGATTTGGCCTGGTGACTTCAAGGTCCAGAGGCGGAGGAAGAAGCCGGCTGCCCTGGGCCCAGGTTAAATGTCACCTCCTTCCTGGCTGGTCACCAAGCAGCCTTCTCAGCCCCTCAGATTCACCCGGGACCAGGCAGACCTTCCAGCTCCCACAGTCTAGCGGGGGCCACAGAGACAGGGATGAGCAGTGAGGGATGGGGGTCAGGAAAGTCTCTGCAAAGGGGGTGCCGTTCACTGACCTGAAGGAGAAAGGGGCGGCGGTCCAGGGGGAGGGTGAAAGGTCAAACAGGGTCCGTCTGGGAACTGCAGGGCCCGAGTGCCCGTGGACGGCTCCGGGCGGGGCTAGGTGGAGAGTGGGTGGGCTGGGTGCCCACGGTCCAGGGAGAATCTGGGGAGGGGGCGGCCTCACCATCGTGTCCCGCTGCTGTGAGAAGGTGGGCAAAGTTTGGGAAGCAGACCAGAGGAGGCAGCGTGGGTCCGGGCGAGGGCGGAGGAAGGGGGCGTGGGGGACAGGGTGGCCCTGACCGAGCAGGCTGCAGGAAGTGTGTCTGCATATGCTCGGGGGCGGGAGGGGGCTGCCCTCACCCGGGAGGGTCGTCAAGGTAAGTTGTCCAAAGCTTTCGAACAGCCCACTGGTTCCGTAAAGTTGCGTAGCGTCGAGGTCACCCCCAGTGTCCTCCGTCCCTTGGACCCCTGCATCCTTTGTGGGGTGGAGACAGCGAGGTGAGGCACCCGGAGGGCACCGCACACGCCGACGTCATGGCCAGAGGGGCCAGGAGGCGTCTGAGACCTCCTGAAGTCTGGGAGCTCAGTGCGGCCGGAGCGTGCCCCTCGGCACCCAGCTCCCCACGCTTGCCTAACGAACGTGGGCCAGGGCAATAAACGGGTGGGCTTTTCTGTGTCTGTCTCGGCACGGGCAGGCTCACGGCTCCTGGAAGAGCCCACACGTGATAAATGGCTAACCTGTGACCTCCGAGGCTTTAGCCTTGACCCCTTGCTGACCTGTCCCCCAAGAGCAGGATGGTGGAGCCCAGGGGCTAGGAAAGGGGCTGGCTCTGGAGTGCCCACTCCCCAGGGGACATGTGACCTTGGGTGACCTTCAGCTCCCAGCACCTCTAGAGGCAGGGACCCCTGCTCATCCTGCTGGGGCCACCCAATGGGATGCTGGAGGAAACGGCACCTCCCTCACGGGCCCCCACTGCAGACCCGTCAGGAAGGCCCGCAGAGGCGCACAGGACCTTCCATCCCACCAGCAAAGAGGCACCATGCCGTCGAGCGCCACCCGCCCACGTGTGCTGTGGAGAAGCAGAGGATGACAGCTCCACCCAGCCCTCAAGGGAGCCCCTTTAGCCGGGGAGACTGAGGTCCCCAGCCAGCAGATGGCTGTGACCACCCCAAGTCCAGGGCCAGGCTGAGCGGGCCGCAGGGAAGGAAGAGGCCAGCACATATCTGGAACTGCGCGTCTAGCCTAACCACCCCCTTCTCTCCCTTCAGGGAAGCTGGGCCCCTGGTGCCTCCACTGGGGTTGTTTTCCTAAAAGCTCGGCTAACAGGGCTGCTGGCCGAGAGCCCCAGCCGGAGGCAGGCTAACGGGTAGCCGTGGCCACATCTGGAAGAGGTGTGGCAGAGCCTCGGGCCCCCCGCACCGAAGCCACCAGCCTCAAAGCAACAGCTGATAAGCTCCCGCCACCGGCTGCAGCTCCGGGAAGCTGCCGGCCTCAGACCGACAGCCCTGACCGCCAGGGGTGGGCGAAAAGGGGCAGAGGGCACGGGGGCACCGTCTGGCCTCAGGCCTCTAGCCAGTTCCAGACATCACATCGCAGCAGGGCCCAAAAGGTGAACTCAGAGGCCGCCAAGGGCTGTGGCTCATCTCCCCTGCGAACGCCCGCTCTTCTACAATGGGCCCCAAGATGCCCATGTCCCATGGGCGGTCGTCATCACCCCCGCACTGGGCTCCACAGCCTGGACGGGGCTCGCACACCTGTGATCACCTCCTCGTCCTAATGCCTCCTGGCCATCACCCTGCACAGACTGGAAGACGGGGGACGGATGAGTGTGGGTGTATCTGAGATCTCGCACTGATAGATTTGAGACGTGACCCCGTCTGGTGTGGGGTTTCCCAGTCTGGCCTGCTGTCCACTGTGCCTCACGGCCCCCCTGTCCTGCTTCCTGATGGCATGGAAACTTCACTGCGGGCCAGCTGAGCCACTGGTGCTGCATCCTGCTGTGAGAGCTCGGGGAACTTGGCTGTTGGGTTCACGGCCCCAGTTGCGCACGGGTGACTCCCCCGCTGCCTGGGGGGGGGTCTGGGCCATCTCCCCCACGTCTGGTGCATGACTGATTATTCAGGCAGCACCCGTCAAACAGACAGTGCATGAACCAGAGAAGAAGCACTAAGGAGAGTAGGCGGAGGGAACAAAAGGCCAAGCGCTGGCTCTCACCGCGCCTTCCGGAAACTTCCACGTGCTGCTTTGCATGTATTGACTCTTGGGCCGCTCAACCCTCTGAGACAAGCTCTGTGATCGCCCTTGTTTTGATTTCCACAATGATGTGTTCTTGCTTAGCTGCAGATAAGGGGATTCTCAAGCTATATTACCGTTGTTATCATTACAGATTTCTGACTGGTCCTGAGCTCAGCCAATGCTTCAAAGTGGGCTACGGTCACTTTATGGCCCCGTGTGTGGTCAGTTGCCCTGTGGGAGCCTGCAAAGCATGTTTGCTGGTCACATTCTAGAGGAGTCCATCAGATCCAGCGTGCTGGTTGTTTTATTTAAATCTTCTATATTTTTATTAAGTAGTAGCTGTCCATTGTTGAGAGAGCGGTAATAAAGCTCACGTTCTGGAAAGGACAGCCTTTAAAACAGATGATGCTGGAACAAATGAAGGTCCACAGCAAAAAAAGGAACCTCAACCCTTATCTCACACCCTATCCCAAAAATTAACCCCCCAATACCAGAAAGGTCCTAGCAGAAAACATAAGAGAAAATCTCTGTGACCTTGGGTGAGGCAGAGATTTCTAAGATATGACACCAAACATGTGATCCATCCAAAAAAAAAAAAAAGTCAATAAATTAGACTTCATCAAAATTAAAAACTTTTGCCCTTCAAAAGACATCACTAAGAAAATTAGAAAGACAAGAAACAGACTGGGAGGAAATATTTGCAGAACATATACATGATAAAGGACTTGTATCCAGAATATATAAATAAAATTTCAAAGCTCAATGATAAGAAGATAGACAGTGCAAGAAAAAATGGGCAGAAGATTTCGACAGACACTTCACCAAAGATTTATGAATGGCCGATAAGCGCATGAAAAGATGCTCAACATTATTAGACATCAGGGAAATGCAAGTCAAACCACAATGAGATACCACTTCACACCCACTAGCATGGCTGTAATCATAATGACATTTCTTTTTTTTAAAATTTATTTTTAGCTGTGTTGGGTCTTCGTTGCTGCACGCGGGCTTTCTCTAGTTGCGGCGAGTGGGGGCTACTCTTCGTTGCGGTGCGCGGGCTTCTCATTGCGGTGGCTTCTCTTGTTGCGGGGCACGGGCCCTAGGAGCGCGGGCTTCAGTAGTTGCGGCACGCGGTCTCAGTAGTTGTGACTCGCGAGCTCTAGAGCGCAGGCTCAGTAGTTGTGGCACATGGGCTTAGTTGCTCCGCGGCATGTGGGATCTTCCCGGACCAGGGCTCGAACCCGTGTCCCCTGCATTGGCAGGCGGATTGTCAACCACTGCGCCACCAGGGAAGCCCATAATGGCAACATTTCATATAGATAGAATCCTCCAATTTCTAGAAGAGGTAAAACTAGAGAAACCAAAACAGATGGGTGGCTGCCTAAGACTGGGGGTGGGGAAGAAAGACTTGGCTACACATGGGCGCAGGAGCATTTAGGGAAGGAGCTTAAAACTAGATTGTAGTGAGGGTTACATACCAATGTACATTTACAAAAACTGATTGAATTTAATACTGGTGGATTTATGGTGTGTAAATTATACATCTGAACCTGTTTTTCAAAAACATCTCCCACCCCAATGGTGGATTTGTTATTTCTCCTTGTAGTTCTGCCAAGTTTTGCATTATAATATATCTTTGTTTTGAGGTTTTGTTATTGGGTACATTCAAAGGAAGAACAGTTATATCTTCCCAATAAATCGATTTTTGTTTATTATTAAGCAAAGAACGAACTACTATTTCTAGTAGGTTTTTTTTTTGGTTTTGTTTTTTTTGTGGTACGCGAGCCTCTCACCGTTGTGGCCTCTCCCGTTGCGGAGCACAGGCTCCGGACGCGCAGGCTCAGCGGCCATGGTTCACGGGCCCAGCCGCTCCGCTGCACGTGGGATCTTCCCGGACCGGGGCACGAACCCGCGTCCCCTGCATCGGCAGGCGCACTCTCAACCCCTGCGCCACCGGGGCAGCCCCTAGTAGTTCTTTTTGACTTAAAGTGTGTTTTTCTGGCGTGAAGGTGGTCTTCCCAGTGCTCTCTGGCTTGGTATTTGCATTAATGCTTGCTTTCTATGGTTTTGTACCTTTATGTTTTAGATGTTTCTTATAAATATCAGATGGAGTTTGTCCTTTTTATCTGGCCCGAAATCGTTGTCTTTCACTATAACTTTTAACTATTCTATTAGGGTCTATGTATTGTAATTGCCGACACAGTTGGACTGAGTTCTACCATCTTATTTTGTCTTTTTGTGTTTCGTTTTATCTCCTTTCTTGCCTTCTGTTGGATTCTTGAGTTTTCTCGTTCTGCTTTCCTCTCCATTGGTCTAGAATTCACACGCTCTACTTCTATTCTTTTAGTAGTTGCTTATCAAAGTCGATACTAAATTAATACTTTTTCTTTCTTTCTTAGAACGTTTTCATTCCACTTACCTCCCCCCCGCAACTTTAAGGCCGGTATTACCTTGTGTTTTCGCACTGTCTTCATCTAAATCCCACGCGCCATTTTTACCATCCACGTTTCTTTTTCTTTTTTTTTTTTTAATTTATTCGGTTGCATCAGGTCTTGGTTGCATCAGGCGTGCTCCTTAGTTGCAGCCGGTGTGTTCCTTAGTTGCGGCCGGCGGGCTCCCTAGTTGCAGCTCCCAGCTCCTTAGTTGTGGCATGAGAACTCTTAGTTGCAACATGCATGTGGGATCTAGTTCCCTGACCAGGGATTGAACCCGGGCCCCCTGCATTGGCAGAGCAGAATCTTAACCACTGCGCCACCAGGGAGGTCCCCATCCACATTTATTTCGATTTGCCCACATATATAACAATGTCTTTGATTTCTGTCCTTTCTAACATTCCTGCCATCTATCTGGGGTTACTTTCCTCTTGCCTCAAATATGTCCTTTAAAACTTCCTCAGGCGCAAACTGTGGGACATTTTCTTGATTTTTATTTGCCTGTCGCTGTCTTTATTTCGCCACTTTTCACTGGATACTGACTTCTAGGTTGGGAGCCGTTTGCTCTGGGCATTTTGACCACGTCACTTCTCTATTTTCGAGCTCCCGTTGCTGCTACTGAGAAGTAGGCTCTTGGCGTAATCGTCCTTGAAGGCAATCTGTGTATCCTCTCTGACTCTTTCTCGGGTCTTCTCTTGGCCTTTGGTGTTCTGCGTTTTCACTCTGAAGCGGAGAGGTGGGAACCCCTTGTTCTTATCTTGCTTGAGGTTCCTTGGGCTCCTTATATTTGGGGGGGGCGGGGCTGTCTCTCCTTAGATCTGGAACAGTTTCAGCCTTAATCCTCTTCAAATACTGCCTCTGTCCCTATCCTCTCTCTCTTCCTTTTCTGGAGCTCCAATTAGCAATATGCTCGCCTTCTCACTCCAACCTCCATGTTTTTCACATTTCCCAGGTGCAATCTTCCTAATTTCTCTGACCTTGCCCTTCAGGTTACTGATTCCTCTTCAGCTGTGTCTGAGCAGTTGTTAAACCATCCTTTGGTTTTTCATTTCAAGTATTACGTAATTTTTTGCTTCTAGGAGTCGCCCTGCTCTTTACTAATGTATTCAAGTCCCTTTTGTTTCTTCTATAAAACATACTTCGTTTTCTGGGTCTGACGGTTCTAATATCCGGATTTTTGCCAATCTGACTCTACTGTCTATTGTTTCTGTCTGCTTTCACTCATGCAGCCTTATCTTCTTGGGTATGTAGTGAGTCTTTACTCTGAACTGCTCATGGGCTGTGGGCCTTTGTGAAATGTTTCTAAAGCTTGAGACGAAGGTAGGTTCCTTTAGGGAGTGCTGGCGGTCTGAGAAGGCTTTAAAGTAAAATGCCTTGTTGGAGGACTGGGGACAACTGAGGGAGTATGGATTCAGGCTGCACACGCACCTGAGGGCCAGCTTGTGGTTACGAACTCTTAGAGACCTATTCCTCCTCTCCTCAGCACCGAGGCTTGAGGGAGCAGGACCAGAGCCTTACTTAGGGGGCAGGTGGGTTTTCTAGTTTACCTGGACGCTGAGGTTGAGCCCTTGGGAACCCTGGATGCATGGAGGCGATCTTCTCTTGGGCCCCCAACATATGCCCCCTCTGTGCTTTGTCTTCTGTCCCTTAGAACAAAGGAAGTCAAACAAACAAACAAAAACAAAAACAATGATGCTCTGGTTTACCTGTGAGGATAGAAAGACCTCAACTCTCCAAATTCAAAATGAGAAGACAGTCTGTTCTTTGGCCATCATAACAGCAAACAGCTGCAAAGCCAGCTGCAAACCTATCCCAACCTATTAGTGACCACTAACTTCAGTCAGCCAATCAGCGGCGGCCACACCCCTCGCTGAGGACCACCCAGTTCCCAAACGCTTCCTCTGAGAGTCACACTGAACTTCCGTGCCAGGCCTGCAGTTAGCTTCGATTTGGGGTTTCTGGCCTCACAACTGTGGCTCTCCCCAGCTTAATAAACAATACATTCAGCCTCTCTGGTGTCAGATGGTGTGCAGTGAACTCACGCCTTCACATCTCGAAGCAAAGCCAGCTTTAGTGTATGACGCTGCTCTCTGGGTCCCCACTTTCCCCATCCTGGCTTGAGGATTCCACACCTCCTAGCCAGCTCAAGGCAGCATTCTAGGGGAAGTCCCTGGCAATCCGGTGGTTAGGACTCTGCACTTTCACTGCTGAGGGCGCAGGTTCGATCCCTGGTCGGGGAACTAAGATTCCCACAAGCCTCAGGGCGCAGCCGGAAAAAAAGAAAAGACAGCATTCAAGATGAACATCTTTTATTCTACCCAGAATGTGTAGCTGCTTTCAGTGGGAGGGTTTGTACAGGCTCTTGACTGGCCATATTGGTAGGGACAGATGGGGAAACTGAGGCTCTGGGGTGCTCAAAACTCACTAAAGGTCACACAGCTAGTAAGTAACGGACTCTAATCTCAGAACCCGGACAGCCTGCCTGCTGGGTCCATGCCCTTAACCTCTGTCGTTCTCAACAAATGAGTCAGTAACTGGTGAAGCCCTTCATTCATTCATCAAATATTCACTGAGCTTCCTCTATTTGCCGGGCACTGTCTGAGGCACTAAAGACACAGCAGTAAATGAGAAGGGTGACATTGCTGCACTCAGAGAACTCACGTTCCAGTGGGAGCAGGCCCGGGAGCGAGTGGAGGCTGTTTGCAGAACCTCCTTCGCAGAGGCCAACAGCCATGGTCAGAGGCTCTGCATCTCCAAGGAGACCTCGGCCCACACTGGCCACTCAGGCTGGGTCTCAAGGCTGGGACCCCTCCTCTAAAGTACCCAAGCCTCTAAGAGGCAGCTGCAGCGGTGACCTCACTGACCCATGGGAGCCCCAAGGCCCGGGCAAGCTCTGTGACTTCCCAAGGTTTGGGGCTGAGCTGGCCTTGAACACAAGCTTGTATTTTTCCCCCGTTCCGGTGAAGGCAACCGTTCCAACGAGGACCCAGGTGGGAGATTCTGGGCCGAGGACCTCTGGGTCCAGGGAGAGAAGAGGTCACAGTGGCAGACTGGCCTCCCTCTGCCGGTGACCCCGGTGGTCCCGATGGGGGATTTACGAGCTGTTCCGTCAGACGCTGGGGCCAACCCCAATTTACAAGCCTGAGCACCTACAAACAAAGGGCACCCCGTGGACTGGGCTGTAGACAAAACTTCTCAGCCCCAATGTCCCTGGGAGAGCTCAGGGCGTCAGCACTTGTCCACAACTCGGTAAGCCAAGTAGGTCTTGGCCTCTGTCCTGTTGTCCCCCAGGGTCTTGGGTCCCCAAAAGGGCTCCAACACCTGTGTCCGTTGGTCAGCCGAGTCGCTGGGGAGGGGGTGGAAGATGTCGCTCAGGGAACAGCTGGGCACAGCTGCATCCTGAGGACACTGTCCCAGCCTCGCCTGGAACACAGGGTCAGACGCCATTCATTCCCAGCATGGGCTCCACTCCAGAAGGCGAGGCCAAGGGACAGCGTGTCCTGGGGGCTGGCTGGCCCCCGTCCCAGCCTGACAAAGGAGCGGTGGGAGGACAGAGCCCCGAACCGAGGAATGTGCAAGCTTCCTCTCTGGAGCCCCCGCCCCAAGCTGGGTGCCGTCTGTGGGGTAGGGCGGCGTGCTGGCCCCAGAGTGGCCGGGGGCAGCTGCAGGGGGCTCCGAGCTTCTGGAACCCTGTGCTGCGGTTCCCACCTACCTGCTCAGGAGCCACCACTGGGATCTGAGGATTGGTGAAGCCTGTCCCCGAATCCTGCACACGGGCCACTGTAGGCTAAGACTTGCCTCAGCTGAGAAGCACTGCTTTCCTAGTCCCCGCGCAGCAAGATGCGGGGCCGAGGTCACCATCCAACCCCGCTTGAGTCCCCGCTTCCAAACCTCCCGTGGCACCGTGCCGCCCGCCCGTCAAACTGCAGCCTCCAGTGGGGACGGGTGTGGGGGAGTGGATGGGCGTGGAGGTGGGGGGAGGGGTGGGCGTGGGTGTTGGGGCGTAAGTGGGGGGTGCAGGAGGTGAGTGGGCGGGTGGGGGGCGGGGGCACGTGGGTGTGGAGGGGCCGGGCGCTCACAGGCTTCCCGGCACCTGGACACCTCCGCACGTTCCTCTGCTCCCTGCCTGTTAAAACCTGGCTCATGCTCCGGCACCAGGCGAAAACCCTCGCCTCCCAAACTGCCCCTTCCACGACCCCCTCCCTGCGTTCCCCACTCATTGCTGAGGCGCGACTTGCATCCACGTGTGTGTCTCGCCCCCGTGCCCCTCCTCCCCCCAGACCCCACCCCACCGACTCGGAGCCCTGAGAGCAGCTGCCGCCCCGTCAGCCTGTGACGGACGAGGTTTCCGGTGTTTTTATTCATTTTTATTTTACTTTTTTACCGCATAAGCAACGCACAAGTAGGCAACAGTTCCAGGTTTGTTCAAAGCCACCCTTTAACTCTTAAAAAATGACCCGTCCCTCGGCCACATTGCAGGAAAGTTCAAACGTGCAGGTGAGCAAGACGGCCGCCCAGAGCACCTGCGATCACAGGTACTGCTCTGTGCAGCCGCTGACGGGGCTGCTGTGCCAGGTGTGCTCAGATGTGAGCTCACTGAATCCCCAGGCGGCCCTGACGGGGAGGGGCCGCGACAGAAGTGCGAGGTCAAGGGCGCCAACGTGACTGACGGGCAGGCCTGGGCCCAGCAGGGGGCTCAGAGCCCGTGGGAACACCACCTTCCGTCTCTCCTGTGTCACCCCCACCCCCCATCTCTCTCAAACACCTTCTAGGTCGGGTGCTGGGTCCTCTCTCACATCTGTCACGTTGCAGGGTGGACGGGAGCTCAGGAGGGTGCCCTGTGGGGATGGCCCGGCCCCAGGAACCCTTCCCGGAGGCCAGGCCGGCTGCCCCACCCCCAGCCTGCTGGCCTCAGCAAGGGTTTCAGCTCCCGACAGAGGGGAGGCCAAGTCTGCTGCAGCTCAGCCTCCTGCAGGCCAGGGGCCCGTTCCAGGTCGTCGAGGCTGCAGTCCAGGCTGGCCAGCTTCGGGGAACGATGCGGGGGGGCCCTGGCGGTGAGAGTCCTGCCCCAACCTCATGCCAAGACCTTAGGGCAGGGGGCCCCAATCACCAGAAACCCCCTCTGCCCTCCCTAGGAGGGGCGTAGGCGAGCTGAAGCACGGGCACTCAGGACACAGGGGAGGAAGCTCTGGGGCCTGGGATTCTCAGGTGTGGACAGCCTCCCTCGCTTCCACAGGGCTGCCAGGGACGGGGTGCCTTCCCACCGTTAAGGGGGTCCGCAGCCGTCATCTGGCAGCTGCCCAGAGAAAGGCCTGGGGCTGGCTCAACCCAGAGCTGGGGGTCCTTCACGTGAGGCCCTGGTGCCAAGTGCACCAGGGGCCAGGCCCCGTGCTTGGAGCTCCCGACCCAGAGGCACTGTGTCTGGACTTTTGGGAAATAAGGAGGGGAAGAGCCATGCCTGGAGGGGACGTCCGGGGAGGGGCCCATTTCTGAGAAACGGCCGAGGGCCCAACAGGCACTCCGCTTTCATTCTGACAAATGAAACATCCATGGAAGAGGGAAAGCCCAGGCAGCCAAGGGCGCCCTTGCCGTCTCAAAGTCCCAGGGTGCAGCGCGGGGCTCTGTGGGTGCGGGCAGCAGCTTCCGCGGGCTCCAGCCTCACCCTCAGATGGAGCGCAGAGCCCGGCAGCCACGGGGGCCCAGGCTCAGGGTCCCCAGCTGTGGGGTTCTGGGGCTGCACGCAAACGCACACCAGCCCTTGCACTGGGGAGCTTCTCACTTGGCAAGTCCCGTCCAGCAGACAGTACAAGTGTCACAGGATGGTTGCCCCAGGAGAGTCCAGGCGAAGGGGAACCTGTGTGCTCAGGACCCAGGGCGGCGTCCTTGAACTGAGGATGCACTGGACCCAGAAAAGCATCATGTCCACAGGCAGTGAGAGGGTCAAGGGGCAACAGAGGATGTGCCCAGACCACCAGGGAACTGCAGCTCATCTGAGTCTCCTGCCTTGGTGGGCGGGGCCAGACCTCCATCCAGGAGGGGCGGGGAAGCACTCAAGCATGTAGGCCGCCCGCCTGGTGGACGCAGGAAAGGCCTAGGGAGGCCCAGGCCTGGCCAGGATCCTGGGGCCGTTCAGCCCACTCTCAAACCCGCCCACAGCCAGGGCTGCCCCTGGGGAATGTCCCAGAGAGAGGCGGGTCCGACCCAGACAGCCAGCGGCCCCTTCCCCCTACACTGCTCCCAGAATGTCCAAACCCTCCACTGCATCCAGACCTGCCAGCCAGTCCCTTTAAGGACCGCAGGGCCCTGGTCTCCATCCTTCAGGCCCGAGAACGCAAATCCTCCTCGTTCCCGCGAGAGTGAGCCAGGCAGGCTACTTTTTTTTTTTTTTTAACATCTTTATTGGGGTATAATTGCTTTACAATGGTGTGTTAGTTTCTGTTTATAACAAAGTGAATCAGTTATACATATACATATGTTCCCATATCTCTTCCCTCTTGCGTCTCCCTCCCTCCCACCCCTCCAGGCGGTCACAAAGCACAGAGCTGATCTCCCTGTGCTATGCGGCTGCTTCCCACTAGCTATCTACCTTACGTCTGGTAGCGTATATATGTCCGTGCCTCTCTCGAGCTGTGATAAAGCGAAAGACAGGCAGGCTTCTGAGACGAGCCCTTTCCTTGGGCAGCTAATCTGTGGGCTCCGGAGCCCCAGTTTTTCCACCACGGACAGCCCCTGAGACCCTGGCCTCTACTGGCCTCCTGGGTCACGGACTTTCTCTGGGCTGCGCTCCCCAGACAGACATTCTGCACATTCTGAGACGAAGCCTTCAAAGGTCGGGGACGGCTGAGGACAGGCACCCCATCTGCTTCTTCCCCTGAAATTGCAACCATAATTCCAAACACATGGGGCCAATCCAGGGCTACAGACAGCTGGAAGCCAGGCCCAGTCTGGGGAGACACGGGGACATAAGAGGCACACACAGCACACACGTGGCATCTACGAGGGTCGCCCCACACCCAGGCCAGCCCCAAGTGTCCAAGGCTGCCCCCTCCCCACAGGCTGACTGCAGCCCCCAGCCACCCAGTACCAAGCCGCTTCCCACCCTGGGGCCCCGGAACCTCCGCCCCCCTCCCCAGAGCCCCCCCACGCTGGCCGGTCCCACCAGGTGCCCTCGCCGGTACCAGGAAGCCTGCGTGGCCCCCACTCCAGGCCGGGCCTGGAGCCGTTTCCTGTGTGCCCTCCGGCCGAGCTTCTGTCTCACCCCACTAGACCCGGAGCCCCCTCGGGGCAGGGCCGGTCCGATCCCACTGCCCGGCCAGGAGCTGGGCACCAAGCAGCATTTGAGGACAGTGTAGACCTGTCACAAAGCTCAGGGGCCAGGCCAGCCCGTCCAACGGGACGGGGGGCACTTTGTTAAAGCACGTACACACACATACACACGTGCGTACATATATGTGCGTGTGTGTCCACACACCTGTGCATGGAGAATGGGCTCGGCCTCCTGGCCTCCCTCCCGGGGCAGCGAGTGTTGTGCACCCTGAGAAGAAGGGCTGCTGGGAAAACGGGGTCGGGCACCATCTCCACACAGGGCAGGGAGCTCTCACCCCCCAGGCGGGGTACCATCCGAGGTGCGCAAAGAACCCAGGTCCCAAGAGGTCGGGGTGCTCACACCCCCAGACACGGCTCAACTCCCAGCCCGAGTTCCTCTCCCTGGAGACTCCCATCTCCACACTCCCTTCTGGAAACCCCTGTGGTGGACACTGAGACCGGCAGAGAGGTCGGGGTTCCCCCCCGCCCCCCAGGCAGGGGCCCCCACCCCCATCTCCTCCCAGACCAGGATTAGGAGGCCCCCAGGGCTGGGGCTGCGGCCCCGACTGCCGCCTTCCAGCCAATCTCTGCCTGTGGCCGGCGGACATTCCCGAGGGCGGGGGAGGAAGTGGAGGGTGGCCTGGGTCCTGGACAAAGCCCACCAGGCAGAGTCCAGCCTGCCCATCAGGCGGCCCAAGGTCCTTCCCCGGATGGCGTGGTGCTCCCGGCAGAGGCGCTGGAGTCGAAGGGCCTGGGTGCAGATCCCACGGCCGCGCAACGGGGACACTTGAAAGGAGATGGCCAGGCCTGGTCTGTCCTCCTGGCCTGTTGTCAGTGGCTCTGAGCACAGCCCCGGGGGGAGGGGGAGACCCCTGGACGCAGACCCTGCCTGTTCCTCTTGCCCCCCAGCCCCCAGCCCTGCCCACCACAGAACGGGGTGAGCCCGCGGCCCACAGACAGGGGGCAGCGTTCCCCCTCAGCCACCTCCCAGGACAGGGACGTCGCCGGGTCTCAGAACAGCTCTGAGCCTCGGAAGAGAGGAATCCCCCCTGCGCCGCAAGGAGAGGGGCGATTCTCAGTGTCTGCACACAGACTGTGCTCCAGAAGCACCATCAGACAACAGCCGTAATAAACCGCCCTCACTGGCCCCCGTCCTCCCCAACTCGCCAGGAACCCCAAAGGTCTAGTCCTGGGGGGACCAGGCCCCTGCTGGACTCTCAAGCACCCAGCCCCACCCCAAAGCGCCCTCGGGTCTCCCAGCAGAACATTTTTGACGTATTCTAGGCCGTCAGCAAAACAAGATGAAAATTCAGTAATTGCTTTTGGCAGGAGTCCACGGGCCAGCACCGGGGCCAGAAATAACCGGGGAGAGGTTTCCTGGGCCACCTGCAGCCCGGGGGCCTCTGTGTGGGCTCTGAGCCTGACCCTGCTGCCACCGCTGCCTGGCGGCCCAGACACTGGGGACGGGGGTGGTGGGGGTGGTGGTGGAGGGACGCTGGAGGGACGCGGGGGAGCGGCCAGGACAGAGCGAGGCTGTCGCTTACACGCTGCAAACCGGGAACTTCCGGAACAAGTTCCCGGTTTTCGGTCCGGCCATCCGAAAAAATGTAATGTCATACTTGAGCGAGAGAAGTAGCTGCTGTGCCGCTTAGCGGCCCAGAAATAGTTGGCTGAGTCCCGGGAGAGGGTGTTGGCCAAGGCGGTTAAAAGGCAGAAACGCCAGGCTGGCCGGGCGGAGCCCACCCCCAGCCCCACCCCCTGCAGGCCTGGCCAGTCGCGGCAGCAGGGGAGGGGTGTGAACCCCAGCGTGGTTAGAACCAGGGTCACTGCGCATCTGCCCGGGGCGGGGGGACCTGGGTCTGACCCTTCCCGGCACAGAGGCCAGACCGGGGAGGAACCCACTTCACCCCGTCAGATCAGACCCCAGCCCACAGCACAGGACCCAAGGAGGGGCTGATGGCCGGCACAGGGACTGACTGGTGAGCCTCACCCTGCCCTTTTTCTGTTGCCTTTGTGTGTCCCAAGCAGGACCCACCTGTACATGTGGCGTGCGTGGCCGAGATCCCGAGAAGGTCCCCAGAAGTGTCTGCCGGGGGGAGTCTGGCCAGGTCTTTGGTGAGAAGGAGACCAGAGGGGTCCAGCCAGGGCTGGGCTCTCAGCACTGGCTGCCCCACATCCTAAAGAAGGCTGGTGGGGCTTCCCTGGTGGCGCGGTGGTTGAGAGTCCGCCTGCCGATGGAGGGGACGCAGGTTCGGGCCCCGGTCCGGGAGGATCCCACATGCCGCGGAGCGGCTGGGCCCGCGAGCCATGGCCGCTGAGCCTGCACGTCCGGAGCCTGTTGCTCCGCAACGGGAGAGGCCACAACAGTGAGAGGCCCACGTACAGAATAAAGAAGGCTGGCTATGCCCTCCCTCTGCCCACCTGTCCACCTGCTGTCTGTGCCGGTCCCGTCTCCTTGGGAGGGGGAGGGGGCTTCCACCTGTCACCTCATTCCCGTCTCTAACCATCACCTTGCGGAGGACACAGGGTGGGAGCAGGCCCCATGGTGCCAAAGCTGCACTTGGTCTCGGACGAGGGCCCTGGGGGTGCCCGCCTCCCACTGGGAAGTTAGGCCGGGCTGTCCTTGTCTCCTCGTCCTTCTCCTCCCAAGAGGCACCTGGATGCCCCTGAGGACTAGCCCCCGGTGGCCCTCTCAGGGCCGAAGGGTGAGGATGCCTAGCTCTGAAGCGCACCCACGAGCCCCCCCACTTCAGGCTCCAGGCCGCTTAATCCCCAGGTGAGAAGGGGGTTGATGGCCTGTATCAGTTAGGAGTGCACGAGGCTGCAACACACAGAAAACCAGCTCTCACAAAGGCGTCCAGGCTGCACATCACCAGAGAACGAGCTCCCGCTTCATCCCTGCCCACCGTCCTAGCCTGGGCTCCCACCTCCCAGGTGCAAGAGTGCTGCTGCCTCACCAGGCAACATGACTGAACTCCAGGCAGGAAGAAGCGGCTAGGACCCAAAGCCTCGCTCATCAGGAAGGTGGTCCTCCCTGGACACTCCTGTCTACACCCTTGGCCAGAATGGACTCACGTGGGCACCCAGCTGCAGGGCGTCTGGAGGACCTGTGTGTTTAGGTAAGCACGTTGCCCCCCCAAACACAACTGGGGCCCCTTTAGGAAGGAGGCAGAAAGGAGTAGAGGTGGCAGTGTGGCCCCACCCCACCGCAGACTGATGAGGAAATGGCTCAGGCAGCGGGACTCTTCCAAGGCCACACAGCTGGGCAGAGCCGGAAAGGGAGGAAACGATGGGAAAACCTCTTTCCCCAAAGGAGAAGCCTCCCTGCCCCGGGGGCCACTTAAACCCTGACTTGTAATCACCCACGAGCCCATGCCCAGGCTGGGAGGAAAGAGGCCAGCTCCACTCCATCCCCAGGCTCCTATAGGGAGGCCACATGGATTAAACGCACGTGCACACACGTGCACGCACATACAACTGCATGTATACACACACGTACACGCACGCATGCAAATACAGATGTTCACGGTGTACATAGAGTCGCACACACACCCCGGCACACGGGGGCACACACATACACACTGGCGCGTGTACGGAGATGGCCACACGTGCATGTGCGCTATGTGCACGTACACATGCGGTGCACGTGTTTGTAGCACGTGGGCACACATGTGTGCGTGCAGACATGCATGTACACATACGCACCAACACATATACACACTCGCACACGACCTGCTGGCTCCCAGCCACTCGCTGCCGATGGGCTCAAGGATCAGGCTGCCAGCCCCACGCCAGGACCCTCTCTGGCTTGCCCACCCCAGGCCCAGCCCATCCTGTCACCCTTGGCGACGTCCAGCCCACCAAAAGCCCAGACTTTCCTAACTCAGGCCTCTGGCTGCCCCGGCACCCCTGGAAGAGGGGGGAGACAGGGCAGGAAAAACCCCAAATGGGACCACAGTGTTTATAAAACAGGTCACTGAATTACACAGAACGATATTTCCCTCGCCGGTGCAATTCCTTCCTGGACCAGCTTCACACAGATGCCCGTGCTGGCCTCAAGCGCTACAGAGGGGGCTCGGCAGCCTGGGAGAACCACAGGGGCTGGGCCGGATGCAGTGAGGGGCTGCTGGAACCGCGACGGAAGCCACACGCATTTTCTTGGGCGCTGGACAAAGATACAAACAAGGGGCCGCACACATCTGCCCTCACCCCGTGTCGGGCAGTGGGCAAGGCTGAGGCCTCGGGCGAGGCCCAGAGGGGCTTCTCCTCCCTTCCCTGCTCCCCGGAGGACAGAGGATATCCCCTCGGGAGGGCTCTTGATAAGCATTTGTCCAGTGGATCCTGGAGGATCCTGGGGCCTCCAGCCCTGACCTGAAGATCTCCACCACCCTCCCAGCCTCAGAAAAGCACATCTTCCTGTGTCAAGGTCCAAGAAGGGGCCACTGTGGGGCAGGAAGGCTCCGGTGACCCTGGGCAGACCACCCCCTCCCCGCCCGCCCCCCTTTGTTCAGAGTTCTCCCCCACCCCCTCCGCCTTCGGCCTGATGCTTTTTTGGTAAGGAGATTATAGATACGGAAATAGAGGGAAAGAAGATAAATAGCAAATGGTAAAAGAAGGTTTCTCCACGTAATCCGATTTGTGCTTATCCACACTCTCAGAATTTAAAAAATAAAACAAACACCTTCACTTCCTCTGCCCTGAAGGGAACGCCAAAGGGATGGTGTAGTTCTGACTTCAGCCACCAGGTGGCGGCCAAGACCAGCGCATCCCGTCTCTGACTGGCCTCAGCCCTGGGGAGGGTGCGGGGCTTCCTCCAAGGGTTTTCTGGGTTCCAGGAGGAGGAAGAGGGACGGACACAAAGGGAGACTGTGTGCTGCGGAGGTGACCACAGAATGCCTGCCTACTGGGGGGCCCTCCCAACGATGCCCCGAAGTAGGTATTGCCATCATTTGATGACTGGGAAACCGAGGTTTGGAATGGAGAAGGGCCTTGTCCACCATCACACGGCCCAGCATGGGCAGAGCCTGGGCTGGAGCTCTCGTCCCCCGACTCGTTCTGATTCATTCCACCAATACCCAGAGGTCACATGGCTTTATTTGCAACACTCAGGATGGCGGTACCAGGATGGGGACCCCGCCACACCCCGCAGCCAGCCAGGACGGGACGGTTTTGAGGCCCATCTGCCTGGGCGCTCTCGGCTGCCCCAGGCCCTCAGCTCACCTTCTGTGGCCGTCCCCAGACGTGAGGCTCCAGCAGCGACTTTCTGCTGCAGAGTCCAGGGCTCATCGGGGTTCCTGCCCTCCAGTGGGAGGGAGTTGGGGGCCTCCTGGGGTCCCACTGGGGCTGCCACGGGCGAGGGCTGAGCGGCTGGCCACAGGATCTGGCCCAGGGTGTGGCTGGGGGGGCCGGTGCCACTCCCGCCCCAGGGATACCCACACCCCCTGCTTGGGAGCCCACATTAGCAAAAACCTCGGAGGGCCCTGTCCCATACCAGCCAGGCCGAGAACAAGAGGAACAACAGAACCAGAGCCGCAGCCAGGGTCAGGGAGGGCACCAGGTCCGAGTCCTCGGGGCCAGGGATGGCATCAGCCGCGGCATGGTGGGGGGGGGGCGGTTGCACCAGACAGCTGGGTGTCAGAGACCTTCTCACCGGGGGGCCCTGGCTGGCCCATCTGTGAGACGGAGGTGAGGGACAGGACTCCGTTTGGGAAGGGCCCACCACCCACCCACCGCCTGTCCCATCCCTCTCCCTCGGGAAGCCCCCCAGACACAGCAGGAGCCAGGGGCCAAGAGGTGCCCCAGAGGTGACCCTGGGCAGTGACTCCCTGAGCCTTGATTTTTTCCTCTGTGAAATGGAGATGCCAAAGACCACCTTGGGAGGATAAGGACCAGATGAGACAGCCCCTGGGCCGCTGGCGTTCCCTCCAACCTCCTCACCTTCTCCCTTGAGATGACAGGGGCTGGAAGTCAGGACCTTTCCCCCTGCGCCAGGGGGTCTGGAATGCAGCTAGGCTAGTTTCTGGGGCAGTTGAAAGCCAGCAGCCTCGTCTGGAGGGACTAGAACTGCGGGAGGATTTGTATCAAGGCTACCAGCTGCTCTCTGCCCACACGGCAGCTAAGGAAGTGGGCACCAGGTTACATCCATCTTACAGATGAGAAAAATGGGGCTCAGTAAAGGAAGTGGCTCCCGAGATGCCCCAGAGCTTGGCAGGGAGGGTCCTGGCAGCCTGAGACCCTATTCTCGGGCTCCTCTTCCTTACAGGGACAGAGTGTGGACTAGGTCACTTAAGCTCCAATGCCCTAGATCAGCCAGCAAGGTCCAGGAGACAGGGAGTGGCCTCTGCCCAGCCCCTTCCCAACCCCAACCCCGGCAGTTCTCAGGACATTTACCTTCCAGCCATTGCGGCTCCCATGTCCTGGAAGAGGGCTGCCCCGGAGCTGCCAGATTCCCCAGGGACAGACACCAGTGAGTGGCAGCCTGAATGGATCAACTAGGGGCTCTTTCCGCTAAAGAAGCCACCCCCTCTGGGGCTTCCCCCAAGGAGTGGCTGGAGCTGCGAGGCGGGGAAGTGAGGGCCCCAGCCCCCGCGTGGGTGTGTCCAGGGTTTTCCCGGGCCCAGCAGAAACAGGTTGCTCAACTCCCAGACCAGGGCTTCCTGCTGCCGCTTAGCTTCCGCATGGGACCTGGGGGAGGCTAAGGAAGAAGGGCAGGCTCTAAATTCAAGCCAGCAAGGGGTCTCCTGGCATTGGATGTGTGCCCATGCTGTGCCAGGCGCAGGGTGGGAGGGAGGGGGGGATAGTCCCACCCCACCCCCAGAGGCCAGGTTCCAGAGCAGCCCATCTGGGGCTGACCCAGATGAGAGTGGGCAGGAGAGAAGATAGGAGAGTTCAGAGGCCTGAGGACCACAGAAATGATCTTTGCTGAAGGAAATTATCCCTTAAGGGCAAAGATGTTCAGCACACTGCTAATTTTAAAAGCAAAAAGGTGTGAAATAACCTTAATGCCCATGACAGAAGATTCATGAGCAAATCCAGGTTCGTCCACTCAAGAACCTTAAGAAGCCGGCAAGACAGGATTATGAACAAGGAGAGTCATACCAGCTTTATTCTTTTAGCCCAAAACTGAAAATAGCCTGTCCAGGATAGTTAAATTGACACAAGACAGATTAACAGGAGGAAAAAAAAACCAAATTGAATTTCCTACATGCCGAGGTCTCATAGAAATGACCAAAGCAGGCAGCTTTTATGCTTTTTAGACAAAGAAACAACAAATTTGTGAAGAACTGACAAGACAAAGAAACTTCGGTTTGGGTACTCATTAGCGAAGAAACTAGGCAGAGTTTGTTACACAGCCTTCTTGCCTGGAATTCCCCATCTCTGGTGATAAGGATGTCTCTCTACCTCCTGGTGCAGGAAGGGTATATTCCACATGGGAGATTTATTTTTTGCTTTCAGGGGGACAGAGAGGAGGGTCAGAGTGCCCTTCTTGCCTCCACTGTTTCTCAAGTAACTTTAATTCAGCATAACCAATCTGCCCCGTTGGCATATTTGGGGGTGGCTTGCCCCGAGCTTCGTGAAACCCACCCACCAATCAAAGGATGGAACTTAACACACACAGCAACAAAAAGAGAACAAGCCACTAGAAAACACAGCACGGATGAACCTCATAGATATACTGAGTAAAAGAAGCCAGAAGAAAGCACTTAGTATATGGTTCTCTTTCTATGAAACTCTAGGAAAGATTAATGTACAGTCACAGAAAGATGAGTAGTGGTTTCTTAGGGATGGAGGAGGAGTGTTGACCGGGAAGGGGCACCAATATACTTCTTGGAGGATGGAAATGTTCTACGCCTTGACTGGGGGGCCACTGCGTGATACAGCTGTCAACACTCATCAGTCTACACACTTAAAATGGGTCCATTTTACTGTGTGTAGATTGTCCCTCAATAATGCTGACTTTAAAGGAAAAAAAAAGCCAGAAACAAGAGCAGGATTCCATTCAAGAGGTTCAAGGGCGGGAAAATCTAATCCACAATGACAGAAATCAGAGTGACGGGACCTCAGGAGGGTGGGTATGACTGGGAAGGAATACTTGGGATTTTCTGGGGGTGATCAGAAGCTTCTTTCTGGATCTGAGCCGTGACTCCTGGGTGCGCACAGAATTTGATTCATTGAGCTGCACCTTTAAGATGTTACGGAGCTCAGGTCTGGCTGCTCGAAGCTTGAAAGCCAATACTCAAGAAACAGGTGTTGGTAGGAAAGGAAAGGTTGCTTCATACAGGAGGCCAGCAACCCGGGGGGAGAAGGCAGACTTGTGTGTCCAAAAGCCAACTCCGCCTGCCAATCAGAGCCTTTAAAGGGGAGTTTCGGGGGTGTGCAGGCAAAGGGAAGGGTCTACATGCAGAAACAGCACAGTCAGCTCCGACAATCATCTTGAAATTGGTCTTGCGGTGGGCTCATCAGTGTCTTGTTTTAAGCGCAGTTTAATCTTCAGTTCCAGGGCTGGTTTGTGCCCATTTCTTTCAGGCCAGTTCTTGGAATGGAGATGGAGCAGTTTATGTCATGGCTACAGTGTGGTCTTCATGGAGTTAACCCTTTCCACCGAGTGGGGGTTTCAGTATTGGCAAAACAGCCCAAAGGGTATGACTCAGAATGTTATCCATAGCCTTTGAGGAGGAACTAAAAGTCCTTGACTTTGTTTAATGGCGAAACACTATTATTTTGTCCTGTTTGCTTTTCTTTGCTTCTGCATTTTTTCACTTCTCTGATTAAGTTTATTCTGTGGATAAAGTTTTCCTACAGACAAAAGGCAGGCGGAGGACATGGAGGGGGCAGTCTGTCCTGGGAAGGCCCCACGGGGTCCGGCTCGGTTTTGATGTGTTACATCTCAATTTTCAAAATATGGTCATGAGGACGATGCAACGTTACAGCAAGGGTCACCACTTATTGGGTGTGCCTGAGTCCAAAGACTATACCCTTGATGGCAAGCAAATGCTTAAAACACAGCGTGAAGTGGTCACACAGTCAGATGCACACTCGATGGGCAAACACACAAAACAGACACATGGGGAAACGAGAGGAAGGAAAGACACTAAGATTCCGGCAGGGTGAGGCTGTTGGCAATGGATGTGGCCTTCCCACATCTCTGTTTTCTCTATTCTAATATATGTGGTTACATTTTGATGATTATAAAAGAGAACTGCAACAACTTTTTTAAACACTTTGCTATTTTGAGAGCTAAAATTTGGAAATAACCCAAATGTTCAACGACAAAGAATCGGTTGTAAAATACATGTGGCACATCCACTCAGCAGAATAGGGTCTGATTCAGCCTCCTCCATCTGAAAAAGTCCAAAGGGAGAGCTGGAACTGGTAATTCCGTTTTGTTGTTTTTGTTGTGTGGTGTGTGCGTGTGTGGTTTGCGTTTTTGTTTGGTCTGTTGGGTTTTTTGTGGGTGGCGGTGGTGTTTTGTTTTAAGAATGGGCTTCCAGGGCCTCCCTGGTGGCACAGTGGTTGAGAATCTGCCTGCCAATGCAGGGGACACGGGTTCGAGTCCTGGTCTGGGAAGATCCCACATGCCGCGGAGCAACTAGGCCCGTGAGCCACAACTACTGAGCCTGCGCGTCTGGAGCCTGTGCTCCACAACCGGAGAGGCCGTGACAGTGAGAGGCCCGCACACCGCGACGAAGAGTGGCCCCCGCTCGCCGCAATTGGAGAAAGCCCTCGCACAGAAACGAAGACCCAACGCAGCCAAAAATAAATAAATTAAAAAAAAAAAAAAAATGGGCTTCCAGGGAATTTTCAGGTTCTTTCTTATTTTTAAGTGCTATCTTATTACCTGGATGATTGGCTACAAGCCCAAGTCACTCCTGCAATCAGAAATGGGGAAAATCCAAGTCTCGCCCACTGGAATCGCCACCCCCTCCTCCCTCTGCCTTCACTCCACACACCCTCGGCTGCGGCTGTCCCAGATACTCGCGAACCTGATTTCACCGCGTCAAAGGGACAGCAGTGACTCAGAGACGCGATGTGGCGGGGAGAGAGGGCGTCGAGCGCAAGGCGGAGCACACAGCCTTCGTCTCCACAAGTGTTCGCTGTGTGACCTTTGCGCGTCACGGCCCCTCTCTGGGCTTCAGCTTCCTCCTGCTTATAGCAACTGGGCCCCGGGGTGGGACGCAGTCTGCGCCCCAGGGCTGGTACCCAGCTTGGACCCAGACGCGGACAGACGAATGGGGAAGGGCTCTGCCTCCAGGCCCTGCACGACTTTCAAGCGGCTCCCTCCGTGCGGGTTCCCATCCGCTAAGCGAGCCCCGCGGCCTCCAAGGGCGCACGAGGGGCCTTCCGCGTCCAGGGAAAACCCTGCCGCCCCGTCCGGGTTCCTCCGCCCTACACCCGAGTCGGCTCCAGGGTAAAGCCCGGCCGCCCCACCCCAGCGCCGCACCCCGCATCCTCAGCATCCGCACCACTCGTGGCCGCCTCATTGGCCGGCGCCCGCTCTGCAGGGCCGCCCCGCAGCCAATCGCGGTCATGGGGGCGGAGCTGCGGGCTCAGCCGGATGCTCCCAGCAGCTGCGGCCGGACGCGCCTCTGGCCGGAGCTGCCCCTGCCCCTCGGCGGCGCACCCTGACAGGAGAAGCCGGCCATGCAGGAGCCGCTGCTGGGAGCCGAGGGCCCGGACTATGACACCTTCCCCGAGAAGCCGCCCCCGTCACCAAGGGAGACGACGCGGGTCGGGTGAGAGCCTCTAGGCATAGGGTCTGCGGGTGGAGGCTAGGGATGGCCCTGGTATCCTCCAGTGGGCAGCTGGCTCCCATCTTGGGCCTCCACTGACTGTCGGTGAGTGGCCACCAAGGGGCCATCTGGTTCCCTCCTGCCCCAGACACACTAGTCCTATTTAAGGAGCCGGTCCTCCTGAGTACAGGGCCCAGCCCCCAATTGGCAGAGACAGGGCGACTGAGACCCAGAGGGGGCGAGGGGCTTGCCTAAAGTCACACAGTAAGCCTTGAATGGCAAAGCTGGGGGCAGACACCGAGCCTCCTCTGTGGGAACAGTGCTCTGCACCTGCGTCTCAGCCACAGCAGTGGGCTGCAAGGGCTGTCCTCATGCCCTGGGGGTTTCCCAAGGGAGCTGGTGCTCAGGCCTGGGAGGTGCCAGTCTGACCAGCTCTTGACCCAGCCGTCCCCAGCACGGCCCTCTGAGCGGGCAGCCACCGTGCTCAGGACAGGCAGCAGTTAGGCGAGGAGAGACTGAGGGATTCTGACTGCTCTGCACCCCCCATGCACCAGGGCCCTGCAGAACAAGAGGGTGTTCCTAGCTACCTTCGCTGCTGTGCTGGGCAATTTCAGCTTCGGGTATGCCCTGGTCTACACGTCCCCTGTCATCCCAGCCCTGGAGCACTCCTTGGACCCAAACCTGAGTCTGACCAAAACCCAGGCATCCTGGTTCGGGGTAAGAGCCATGCTCTGAGCTGGAGGGGGGCAGGGACGCACTGAGCTCCGTCCCAAGCTAGGAACCCCCCAAAGGGCAGCCTGGAGGGACCCCCTCCAGGGCCCTGGTCTGCCCCCCCCACACCCACTCCAGGGTGGGGTGGGTGGAGTGAGGCCAGATAATGGCTGTGAAATAAAAGGAGGAAGTGAAAGCTGATGGAGAAGGGAAGGAGCAGGTGGGGAGGTGTCCCTTAAGGCCTCCACCCAGTGGGGCTGAGGGCTCCCCAGATCTCCCCACCCAGAGCTGGGCTGTCATAGCAGAGAGGACACCTCCCTGGAGGAGGGGTGGCAGGAGAATCAGCTACTAATGGAAAAAGCACTGCTGGGGCACAGAGGGTCCCAGGATAGATGGTGGGCATGTAAGTAGGAAGAGCACAGGCCCCAAGAGTCCCAAGATTCTAGAATAGCAATCTCAGCGGCCTCAGATTTACCACCACAACACGTTAGCTAAGATAGTAATACCCAGTGCAGACGGCGCACCTAGTGTGTGCCGGACCTGTGCTAGGCACCTGCCATGACAGCCGGTTTACTCCGGGGCCAACCCTATGAGGGGGGTGCTACCGCTGTCCCCATAACGCAGCTGAAGAAACTGAGGCTCAGACAGGCTGAGCACCGTGCCCAGGTCACTGACCGGATCCAACCTGGTCCACTCGACAGGGAATCCGAGGACCCCCAAATCTTAAAATCCCAAGGGCTTCAAGTCACAGAGTTCTCCTGCCTGCTCTATCACAGTGCTAGACATCTAAGCATCAGGCTGGACAGAGCCACTGCAGACAGCTGTTGTGGCATCCCTAACAAACAGCTGTCCACATGCTGCTTGTACCCCTCTGGAGACAGGAGGCTCACTACCATCCAGGGCCCTAGTCTGGCAGCCCAGGCTCCTGGGACAGCCTGGAAAAGCAGCTGTCGCTAGGCTCTGATGGGGCCCCGCACCTTTTCCCCGCAGTCCGTGTTCACCTTGGGTGCGGCGGCCGGGGGCCTCAGTGCCATGGTGCTCAACGACCTCCTGGGCCGGAAGCTGAGCATCATGCTCTCGGCTGTGCCCTCGGCGGCCGGCTATGCGCTCATGGCAGGCGCCCACGGCCTCTGGATGCTGCTCCTGGGGAGGACGCTGACGGGCTTCGCTGGGGGGCTCACAGCTGCCTGCATCCCGGTAAGGCCAGGACTGCCCACCCTGGTCCTCTCACTGCCTCACCATCAGCTGAGGCCTCCTGGCCTCGGGGCCCCCTGGCCAACAGGGATGTGTTTGCCAGGGAGCCTCAGCTCAGCCCCACCAGGGCAGCTAACCTGGGGGGAATCTGACACCAGTCCCAAGCCGCCCCCAACTCTGGGCTCCCCAAACTTCCCGTCCTGAGTCCTGACAGATACATTGTTCAATCAGAGAAAATGCACATTGAGCTACGCAACAGGAGGGGAAGGGAGTCCCTGCCCTGCACCCTTCCTGGGACCCCCTCGTCATACCCGTCATTCCACACACCCACTCGGGGGCTGGCAAGCCCGGCATGGGACGAAGGCCCCTGAAGGAGCAGAGGCCAGAGTCCGGGTGCCCTCGGGCCTCCCGATTCCCAGCCTCACGCCCCCACGTCAGAGCTGAGCGCTTCTGCCCACTTGGCAGGGCGACTGAGGCCCAAGGGAGGCCACACCGTGAGTCACGATGCGGGAGAGAACCCCGCTGGAGGCCCGCTCCCCGCTCCCCGCGGCTCACCAGGCCACCTGTGCTACCTCAGCCGGGCCCGGCTCCTGTGTTCTCAGCGGAGGCCGGGGGGGGGGGGGGTCTTGCAGGTGTACGTGTCTGAGATTGCTCCCGCAGGCGCCCGTGGGGCCCTGGGCGCCACACCCCAGCTCATGGCCGTGTTCGGATCACTGTCTCTCTACGCCCTTGGCAAGTATCACCCACATGCGCTCTAGGCGCCTCCCCCGTGTGCAGGCCGGGGGGTGATGGGGTGCCGCTGAGCAGCCGGGGATGGGAAGGGATGAACGTGCCCCCGGACGGATCCCATGCTGGGAGGCCAGAGGCATAGCTGCCTTCATGCTGTGTGCCTCCAGGCAATTCCCTGCGCCTCTCTGGTCACGAGGTCCCACCCCTAACTGGGCAGGGAGGGCTTCTCTTGGGCTGGCAGCCTTTAAACTGTCTTTTGACAGCAGAATGTTTTCTGTCAAATAGTCTTAGGTGGGAAGACCATAGAGAAAAGTGATCAGAGTGCAGCCAGCTGAGGTGGGGTGGGGGTTTGGCGGTAGAGGCCCCAGGACCTTGCTGTTCAGGCTACTCCTCCATCACCTTGCCTTGAGACCCTCCAAGGACCTGGGCCCTGTGCCAGGGGCCAGGCAGTCCCTGTGGCCCCTCTTGATTGAGACCGCAGAGGCCTGGAGCAACCAGGGTAGGCTTCCTGTAGGTGGCAGCCCTGGGACTCACACCTGAGGGCAAATGAGGCTGCTCAGACGCCCCGGTGGGAGGGGTTCTGGGCCCAGCGCAGCCGCAGCTCCTCACCCGCTCCTTGTGCCCAGGCCTGCTGCTGCCGTGGCGCTGGCTGGCCGTGGCCGGGGAGGGGCCCGTGCTTGTCATGGTTCTGCTGCTCAGCTTCATGCCCAACTCACCTCGCTTCCTGCTCTCGAGGGGCAGGGACTCGGAGGCGCTGCAGGCCCTGGCCTGGCTGCGAGGGGCTGACGCTGACATCTGCTGGGAGTTCGAGCAGATCCGGGACAACGTCCGGAGACAGGTGTGGGAGGGGTGGGTGCCTACAGCACTGTGGGGCTGTGGCCATTCACTAGGCCGGCACAAGCCTCAGCTGCTTTTCCTGGAGAACAGGGATAAGAGCAGTTCCCACCTCTAGGAACAAGGGGTGGGGGGGTGGGATGTCGTGGCCCCTGGCCCAGGGCGCATGTGCCGTGCGGTGGATGCCTGGGGGCCCGGCGATACTGACAAGCAGGAGTCTGCCTTGGCCCACCCACTGATCCAAGAGCCTGGGTCCACGCGGGGGTCCCCGGGCCTGTCCCCAGAGCCAGGGTCGCCTCCGTGCTGGGGATCTTCCCTGGAGGAGGGAAGAGGGGAGCCTCCTACCCAGCCCCATGCAGCCCAGGGCAGGTTGGTGCCCGCCGGAGGGGTGGGCACAGCGCCCTCAGCGGCAGCCTCGTGCCTCCAGAGCAGCCACCTGTCGTGGGCCGAGGCCCGGGACCCCCACATGTACCGCCCCATCGTCATCGCCTTGCTGATGCGCTTCCTGCAGCAACTGACGGGCATCACGCCCATCCTCGTCTACCTGCAGTCCATCTTCAACAGCACCGCCGTCCTGCTGGTGAGAGCCCGGCCCCACACCACCCGCTCTGCCCCCAGATCCGGGGAGGGCATCCCCGCGGAGCATCTGCTCTGTGCCGGGGTCTGGGGTGCACGCACACGCGCAGACACCAGCGTCTCTTAACTGTTTCTGGGCCAACCACCTGTTCTCAGAGGAATGTTTGTAAACGAAGCTTGCATGTTTTAAAATAAGGTAGAATTACAAGGAAAACCAGTTCTATAGAAGCATAGACCCCCCCGGGAGCCACAGACCCCAGGTTCAGAGCATCTGCCACCCACTGAGGAAGTACCTCCCCTCCAAACCTCAGCTTCCTCCTCTGCGGAGCCAGCATGGCTTCATCCACCCTTCCTGGGGCTCAGAGGGAGATGAGGTCTGAAGATGAGCGACAGCACGGTTCCACAAGTTGTTGTGATGCTCGGATCCGGTGCCAGCCCTGGGCTTGGTGGTGGGCACAGCAGTTGCGCCCCTGCCTGCGAAGGCCCCACGGGCCGGGCTGGGTGGCCAGCGAAACCGCCTGGCACAAAGCAGCTGAGCCTGGGGCCGGTCCCTGCAGAGCCTTGGCGGGGGCGGTGGGGCAGGGAGGAACAGCAGGCTGGCGTCCCTCAGCCCCGGGGGCTTCCTCCTTGCAGCCCCCTGAGGATGACGCAGCCATCGTGGGAGCTGTGCGGCTCCTGTCCGTGCTGATTGCCGCCCTCACCATGGACCTGGCCGGCCGCAAGGCTCTGCTCTTTGTTTCAGGTGAGCACAGGCTGCTCACCTGCACTCATTCACTCCTTCAGCAGCTGCCACGTGTCTTGCCAGCCCTCGCGGTGGGAGCGCCAGGGGGCCTGGGTCAGACCTGCCCTGGTGGCCTCCGTCTCCCCAGCGTCTCCCCAGCAACGGGCGAGGGCCCAGGCATCCAGAAAGGTCTGCTGGGGCTCATGGGAGCAAATGAGCTGACGATGGCACACATGCTGGGTGTGGCGGGAGCCCAAACGCGGGCTGGGTGGGAGCTGGCTGCCCTGCAGGGGACTGGGCCACACGGGGTACAGGGTGCTGAGGGGTGCTGGCTCAGAGGGTCCCGGCCCCCCGAGGGCCACCTGTCTGTCCACAGCGGCCAGCATGTTTGCTGCCAACCTGACGCTGGGGCTGTACGTCCATTTCGGTCCGAAGCCTCTGGCCCCCAACAGCACCATGGGCCTGGAGAGTGTGCCCCTGGGAGGCACAGAGCAGCCCCTGGCCACGCCCACCAGCTACCTCACCCTGGTGCCCCTGCTGGCCACCATGCTCTTCATCATGGGTAGGTGTGGCCGTGCTCTACGGGGTCTGGGGACGGGGCTGTCTTGGGTGTGAGGTGCGGGGACGCGCCGGTGTTGTGGGCGGTGTCACTGCCGTCCCGGAGGTTGGGGAGCCGTCCCTCAGCAGCTCCAGGGAGACACGAGAGGCCTTCTTCCCCGCGCCCCCCCCCCCCACCGACAAATGGGCTCTGAGCCCGCCCCTCCCCGCTTCCGGCAGGCTACGCCATGGGCTGGGGGCCCATCACCTGGCTCCTCATGTCTGAGATCCTGCCCCTGCGGGCCCGCGGCGTGGCCTCGGGGCTCTGCGTGCTCGTCAGCTGGCTCACCGCCTTTGCCCTCACCAAGTCCTTCCTGCTGGTGGTGGTGAGTGCTCTGCCCCGGGGACCTGGGGCCTCCCTGGCCGGTGCCGAGGGCCGTGCTGAGGCTTCTCCGCGTGTCCCCTCAGCCTTAGCACACACCCCCTTCACGCGGAGGCGAAGGGCCGTCAAGTGACAACATCCATTTCAGCAAACAGACCCGGCTCAGGGAACTGTTGGGAGAAGTCAGGCGACTGATCTCCCAGGCCAGGGTGGGACCCGAGTCCAGACAGCCACACCCGCCTGCCCTGCCTGTCACCCTCCGGGGTATCTGGGCCTTCTGTCTGGGTGGGCAGTTTGGGTCTCTCCGTCGAATGCTTCCCCATCCCCTTCCCCTTCACCCAGCCTCTTGGTTCAAACCCCCAGCAGGCCCTGAAGCCAACCACAACCTCCAGGTTCCAGCTCTCAGCTCCCAAGTGGGAGAATCCGATGGGGACAGCTTGGATGGGGCCTAGCCTGGTGCAGTCAGTGGGTCAGGGCAGGGTTGGGGGCGCCCCGAGCAGGTCAGCCACGCTGTGGTGGCAGGCCTGCTGCAAGCGGGCATGTGGGACAGCTGAAAATGAGAGGTGGGCACTGGGACCAAGGAGAGAGGCCGGTGTCTGGGGCGGGGTGGGCTCCGGCTGGGAGAAGTCAGTCCTGGGCCCAGCACAGAGGAAGGCTGCCTGCACCCCTCAAGGACTCGAATGCTCTGCTGAGGCACCTGGATTTCACGCTGGAGACAGTGGGGAACCCGGGGGTGGTCCAAGCAGGGGAACGAGATGAAGGCCTGCCCCCCAGGCTGGCTGATGCCTGCAGGGCCACAAGCTGGTGCTGGGGCGAAGGGCCTTTAGTGCTCCCCTGTGACCCGGAGCCCCTCTTCTCCCCCAGAACGCCTTCGGCCTGCAGGCGCCTTTCTTCTTCTTTGCCGCCGTGTGTTCCGTGAACCTGGCCTTCACCGGCTGCTGTGTGCCCGAGACCAAGGGCCGGTCGCTGGAGCAGATCGAGTCCTTCTTCCGCAGCGGGAGGAGGTCCTTCCTACGCTAGGGCGGGGCCCCCACCGTTGAGGGCCAAACCACTGGGTGGTGGAGCGTGTCGAGACCCCAAACCTGTACCCCGCGTCCAGGAGGCGGTGTCAACCCGCCGCCAGCCAGGGCACAGGAGGACCGGCCAGAGGCCTCACGGCACGGCACACGCACCAGCTCTGGGCAGGCAGCACCCCGTCCAGCCTCGGCCCTGGCTCAGGTGGCCCCAGTGTCACCCACT
Source organism: Leucopleurus acutus (assembly GCF_964270905.1). Classification (NCBI taxonomy): domain Eukaryota; kingdom Metazoa; phylum Chordata; class Mammalia; order Artiodactyla; family Delphinidae; genus Leucopleurus; species Leucopleurus acutus. The sequence goes on along the minus strand of NC_139150.1, from coordinate 2,144,416 downwards.
CATCGGCCAGACCCACCGACGGAGAGGGCAGCCACGTGGCCCCGGGGCCAAGGCCTTGTTGGGCGACCTCGGGCCTAGTGCTCACTCACGTGTGGAGGGCCACGCCGAGGACACACAGGGCTGCTGGCGGTGGAGCGGCTCCACACAGGACGTCGGCCCTCCTCCTGCTCTGATCACCTGGCGGCCATTGAGCCTCTTGGCTTTGGGGACCAAGACAGAAACCTGGGCCTGTGAGGCCTATGGACACCGCACGGACCGTCCTGGACCCCCAAAGGCCAGGACCCAGCGTGGACACTCCCTCCTACACCCACCCGCCTTCTGGGAACAGGAAGCGCTCGAGTTCAAGCTGTGTTCACCCTATTTATACAAATAAATCGGGCCACGGCCCAGGAGAGGAAGGAGTGGGGTTTACTCCAGGTGGGGGAGCTCCCCCAGCAGCCAGGCTGGACCCAAATTCTCAGCCGAGGTCGCCAGGGCCTGCTGCCCCAGGCCACCTCTCTACGGCCCCAAGCTGCCCACAGCCAGGCAGAAGGAAGAGGCGAGGGCCGTGGGCCCCCGGCCTTGGGGTTCCAGCCCCTCCTAGCTGTGCGAGCTCGGCCAAGCCACCGTCCTTGCCTGAGATGCTGGGAGCAGGCCGGCACAGGGCCAGCAGCATAGGGGACCTCGATACCGTGGCAGTTACTCCCGGGGCTGGCCCCTGCTCAGCCGGTGTAGGGTCGGGGCATCCCTACCGCTTACTTAGTGGCCCGGAGGGAGACGGTACCAGGCGGACCACGCGGGAGACCATACAAACCGCTACCAGGCTTTACTGCTCAAAATGCAAGCCAAACGCTGAGAGTAAACAAGGACCATGAGAGGACAGAGCCCAGGGCCGCAGAAGAGGGAGAGGGCCCTGGCGGCCCCGCCCTTCCACCACCCGGCAAGGTGGGACCCGCCCCCCCCCGACCGGGAGACAGGATCGCAGCTCCAGGGCTGGGCGGCTACACGCATTCGGAACCTCGTCAAGTGACCTGCCCACTCTGGCCTGTGACTGAGGGGTTGGAGGGCCCACCCAACTTCCTCACAGGGCAGAAGCGCAAGCTTCCTCAACACACAGCCAGCCCTTCTCCTCCTGCAGCAAGAAGACCCCCACCAGCAAGGCCCCGGAGGCAGGGGTAGGAGTGACCCCAGAGTCCCACTTCCTGGGTAAGAATGAGCCAGGAGGGGCAGGCAGGGCCCTTGCTCCTCCTGGGAGGTAGACAGGCCTCATTCACAGCACACGCAGGAGAGAGACACACACAAACACACACACACACACACATGCACACACCCAGCTGGCCCGGAGAGACCTACAGCCCACAGCCCTTTGAACCCAGTGCTGGCCTGAGGAAACTGGTCCTGGAGGACCCCTGAAGGCACGTGTCGGGCTCCCTGGACAGCTGCTGGGGGACGCTGCTGTGCCCGGGACAGTGCCTGCCCTCCCAGCCTCAAACATTAACAAACCCCAGAGATGAAAAGTCCCTCTGGGAAGCAAAGACCGGGGCGCAGCCCTGGGGCTGGATCCACAGAGCAGGAGCTGGCCCCTGGGCTCTGGGCGCCCAGAGCAGGCCCAGCCTGGGGTCCCGGGAGGGGCAGGAGCTGAGCCCCAGGCCACCCGGGCGGGCCAGGCCTGTCACACACGCCAATGGCTGAAACCAGTCCAGCAACCAGAACGGCCGGTGGGCAGGGCGGAAGGACGGGACGGCGCACGGAGGGAGGCTTGGGAGATGACGCGCACGTCCACACAGGCCCCGCTCCCTGGTGGCCTGGCACCCAGCGCAGTGGGGCAGCTCACAGTGGGAGCAGGGGCGGCTCTAGCCTCTGCCCAGCTCTCAAAAGGCAGGAAGCTCCCTGAGGACAGGGCGGGGGGTGGGGTCAGCAGGTCCACACCAGAGAGGTGGACGGGCAGCCCCGCGGGGCAGGGGAGAGCCTGCCCTCCGCACGTCCTTAGCACCGGGGCCTGGGGGATGGGGAGAACCTAGGGCTGGCCAGGCCCACGGGAAGTGTCCTGGTTCCGTGCTAGTCCAAGCTTCCCGGGAACCGGGGGAGGGAGCACACCCCAACCAGCGGCTGGGTCGCTACCTGGGCTGCCATCGCGGGTCGGGAGCGCTGTGGGCTCCCATGGAGAACAGAGTGGCAGGGGGTGTGGGCAGCAGGACACCGCTCCGCCCTGATGACAGGAGGACAGAGGCAGCCCAGGTGGCTCAGCTTACGGGATGCTCTCCTGCCTGGAGGGCTGAGAGGAGGCCACTGTGGCCAATGCCCAGGCCTGGGTTGATGGACCTCCCACCTCGAGACGGGACCAAAGTCCCCAAAAGCAGCTCCTCGCGGGCCTTCAGCAGGTCTCGGGGGTCCCGCCAGCTGTGTAAGCCTGGAAACCCACCCAGGGGCCTCTTGCCAGCAGGCCACGCGAGCTGGGAAGAGTGGGGTCAGGCGGGCCGTCTGCAGAGCTCTGCAGGCTCCGCGCGGCCTCATGCCCCGAGGCCTGGATCACCCCGAGGCCCCCGCTGCCTGCCGCTACCTCCCATCCCCTCGATGCTGGCCAAGGCCCTCAGAGCCCTCACCCCAGCCCCTCGGTGCCTAGCTTGGGGTGATGCCAATCTGGGGGAGGGGCAGACAGAGGAGGACTCCAGGTGCGGGGACAGGTGAGAGGGACTGAGGGAGCTGGACACAGGCTCCTCTTCCAGGCTGCCCCTCAGGGTCAGTGCGCCTCGGGGACGTGCTCACACAGACCAGAGGGCCGACGGGGGGGCGGGAGGGCCCCCCGACCACATCACAGCTCCCCCTCCAGGGTGTCCGTGAGCTTCTCCTCGTCCGCCTGCTGCTTCTGCTGCTGGATCCTGGCGTAGGAGATCGCGTCGCCCCTGGGGAGAGAGCCAGTCAGCGCCGCACGGGGGACGGACCCCAGACACACAGCCCTCGCAGCCTCCGCCCCATTCCTGACCTGTGACCCAGGTGTGGCCCGCAGACAGAGCCTAGCGGGCCCTCCAGTTTCCCCAGGCAGAGACCCTATTGCTAGGATGGCGGAGACACATCTTGTCACCTCTAAGAGTGACAAAGGCTGCCTGGGATGCTGGGCTGAGGATTCGTATTCTCAGTCTGGGCTCCGCGAGAGAGGGTGAATGCTGACCGTGGAGCCAGGTGTGGGCCCCGATGGGAAGAGGCTCTCAGTAGCCACGCCTCTGCCACCCCGCTACAGGCTGTGACGAGGCACGACGGGGCCACCAGGGAGTCCCGTGAATTCTCCTGCTCTCCCTCCCTAGAGCTCGGACACCCTAGAGACATGGATGGGGGTCACTGACAGCCTCTGTGCTTCCGTTTCCACAGCAGAATAACGGGGGCCACTCCCAGCCCTCTCCTCCCTGCGAGACTTCAGGAGGCGGGAAGTAAAGATCCCCCACCCCCGGGGGCTGGGACCAGCAGACGCACTTCTTGCCCAGAGCAGACAGTCCGTACAGCACTCCAGTGGCGAAGGCGATGGCGTTGCCCAGCAGTGTGGTCAGGGTCAGGCTGATGACGATGGGAACGACGGCCATCCTAGAGGAGAAGCAGAGGTCAAAGGGCACTACCACCCTGCGGCCACGACACCACTTCCGGCTTCCCAGGTTCACCCAGCCCCCTTCCCAGACAGCCAGGAACAGGAAGGGTCCCCAGAAATCAGGTGGGGCACAGGTGCACAGCCGGGCTTCGTAAAGTCCTCAAACACCCGTGAACTTGTCTGTAAAATTCCGTGCATTTTCTGGGGAGAGGACCCAAAGCTTTCATCAGATTTTGAAAGGATCTGTGATCCAAATAGGGTTAAACAGCACCAAAATGGCCCAAAGCCCTGTGCATAAAGACAGGCAGACCAGAAAATGCAGTGTCAGTTCAGTCCCGTAGCGGCTTTGTGACTGGGGGCAAGTTACTCAACTGAGAGGCTCAGCCTCTCTACGGTAAGGTGGGGATCAAACCTCAGAGGCTTTGAGACTGAACGAGGTAAGGCATGTCAAGTTAAGGCATGTTAAGCACGACGCCTGGAACAGCATAAGCACTAAATAAATGCTGGCTCTTATCAGCGCAGTAAAACCAGCCTATCTCAACAAGGAAGATCCCAAAGGTTAAAGTGCACAAGACACGGGGCTTCCTTATGGCAAGGTGCACGCCAAGAACGGCTAACTGGCTGGTGAGGCAGCTCTGCCTGGTCCAGGCTGGCGCCACCCGGACACAGGTGTCCACTCTGGCTTAAGTATCCATGGGGCCGATGCCCGGTCCTGGTTGGGATTTCCAGACTGGTGGCAGTGATTTGGGTTAACACACACACCCTGTACACGAGGAAGACAAGACTCTTCTTAGACTCTTCTCGGACTCAACCAAATGAATTCTACCTGAATTTCCATTTGGGCGGGACGTGTGATCACGAGGTTTTACTGAAGTTATAAACTTTCTAAGTAATAGAAATTGCTAAGGAAAAGCAAAGACCATGGGGAAAAATCTGTAAAAACAAAACTAAAGGCAAACAACAGGCCAGAAATACATTTGCAGGAAATATAGCAAAAAACTAAGAAATCTTTAATATAGAAACACATGTAACTTACTAAGTAAAATGTTACAATGTCAAAAGGCGAAAAGGAAGCTAGACCCTTAACTACCAAAAACGAAAATGCAATTAGTAAAAAACATACAGAAAAAGATTTTACCTTAGATAACAGATACAAATGTGAAAAGGGCACACGGCCCTGGGCCGGGGGAAAGACAGAAGAAACTCAGGTACTCTCTTTGGAAAGCACTTTGGCCACATATTGAAATCTTTTAAATGATTGTAATCTTTGACCTAATAACCCCACACCTGGAAATAGATCCTAAGGAAATCATCATCAACACAGAAAGTTTTAGCACCGAGATGTTCATCACAGCCTGACTTGTACTGCAGGTTACAAATGAAGAAAAGCATGATACGTTCAGCAGAATAAATATTCCTATCATTAAAATTCATCTTATGGGGACTTCTCTGGTGGCACAGTGGTTAAGAATCCGCCTACCAATGCAGGGGACATGGGTTCGATCCCTGGTTCAATCCCTGGAAGATCCCACATGCTGCAGGACAACTAAGCCCGTGTGCCACAACGACTGAGCCTGTGAGCCACAACTACTGAGCCCGCGTGCCTAGAGCCTGTGCTCCGCAACGAGGGAAGCCACCGCCACAATGAGAAGCCCACGCACCACAATGAAGAGTGTCCCCTGCTCACCACAACTAGAGAAAGCCCGCGTGCAGCAACGAAGACCCAACACAGCCAAAAATTAATTAATTAATTTTTTTAGAAAGTCATCTTATGAAGCCTTTGTGGTAATACTGAAAATATTTCTACCATGATTTTAAGGGGAAAAAAAACCAGGATACAAATGTACTTGTAATGGTTAAAACTGTGCGAAAACAGGTTTTAGAAAATGCCTGAAGACAGAGTGAAAGGACACATATCAAAATGTTAACGAGTAGTGGGGCTTTGGGTAACAACTTTTTATTTCCACATTATTTTTAATGAATGTACATTACTGTTAGCATTTTTAACTAATTAAAAAGAAACAGGAATGCCGGCAAAGGAGGCGCCGACGCGTGGTATTTCGTATTCCTCTGCACTTTAGACACAGTGGAAAACGGCTCTAGAGCTGAGCACGTATCCTGTGCTCTGACACAACTACTGGCCTCCAGAAAGGGAAGAAACCCTTGAAATAAAAACCTCCATATTTATTTCTAAAGATAATCTACACACAACCACTTCGGCTGCTGCTGCCGGATGCTGCTGAGGGCCTCCCGGACACCAGGCACCGCGCCGGAAGCTGCATTAAACACACCCACAGATGAGTTCAATCTCACGGCTCGGATGGGAGGTACCACGTACTGAACTTGTTGTCAGATGCGGGAAAATAAGAGAAAAGCGTATTTGGAAGGCACTATTTTTTGTTCTATAACTTGCTTCTTTCCCCTTTCACGTCAGGACATCTCGATCGGCCACACTCCTGAAAGGCTGCACAGAGGCACATACGGATCTTCCAGAATCTGCTCTACAACTCCCAACTGATGGGCCCACAGTCCAGGCATTTCTCGCGTTCTCTATTACACGTACTGCTGCGAGGTGTACGCATCTCACGTCTGAATACTGTGCGGCTGGACCTGTAGGCCAGACGCAGAGCCCTGGACGCTGGGTCCCATCGTAGAGCGGGTCCCTCATGTGACTCTGCACAAACGCCATCCCTGTTTAAACCTCTACCGAGAGTAAACTAGGCAGCCGTCCGCCCAGCCCGGCCAACACTGTCACCTGCAGAAGCAGGGTCTGGGGGAGCCGAGTCAGGCCTGGCCCGCGGCCCCTCACCCGCAGTAGAAGACGGCCTTCTGCCAGGAGCGCAGCTGGTCCACCTTCGCCGCCACCGTGTTCGCAAACTCGATGAACTGGCAGCAGAAGGGCGCCTCGCACAGCAGCAGGACGAACGCGTTCATGCTGCAGAGAGAGGAGCAGGCTGGCGCCCAGGCCGGCGAGTCCCCCGCCCCCCTCAGGGCTCCTCCGCCTGCTCCCGGCTGCTCCCCACGCTCTGGGCTCCGGGAGGAGCCGGAGCAGGGCAGCCAGTCCACCGCCACAGCCCGCCCTCGGGATGCCCTCACTGGAGGAGGGAACTCGGCGAGCCCTGAGCGCGGCGCGTGTCTGCGCTGGGGACAGCTGAGCCCCAGGTGGCACGCCAAGGGAGCCTGCTCCCGCCTTTGGGTTCTCCGTGTCCGGGTCACAGTCACCGTGACCAGACACTGGGCCCTCACAGCGGGCCGGGCCCTTCCATCCACCCCCACCGTGGAGGGAAAGCACCCTCGCTATCCCCGTTGGCCCCCAAGAAACCCCTGAGCCCCAGAGCAGGAACACACACAACTAATGCCACCCCAGGTCTCCCACACACCACTGGTGCCCAGTAACCCTCACAGACCAGTCAACCCAATTCAGCTCACTCGTGTTCCACCTGGGAGGTGCCCAGAAATCCACACGCCCCAACACCCCCCGGCAGGACGGTCACACGGCTACTTACATCATCCACACGCCGGCCGCGATGTTCAGAGGGTGGATGGTAATGCAGTTGAAGAAGCCAGAGATGCCGCAAGCTTGGAAGCAAGAGACACGGGCAGGAGTCAGCAGGGAGGAAGGGACCGAGCCCGCGGGCAGGCCGCCTGGGCAGACGGCGGCTCGTGGAAGCACGAGACCCCTTCCGACCCCAGCACCTGGCTCTTACAGCACCCAGACGTCTCCCCACTGCCACCAGAGACAAGCAAGGCCAACACAACGACTCCACGAACAGGTGAGGACGCAGCCTCAGACAGGCCAAGTGGCTTGCCCAGACCTCACGGCCAGGGTGTGGCTGGACCCCAGAGCTGGCTCGCTCTAGGGGCTCAGCGAGGCAGCGTGGACATCCCGCCCTCTCTCTGTTCTGGGGTTGGAGAAGCCTGCCCTCTGAACCCCAGCTGTCCCAAAACCCATCCCACAAGGTGCGTAGCATGAAAAAGAGAACGTCTCTCAAGGGCTCAGGCCAGGGCAGGCGGCACCGTGCCCAGGGCAGGCCACGAGAGAAGTCCTCTGGATCTGGGTTGGGACAGGGCTGGCCCTCCTGGAAAAGAAATCAGGACCAGGTCGACCTGGATCGCAATTCCAGCTCTGACTGACCCGCCAGCCCAGTGACTTTGCGTATGTTCTTTTCACCTTTCCAGGCCTGTTTTCTCTCCTGCACACAGGACAGCCCTACAGCCCAGCCCACCCACCCTGAAATACCAAGGGTCTGCAGCGGGGAGGGTGCATCCTCTCCTACCCCGGAAAGCGGTTTCTCTGATGCCCCAAATGCGGAGCCTCGCTCACCCCTCCCGACAGCATCCCACCGAGGGGTCCGCACAGTCGCCTCCCTCCTCTCTCACAGCCCCCAGCCCGGCTCCACTGAGAACTCCGGGAGTCTGCCCGGCAGCGCCTGGCCGCTGGGCAGGAAGCTGGGCAGGAAGCTGGGCCTTCCGAGGCAGCGATGAGCAACCAGTTCATTAAACTTGCAGCAGCTCCCTCTGCACCTGACCTGGAATTCTCCGGTTTTCCCATGTAACCCTATGCAGACAGCAGACGACGGAAGAGGAAACCAGATGCAGTGAACCCAAACTGCAACGGGACCGCCCTCGTACGTCCCCCGCCAAGGCCTCCTCCAGCGACAGATGTACTTCCCGCCTACTAAAGGTGGCACCTGTCCTGGGACAGGTCACACACACATTCAGGCAGCAAGGCTCCCCAGGGCCACGGACGTGAGCGCCCACGATACAGTACTGCCCCTGCGTGACGTCAGCCGTGCCTGGTCTCACCTGACAGCGCCCCATACTTCCTGCCGCAGTCGGCACGTCACCTGTACCCCACTACCTACCAACAGCCAACCCTGGGGGAGGACCAGGCTTCAACCCAGACACACAGGCTCCAGCCACGAGTCCTTTAACCATCAAGGGCTGGAAGGTGTCCCCTCGGGGTGTCCAGCCCTCTTGCCAGGTGAGGGAGGTGCCCTGTGCCAGCCTATCTCCTCCCAAGCTCTGGCCCCCAGCTGGTGATCAGGACCCTGCGGAAACGCCTCTCCCGAGACCCCCCCCCTGCGTTGGAAGGTGACGCTACGCCACAGCCACCAGCCGCAAACACGAGGCTTAGCTGAACTCCAGTTCCATCTCTAAAACTCCTCCGTGCTTTGCATTCTACTCTGTACTATATGCTATTTGGGATTCACACGACAAGCACTTTCCCCAAATCTGCAGGTAAAACGGACATTTCAGAGCGACGTCACAGGTTTCTCCTGAAGTGTCATCTGTAGCCCCAACACCATGAAGTCCTGGGGTGGCCCAAGAATCCCACTTCGAAAAGCGCAGAACTGGATGCGACACCAGGGCTAACGAGGGAGTTGGCGGGGCAGCTGACCCCAAGATGGAGGGAGGAGGGTGACAGCCCACAGCCACGCTCAGGCCCCTTCCCTTCTCCCCCCCACCCCGCCCCATCACCGTCACTCCCACAGCAGTCTCACTCTGACCTGCCAGGGAAACAGCTACCCAGACTCCAGAGGATCATGTCTAAGCCCTGACCAGTCTCTCCTACAGAGTCAAAAACATGCTCCCTCTGAAGGGCAACGACAGGGACTCAGAGGCCTTTTTGTGACTGGAGGGAGGGCCTGTCCCGTTATCACCGCTGAACTTTCGTCCAGCCCCCATCCCCCTGCGAGGACCACGAGACTGGAAGGGGAGCCTAAGGAGGTGCTCCTTCGACATATGCGGTCCGGGTCTGCTTGCCTCTGGAAGACCTGCCTCTGGAAGGATCTGCCTTCCTATGTTCTTCGGGGGACTGCGCTCAAAGCGCCTAGCTTTCCAGGAAACCTGAGGTCGGGGTGTGCGTGTCCGCGATGCGGGGTGGGGAGTGGAAGTAGGGGAGATGAGGGACGGCGGAGGCAGAGGTGACAGCAGGAGGGAGAGCTGACATCAGGGGAAGCGCACTGCCTGCAGTGCGGACCCAGAGAGGCCGCCTCCCTCAGCTCACTGCCTGGCCCTCCCGTGGGGACCGCCTGGCCCTCAGGAAGCCTAGCCAGCACCTGCCCCCTTTATAAACAACCTTCGCCCAAAGGTTAAGGCGCCTGCCGCCCGCACCCACACCCGAGTCAACAGGTGAGGCGGCCTCCGGACCAGACTGAGCCCGGGTTTCAGCACTGGCATCTGGGCAATCTCGGGAGGCCCCCGGAGTAGGTGCCGCACTGCCCTCACGCTCAGAGGAGCCGTGGAGGAGCAAGTCTCGGCCGCGTCGTTCCCTCCTGGAACGTCCCTTGAGCTGCTCGACAGCCCCGGACCCAGGAGCCCAGGCCGCGGGCCGGTAACCACAGCAACCGCAGAAGCGCCGGCTTCCCTCCGCCCCCGCCGCGGCCCGGACACCCCGGCCCCAAGCCGGCCTCTTCCCGGGGGGAGGGGGGCCGGGGGGGGAGGCCACCGGGGGGGCGGGGCCGGGCGCGCATGCGCAGCGTGCGGCAGCGCCGGCCCCTCCCCCAGGCTGGGTACTCACAGACGGCCCCTAACACCCCCGACAGGCGACACAGCCAGCGGTACCACCATGTCACGCCCTCCTCCTGCTCGGGCGGCGCCGAGCTCACGGACGCCCCAGCCGTTCCGCCCGCACCGCTCATGGTGCCGCCGTCCGGCGCTCCCGCAGCCCTCACAAAGCGCTCCGGAGCCGGCCGCGTCGTCCCGGCGCGCTGCCTTGTGGGAGAGGCGGCCGCTTATTAGCATAGGGGGCGGGGCTCTCGGGGGTTGGGAGAGGGGCGCCCGAGAGGCTCGTGCTCATTAGCATAGAGGTGGGGCCGCGGGTAGGTGCGCCCGAGCGGGCCCGTGTTCATTAGCATAGGGGGCGGGGCCCGCAGGGACCTGGATGAGGAGGGCCCTAAGGGCTCGCGCTTATTAGCATAGGGGGCGGGTCCTGGCGCCGCAGGACTCCCAGGCGGTCAAACATTCCCACCCAGTCTAGTATAGGGGCGGGGCTTCGATGAGAATTATCAGGTGCGCCAGCCTCAGGGCCCCATCGGGACTCCCAGCTCCCTCGCCTCTCCTCCCTGGGTAGGAAGACGACCGCTAGGGGTGGCCAGGGGGTTGCTCAGATCTGGTGTGGATCTGGAGCCCGACCGCGGCCACGGAATCCCTGCCGTGTGGGGAGGTGGGTTTTCAAGCCATATTTGGACAGGTTATGTAAAGAAAACGCCACTCAGACCTCACGTTCCGTTTATTGGTACCCGAGGGGCTGGGAGCTGCTTTTCCGGAGTCTCCCCTCCCACCCTGTAACGTTTTGCACGTTGGAGGAAGCCCTAAAGGAGATACTTAATTTTGGAGGGAATTCGAATTGGAAAGCCAGGCACCTAACGGGTGCTCATAAATGTCAGGTTCCTTCTTTTCCCTTCCCAGACCGGGAGGAGGCATCCCACTGTGACCGCTGGTCAACTGAGGGATGTGCTTGGAGATGCGGGGCATCGTCAGGCTAATAAGCTCTAGCCTGGAGGGTCCAGTACTGGCCCCGAAGGCTGGTGTGTGCCTCCAGGAAGCCCTGGCTAAACTCCATCTCTGCCTGGCTGCCCTCTGACTCCCAGTAGAGCGTCTGTTGCCCACGAAATGTCGTTGTCCTCAGGCTGTGGATATCCCGGATCTGGGAGGAAAGGGGCAGCCCCAAGGGACCGACCACAAATGATAATTAGCTAGCATTCACGAGCCCTTAATATACAAGGTATCATATACCCAGGGTCACATTTACTCCTCACACAACAGCCCTATCAGGAAGACACCATTATTCTACCTAGGAAACTGAGGCTCAGAGAAGTTGTGCTCCTTCCCCAGGGACGCACAGCCAGGACGCCAGAGCTGGGATTTGAGTCCAGATTAGTTTGATTACAGAGGCCAGGCTGCCTCCTCCAGGGAGCTGATACCTTACAGATGCCAGTTCTCCCAGAACACATGAAAACCTCATCGGGGAGGGCTCGGCCCACTCTTCTGGTAAAATTATATCAGGGTCTAAAATCAGGCTTTGGTCCTGGGTGAACTGGCAGTCTACATTGGAAAAGGTCTCTTCTATTTCATTCTTGTAGGGAACTCAATAAGCATTTGTTGCTGAATAAGTGGAGGAAACTTTTCTCCCATTCTCTCACTAATGATTTTGAGGGGTTTGATCAGAAGTAAACTCAGTGGGTCCTATAGCCCAGCAACCCCCAGTCCCTGTCCCCAGAGATGGATGTCCAGAATTAGAGCAGAAGTCATCCTGGTGGCCTCACCAAGATGTAGCTGGAATCCGTTTCCTCGGTTCTGGTGCCCGTGTCCATGGCCAGGGCACGGATGGCGATCCGGGCCTGTGGGGCCACGTCGATGAAGATTCGGCAGCCCCCCATGTTCCTCCCATCCGGACTCAATGATGGACTCACGATTTCACCCCGGGGTCCAAAGAGCTGCATGTCACATCCTGCAGGGGGAGAGCAGGCGTACAGACTGGGTGTGGACCACCTCCGGAACATAGGAGTCCCCCAGAGTGACCACTCTTGCCAGAGGCCAGGGCAGCAGGGCAGCCGGGGAGCAGTGGGGGATCAGTGTGGCACTGCGGTCAAGATCGGGGCTCCCAGGCAGAAGTCCCCCCCGAACCCCATCTCTACCACTTCCCGGTTGTGTGACCCTAGGTGAAGGCTTTAAACGCTCCGCGCTTCAGTTCCTTCCTCCGTAAAGCGAAGGGAACGACAGCACACACTGGGCAGGGCAGTCTTTAAGAGGAATCAGCGAAGTCACACGTGCAAAAGTGCTTCATGCTGCACCCGCCCCAACCGGGGCAGCCCTTCCTGCCTGCGCCTCCTGGGCCTCCCTCAAAGCAGGTGCATGCATGTGGGGAGGCTGGGAAGTGAGGAGTGATGACCAGGTGGGAGCTGGTGCCGGTGCGCTGCACACTGAGGGGCAGAGGAAGAAGCCCCCCAGGGTCCCACTTCTCACCTGTGGCCTGGGGGGACCCCTAGGGAAGCCACCTTCAGCAAGCTTGGGCTGTGGAAGAGGGCAAGCCCCCTGAAGCAACCTAGACAGCTCTCCGTGGATACGGATGGGGCCACGGGCTAGCAGGGCTCTCGGGGACGCCATCCTCCGCACGAGGCGTGCACGTGCACCCACGCCCTGCTGAGCGGAGGATGAGCCAGGAGGACAGTGCACCCAACAGGACTGGGGAAAGAGGCTCGCAGAAGGACCTTACAGGATCCTGAAGGACCTGAGTGCCGGGGCCAGGGTGTGGGGCCCCGATGGCCTGAGTGAGGGAGTGAGGATGTCCGCCCATCTCGCGCAGGGCCCCAGAGAGGAAGGAACACCGTGCACCTCCGGGACCTCGTCCTGATCGCACATGTCAGGGGGTGTCCGGGAAGGCACTGCTTTTCATTCTCAGTCAGCTCAGCTCCCTGTCTGCCTTGCCCGCTGGCCCGTCGGGACTGGCCCCGTTGGCAGCAGCACCCAGCCAGCCAGCCTCTGGGGAAGGCGGGGAGGCTCCAGGGCCTCGCCATACCTCGGTGGAAGGCTCCCGGGGCAGGCTGGCTCGAATACCGAAGCAGCACTCCGCCTCGCAGCTGCAAAAGACGCTGCCTCACCACCAGCGTGTTGGCTTTGGAGCTGAAAGTCATGCCGGGCAGCTTCCTGCACATCTTCCTCCACGTGAGCCTGCCCCAAAGCAGCAGCATCTCCCCTGGGAAGCGGCAGTGAGGTGAGGACCCAGCACCCCGAGCCCAGGTCCTGACTCTCCCACTTGCTGGCTATGCGACTGTAAGGAACTGGACGTGTGATAGTCTCTCCTAGCCTCAGCTTCCTCATCTGTGAAATGGGGACAACCACACCCCAGTTATGAGCTGGCTGCGATGGTTACACACGGGGATGCACCTGGAGGATCCCCCCAGGAATGGGGCACCCTGGAGTCACACTCACTGACACCTAGCAGATCCTGTCACTGGCAATAGCTGCTCATGTGGCCCTAGACATACCAGCACTGCAGTTGAGGGAACTGTCGAGGACTCGGAGGGTCACCACCTCGCCCAGGGGCCGCCCGATGGCCACTGCACAGTCCGCCCGCGCTGGGCCTCGCATGTCAATGGTTCCTGTCGGCTCGAGGTGCTGCCGGCCACAGGCGCCTGGAAAGGGGGCGGGAGCTTCCAGGTGGGGTATCCCCAGCAGGGCAGGGCCGGGGGCTTTCCGTGCTGGGGAAGGAGACTGGGAGCTGGGGCAGCTGGCGTCCTCCTAGGCCCCGACGGAAGCTTTCTCAGGCAAGGAGGGGGCTGCATGGGCCAGAGCATCGCCACCCAAGGCAGACAGCCACCACTGACATGCCAGCAAGAGGGAGGCAGCGTGTACAGTGGGTCACACAGGCGGGGATTCTGACTCCGTGACACCCTCAGGTTGCTTTCCCTTGATGATAATAAGTGAGCTTGCACTTTACCAGTGAGGAAGAGGCCCCCCTGAACCCGGCCTCCAAGCCCATCCCTTCAGCCCGACCACACTCATCCCAGCGTCCTGGGCGCTGCAGCCACAGGACCACCCCCAGGAGGTCCCCACAAGGAGCACGGCCTGGCTCTCCCAGGTGAACATGCCTTTGCCCACCCCTCTTGCAGCCAGTCAGCCGCCCAGACAGAAAGGAGGAAGGAACGTAACTGGACTCTGCTGGGCTTTCCTGGGGCCCGGGCGGGAGTCCTTGCAGCCGGGGAGCTGGGGAGAGGAGGTGGGCCTGGGGCTGGGGCCACTGCGGGGAAGCAGTGGCAGCTGTGGTCTGGCCAGGAGCAGTGGATTCCTCGTGGGGCACCGGGCTGGGTGTCCCCTGCCCTGCACAGGGCCCAGCCCAGCAGCCCCGCACCGTCACCGGCTTGGGCAAATGCTGGCAGAAGTCAGCTGGCACGGGCACCCGGGCCTGGGGTCCGAGGCAGGCGTCGTGCCGGCGCTGGATGCCATCCCCACACGAGACAGAGCACTGCCAGGAAAGACAGGAAGGAGTTGGGACTGACCCCGCTGGAGGGTGACAAGGACAGCGGCGACCACAGGCCGGGCAGGATCTGATATAATCTTTGCACAACACGGGAGGCGGGCATGGGTGTCCACGCTCCTCAGAGAAGTCACCTTGCAAGGATCACACGGGGAGGAGGGGCAGGGGTTCAAGCCCAGGTCTCTCCCCGTCGCCCTCGAGGTCTCTCTGCCCTGCAGCCCCTGGAGCGGGGAGCAGGCGGTGCGGCTTCGTCCTTCTGCCCTCCATCACTCATCACAGCCTGGTGTCCACCCTCCCCTCCCACCCCACACTGCCCCATCCAAGGGATCAACTCCCCCGACCCAGATGCCCAGGGTCCTCCTGACTCAGGCAGCGGTGGCCGTCTGCTTTGCCTCTTCTCCCTCCGCACCGTGAGTGAGCCCCTCTGCGGGGGACCTGGCCCTGTCTGCCTTTGTCTCTCCAGCGCCTTGTGAGGTGCTGGGCACGGGGTGGCATTTGCTCATCTGTGGGGAGTTACCAGCCCTTCATCTTCTGGAGTCTCCGGACCTCAGGGCCCCTTAAGGCTTACCTGTCCCCCACGTCTCTAGGCCTTGCTATGTCTTCCATCTCTAGGTGCCCCGGCTACCCTCTCCCCAAGAGACCCAGCTCTCCCCCTGCTTTCAGGGGACCACAATGAATCAAAGCCCCCAAAGGTCCCCACGTGTGAGGACCCTCGGCCCGTGCACTCGCCAGCCCCCGCTGCAGCACTTACCTGCATCCAGGCGCTGACGTGCCACCGGTAGGTGCAGTCGGCGATGATGCAGGGGATGCTGGCCTGCGGCCGCACCAGACCTACACAGGCCGCCCCGTCCACCTCTGTGTCCTGGCCTTGGTCCAGCTGCACACAGGCCACCAAGCGCATGGCAGTGCCGAGACCACAGCTGGCTGAACATGGGCCAAGGGACATGACCTTCCACCTGCAGGAAGAGAAGACCCCAGAGAGAGGCTAGGCTTCCCTGAAGGTGGCACTGCCCCGGTGGGCTCCATGGATGGCCAGCCAGGACAGCTTCCAAGGCCACTGGGATCCAGCAGTACAGCCCCTGCACCCATCCTGGCTAGTCACAGGGCTGAGTGGCAAGGGAAAGGCTCTGCGGGAAAGAGAGCTCTTTTCCCTTAACAAGGTGCCCCCTTTCTTCCCCTTTATCACAGGACACCCGTGGACACCCAGCTGCTTGCTAGTCCGAGTAGCAGGGACGGGGGAGCAGTGACCCAGGATGAAGGAGAACAGATCTCCACATCAGTCAGTCCTGCCCATGTTAACTTATCATGTTTCAACAAACGATAATGACTGACAGTTTTCAGAGCCGGGACAGAAGGCAGGTAGGCCGCACTGGAGCCTGGAGCCCTAGAGTCCCCGCCCTATGCTGCCCTCCCGGCCCGTGATGCCCCCTCTCAAAACCACGCCTCTGTGGGCCTGGCGCTGTTCTAGACTCCGGGATACGGCCGTGAACCAGACCAAGTCGGCCCCCTCGCCCTGGCCCACCGTGGAGCATATATGGTTCTCTGCCTCGTGACATCTGGGGCCCATGTATGGGTCTTTCTCGTGGGGGCCATCTGCACAGTGTAGGACGTTTAGCAGTACCCCTGGCCTCCACCCACTAGATGCCAGCGGCAGCACTCCCCACCCCCAGTTGTGACAATTAGAATGTCACAGGGGGGACTTCCCTGGCAGTCCAGTGGTTAAGACCGCACACTTCCAGTGTAGGGGATACAGGTTCGAGCCCTGGCTGGGGAACTAAGATCTCACATGCTGTGGGGCGCAGCCAGAAAAAAACCAAGTCCCAGGAAGGACTCCCCGCCTCTCTGTTACGGCACCCTGAGCGGAGCCTGGGAAGGGATATCCAGAGCAGACACATTCAGGCAGCGGGAAAGGAGGTGCAAACGCCCTGAATCAGAAGCACTGCCTGGAATGTTCCGGAACATCAAGGAGGCCAGGGTGGCCACAGTGACGTCCCGGGGTAACCAGAGCTCCTGTGCGTGTGAAACTCCCATTAAAAAAAAATCCCAGACCTTTTCCAATATGATGTGGGAAAATAAACGGGGTGCACATTTAAGCACAGGCAGGGAAATCAAGCGACACGGGTGTGGGTGGTAAGTGGGTCACAAAGCTACAGCAATGGAAACAGTTTGACTTGGGGGTGGGAGTAGGTGGGGGAAGTAAAACAGCAGAGCCTGGTGGAGCCTCGACACAGACCCCCCCACACGAGAATTTAAGATGCGATAAAGGCGGCGCCTGGGGGGACGCAGCAAATGCTGTTGCTAGTCAGTGATTTGGAAAAGTAGAGTTTGCTCCCCGACTTCGTGACTGACCCCAGGTAAATCACAGATGAGTTAAAGGTTTTCAGGTAAATAAAGTCTTATCTGTAGTGGTGTATTTCTTTAAAACCAAGGAGACATATGAAGGAAACACGGAGATATGCTAGCATCTGTTAAATCTGGTGGTGGGACAGGGGTGACTGTTACATTCTTTTCGGGATGTTTCTGTAGGATACAGAAGAGCACGGCATTATTTAAAATGCAAAATTACAAAGAAGAAACCACGGGAGAACTGTGAACAAGGCAGGTGAATATCTGCCCTTCCCTCTCAGGCTCCAGCCTGTCCCCGGACCCTACTGGTGTGAGCTGTCTGTCCCCGGGGCTTTGGCGGTGCTCTGCCCCAGCTGGACCACCCTCAGGCTCCACTCAGATGCCGCCTCTTCCACTGGGAAGCGCCCCTGCCCTCCCCACCCCGTCACCCCCATTAGAACCAACAGCACTGCCTGGGTTTGCTGGAGTGTCTCCTCTGACACCGAGTGCAGCCTGCCGGGTGGTCCTGTTTCCTGTGCCACCGAGCTGCCCTTTAACCCCCACGGGCCTGGCCCGGCGTCGGCACAGGCCAGGAGTTCAGGCTGCCCACTGCACACCCTGGGGCTGCTGACCTGGGCGGGCAGGGCTCTGGGCTGCAGGCCTCCTGCTGCTCCGGGCGAGGCAGCCCCTGGCACTGGGTGTCCGGCAGGATCTCCTCGGCCTTGTCCTCCCCGTGGGCCCGGGCACAGTACAGGATCCTCTGCGCGACTCCTCCCCCACAGGTCACGCTGCAGGCCGCCAGCTGGTACCGCCACCTGGGGCAAACCAGAGTCGGGGGGACCCCGAGGAGTGGGGGGCTTCCCCTCACCTCCCCAGACTGGAAAGGGCCCGAAAAGGTTCTCTCTCCGGGGGTCACTTTTACGTCTCCACTGAGAGGCTCAGCACAGTGGACAGAGAATGTTCAGAAGCCCCCATTTTACAGAAGGGGAAGCTGAGGTTGCAGCTGGAGAAAGCCTGCACGCAGCCATGAAGACCCAACGCAGCCAAAAATAAATAAATTTATTTTTTTTAAAAAAAGAAGGGGAAGCTGAGGGTGGACGTGTCCAAAAAGCAGTGGGGGGAGGGGCAGGGCACCCAAGGGGCCCTGCCGAGATGTCTGTCTCCAGTGGGAGTCCTAGCTCCATCGTCACCCGAACCCCGCCCCTGCCGGCACTCCCAACCTTCCTTCCCACTGTGTTTGCCACGTCGCAACCACACCATCCAGCGTGAACTGTACGTCTTCCCCATCAATCTTATTTCTCATCTGTCTCTCCCTTGCCCCCAGCGTCTACTCCAGGAGGGCAGGGATGCCTGTCTGTCTTGTTCACTGCTGTGTCCCCTTGTGCCAGAACAGCACTTGGACATACTTAGTAGGTGCTCAGTAAAGAGCAAGTGATGAAAAAATGACCCATCAACCACCTGCGCCCTCAGCGTCCCAGATCCCGTGCGATGCACGTCACGCACTTTAAAAGCCCCACAGTCTTCCGGGCACCAATACAATCTGCTCCTGCAGGTGAGGACGCCAAGGGTCACGAGCTTAACGGGAGGTGATGATGCCACCTCCAAGAATGCCCGCCTAGGACCACCTGTCTCCTTGGGAAGGGGCCCACCTGGCAGGGCAGGGCTCCGGGCTGCAGTCCTCAAGGGACCTGGGCCGGGGCATCGGCCAGCACTTGGAATGAGGCAGGGAGACAAAGCGGCCTTGGTCCATCCTCACACAGCGGACAGCCAGTGGCACCTGCCCCCCTCCACAGGTCACGGGGCACGGTGCCAAGGCTCGGGTCTCCCACCTGTAGGAAGGAAAGGCCAGTGCTCCGTAGGTAGCCACAGCCAGGGTAAGACTCCTTCCTCCCTGGGGGACCCAGACTGCTGCCCCTCTGCATGGTCTCCCTCCCCCGGACTCACCAAGCCGGGCACGGGGCAGCCTGGCAGACCTCCTGCCGGCTCCCAGGCTTGCTTGCCAGGTCACACAGCTCTTCCCGGATGGGTGTCCTGAGGGCAGAGTCCATGCACACGAAACGCAGCTCCATCAGGCCTGCTGGGAGGAAGGAGGGACCCCGCGCCCCAAGAGGGGGGCTCAGCATGGACCATGGGTGCCCCACTCTCTGAAGAGCTCTAGCAGACGAGGCCCACGTGGAGCTGAGTCTCGGCTCTGCCACTTAGCAGCTGTGTGACCTTGGACAAGTGACTTAACCTCTCTGAGCCTCAGGTTTTTCATCTAATGGTGCCTGACTTGGAGGACTATTTATAAAGATTTTTCAAGGGGAGCTATACAGTGCCTGGTGCATAGTGGGTGCTCAAAAGTGGTAACTGCTCTTATAACTTGGGGGCATTATAACCGTTGCTATATGAAAATCTCTTACTGTGTTTATCACCAAGATGTTATTAGGACCGTGTCCTTGCATCTCTCTGCAAAAGTATCCTCAAAAGAAATCTCTGGCCTCAATTCTAAACATGCTGGAGTTTACCTGAGCAAGTGATTAGGGGTTTAGTTTGCTTATTTATTTATTTATTTACTTATTTACTTATGCCGCACAGCTTGTGGGATTTTAGTTCCCTGACCAGGGATTGAATCCGGGCCATGGCAGTGAAAGTGCTGAGTCCTAACCCCTGGACCGCCAGGGAGTTCCCAGGGTCTTAGTTGAAAACACTGTGTATCTGAAAATTAATTTTGTTTCTCTGGGTTGGCCTCCAGGAAGCTCAGAGCTAAGTTTGGGGCCCATCTTAGACCTTAAGAATACGCTCTTGGGTGCCAATACGGCCAGGTTTTATCATCATTTCCTACCTTCCAGCCAGTCAGTGAGCACATTCGTGTGGCTGTCCGTACTTGGCCCCAATCTCCTTGCTTATAATGTCATGTTCTTGTGTAAATGGATTTTTTTGTAAGCCACCTCAAATGCTTTTTTTAGAATTAGCTGACCCTCAGGGGCGTTGGGGTCCTCACCTTGACCACAGGAGACGGAGCACGGCCCCGCCAAGGGAGTCCACACGTGTGTGGCATGAGCCTCTGGCCTGGCACTGCCCGCTGGGGATGCAGCATCCTCCCCTGGAGACTGGGCATCTGACTGCCCAGGGCAAGCAGCAAGGTGGCGGGTCTGGGCTTCCCGTCTCCACACCTCTGGGCACCTGGCCCTCCACTCCCACCTACCCCACTCTCTTCAGGAGAGAACAGAAGTGGTTACCAGCACCCCAAAGGCCTCGCCTCCCCGCTGCTCCTTGCCCGGGAAGCCTGCTTCCTGGCCTCCAGGGGATGCCCTCACCACACGCCCCACCTTGGCCTCTGCGTCAGCATCAGTAGTCAGCGTGGGGCACAACCGCGCTGGGGCTCTGGAGCCAGAGTTGCAGGCACGCTTGGCCCTGCCGTCCCCACCAGCCGGGGGCGGGGCACGGGGACAGGATCGGCCGGCACCCTTGTCCGAAAGTAACACCACCCAGCCTGAGCCCGTGGACGCAGGCAGGAGCGTGGCAGCGTCTCTCTGCGCAGCAGACAACTGACAGCATTCCATCAGGGTCTGCATTGCTCAGCCTGCTTGCCAGCGGGAAGGGGCCTGCCCAGCAGCTCTGAGATCTGTCTCTAGGGTTGTCCTCTGCCCAGGGCCTCCCGAGGACAGCAGCCCTACACAGGGCAGTCTTCTAGCACCGGCAGGAGGCCAGTGGTAACCAGTGCTCTCCATTCTCCAGTGCCCAGGATACTCACATGGCCCCAGCCCGGAGGACATGCCACCTCGATACAGGGCTCAAGGGCAGGCGGCTTCTCATCTGCATAGCAGGGCCCAGCGGTTGCTGGCGCCCCCATGCCATCTGCCCCCTGCACACACGTCGTGTTCTGCACGGCCGGATCTGTTCCACAGGCCGACGAGCACGCATCCGGCACCTCCCTGAGGACGGCACAAGACAGCCATTAGGCCCTGCCTCTGCTCCTGGGGCAGAGAGGCAGTGAACCTGCTCCCCCATACCCAAGAGCCCAAAGGGGGATCCCCGCCGAAAGGCAGAAGCCAGGGGCCTTTCCCTGAAGCCTGGATGAACGGCTGCTGGCCCTCCACTCGGCACCCAGGGTGCAATGACACCGGCCCTGACCCTCCCGCCTTCCAGAGGCAAAGGTGGGCCTCCAACCAGACAACCTAGCAGGTGCTGGGAAACAGGTGCCAGATGCAGTCGATCACCAGTTCGGGGACAGCAAATGCGTCTCCCGTGGCAGCCCTGAGAGGTGGCGGCTGCTTGGAGTGTTGTGTTGAGAAGGATTCTGAGGCACGATTGGCCCCCAGGAGGAAAGAGTGGTGACTGCTACATCTGCCACGGATGCGGGGCGTGTGGGGGAAGACGCCCAGAGCCACGTGTGGACCACCAGTGACCGAGGCCACCTCCCTCCCCACTGGACAAAACTGGGGCCCAGAGAGGGAGGGGACTTGCCCGGGCCACCCAGGCAGTTAGCGGCAAATCAGAATGATACGCCTCTATCAGCTGGGACACCGTGGAAATGACAATAGCAGTGACAAAGTGACATGTATTGCTTTACATCCATCGTTTTGCTTGATCCTCGCAGCCCTCCACGAGCAGAGACTTGGAAGTTCAGAGGCGGAAATGGCCAGTCCAGGGCCTCCGGGATAGGAGGTGATTCCAAGGTCGGCCCTCACCCAGGGTGGTGGGACTTGGCCAGAGGCCTCAGGAAAAGGGGACACTCAGAAGGGGCAGGGCTCAGCTCAGGGATAAGCCCTGCCAGGGAGACTCTGCCTGGACCTGCCTGGATCCGTGCTCACCTCCGGGGGCAGGGCTGGGGATTGCAGGTCTCCACGGCCGCTGGCTGCTGGGCCAGCGCTCTGCACCGGGAGTGGGGCACCGTCCTCAGGAGGCCGCCCTGGGCCTCCACGCAGCGCACCACCCGCTCCCGCAGGCCCCCTCCGCAGGAGGCACTGCATGGGCCGAAGTCTCCGGCCGCCCAGCTGAGGAGAGGAACAGAGCATCGGGCCCCTGGCCGGGTCCCCAGGCTGGCTCAGGGGCGGGGGCGGGAGGCTGGCAGGTCTGTCTAGGCGAGTCACTTCCCGGGCCTGGCCTGGGCCCACTGTCCCTTCAGGTACCCGGACACCGCGCAGGTACAGGCAGCCCAGCCCTCCACCTCTCCAGGTGTCCCCAGGCTGCACCGGAGCCTGGGGACCACTGTCTAAAAGTGCCTGTGGGCGGCTGCCCCAGCCCTGCCCCCAACAGGGACGGCTCTGTCCCTCGCCCTGCGCTCCTGCCCGGGGATGGGCCCCTCCCTCAGCCTCCCAGGCGGGGCGGTCACCCCCCTGGAGCGGTGAGCGCCTGAGTCCCAGGCACACTCACGACGGGGGACAGGGTATGGAGGTACATGACTCGGACCACGCCGCCGGCTGCCGGCTCCCTGCGCACCGGGCAGCCTCCACCCACTCGTTCGCTGCCTGGTCCCGACAGCTGTGGGTCACCCAGCGCAGCCCTGCGGGGGGAAAGGGGGGCTAGACCACCTCCGTGCGGGGAGCAAACCAGGCTTCCAGGCGAGCCCTGCCCCGGGCCTCACCTGCCCCACAGCTCACCGAGCAGGCCCCCCGCACGGGAGCCCACGCCCAGGCCGGCCGACGCTTGGGCTGGAAGTAGGTGAAGGTGATGTCTGGGCGGGCGAGGCTGCCGTACTCCTCACCGTAGCGCCTGTAAACCTGCACGAGACACACGGAGAGCCGGGGCCTGTCCAGTGGGCTGTCTGAGGGCCACTGTCACGGCCACCTCCTCCGGGAAGCCTTCGATATTTCATTCCTCCATCCCTATACCCTTTCCCTCGGCAAGCCATCACCGACACTGACCCCACGCCACGCTTCGAGGACGGCCCGGTGACCAGGACGCTGCCCCAGGCTCACAGTGGGGTGGGGGAGGGTGGGCTGGTGGTAGGTGCGGGGATAGAGGTTCGCACAGGGGATTATGGGAGCACGAAGAAGGCGCTGAGGTTGACCAGGGTGCGGGGAGGCGTGGAGGCGGGTGAAGGGGTGTTCCAGCAGAGGGGAGCCCAGCCCCGGCCTGGGGTGAGACCAGCACAGCTCGGGCTTCTGCAGCAGGAGATGAGACCCAGGGGTGGGCAGGAAGGGGCTGGATCAGGGGCCCTGTAGCTGTCTGGCAGCTTGGGCTCGAGCCTGAGGACACAGAGAGTTAAGGAAGAGTGTCCAGCAGGGAGCCTGGGTCTGTCCGTACTTCAGGAGGGTCACTGGGTCCTGTGAGGGGCCAGTCTGGTGGGCAGAGGCCAGGAGGATGCCCCCAAGGTTCCAGCATCTACTCCCACAACACCTCATCTGGCCACCCGTCACAGTCCTCTGCTAAAATGCGGGTTCTTGGCACACACACACCCCCCAGCAGGTCCTGGTTGAGTGCCTCTGAGAGGGGCCCCGGAATCTGTATTTTTTATCCTCACCGCAAAGGATGACAACAGAGCTGCTTGACACCCAGCCCTTGGAACAACTTTCCCAGGGGCGGGGAGGTGGGTGAACTGGGCCACGTGGGGAGGTGGGGAAGTGGTTAACTGTTCACTGGTGGGGCTCGCTCTGGCCTGGCCTGGACTTCTGGGGGAGCCCCTGCTGCCTCCCCAGCCGTGGGAGCAGAGGGTGGGGCTGCTAGACCAAAGTGAGGGGCTGTCGAGACTTGGACTCCCCCACAAAGGCTGTCAAGGGCTATTTCAACGTCCACTACTTCCCGTCCACCCTCCAGCACCTTCCTCAGCAAAGCACACGAGGCGCCGCTTGCAGACGAGGTTACAGCGTGCGGGACACATCCAAGCACAGCCGGGGCTCCCAAAGAAACAGCGAGAACCCACATGCACCCAGAGCTGCCCCTGGGCCAGGGCCTGCCGCCCACGCTGCCCGCCCACGACCCCAGGAGGCGGGACTGCCATCTGGCCCCCACTCTGCAGATGAAGATCTGGGGAACCCAGCATCCCCGCCAGAGGAGAGCGAAGCGCGGGAGGGGGATATTCAGGCTCCAGTTCCGGCCCTCACAGTGCCCGCCCCTTTGTCCCGGAACTTCTGGGTGTCTCATTCCCGCTGTTAGGACGGGGCCTTGGGCACTTGGAGAGGCGAGTCCGCACGCACTTATGCAGCCTGGCCACCTTCCGTGTGCACGTGTGGGGCACCAGACAGTCTGCCAGGTGCTTGCTGTGCGTCGTTTTGAAGGAAAAACAAACGCATCTTCACGTCACGTAGGTCGGCTTAGTCTCATTTTGCAGACGGGGAAACTGAGGCTCAGAAAATTAAGTCTTTTGTCCAAGTTTCTGCAGAGCCAGGATCTGAACTCTGGGCTGAGTCCCTAGCCTGGGCTCTTGACCCCTGGGTCACCCTGCTTCCAGCTCTCGGGCTGCCTCTGCTCCTCTTGCATTAGATGCCCCCACGGTGGGTCTCTAATCTGGGCACTGGCCCAACCAGCCTCCCCCACGGTCTCGTACCCCCCACCCTCCTTCGTCCGGGTCTGACGTAGCCCGACCCCAACTCCGCCCTACACAGACCCCCAGCAGCTCCCCAGGCCCCCAGGAGGAAGCCTGAGCTCCTCACACGGCCAGCAAGGCCCCTCCAGGTCTGCCTGGCCCTCCAGCCTCCTCGTCTGGAGGGTCCCCTTCCTCCCTCCCTCCTAAGCACCCCTCCTGGGCACGCACTGCTCGTTCAAGACACTCCCCTCCCTGCTCGGCCTGCAGCATCAGCTCATCTCAGACCTCGGCAGCACAGCCCCTGTCCCGGGAAGCCCCCGACCCCTGCACAGGGCTCTCCCTCTGACCCACTCTCAGCACTCCAGAACTCCCGTGGGCTCTGAGCACGGGGACCCCAGGCCCCCCGGCGGCCGCCGAGAGAATGAAGAGGTGTGCGTCTGAGCTGACGGACCAGCGGACGCCAGGGGGAGGCCCCCGGTCACCTGGATCTCCATGTCGTCCTGGGTGGGGCCCTGGATGCGGATCTCCTCCAGGCGGGGCAGCCGGTCCTCAGTCAGGGTCACTTTGTACTGGATGCGGCTGTCCTCCAGGAGGGAGGGGTAGGTGGTGCTGGGAGAGATGCTCGCATTTCCGGCCATGACGTAGCGCCCACGGATCCTCACTGCTGTTGGGGGAGGGGCCGTCAGCACCACAGAGAACCCCCACCTCCCACCATGGGAGCCAGCACCGCCCCCCTCACAGACAGGTCCTGTTTAAGGAAAGGTGACAACTGGGCCAACGGGGCATGACTTCCTCGGCCGCACCTGCCACTGCCGCCCCAGGATCCCCAGCCTTCCCGGGGAGCAGGTCCTCCTGGTATCCCACGCTCTGAACAGGGTGTCTGACCACGGGAGGCTCCCCACGCGGTGACTCTGTGCCTCTTCCTGGAACCTGGTGAGTGCCGTGGACCTGCTCCCTCACCAAGTGCACTCACACCCCACTCTACGGGGGCTCAAGGACCCCAGGGCGAGCACCCCACCCCAGATTCCAAGGTCAGGCCAGGGCGCCCCTGGAAATAAAGCCCCACAGTGGCGTTAGGTAAAGAGGTCAGCCTTGCCCAGAGACAGGTCTGACCTGCGCCCTGTGTCTGACCTGACCCGGAGCGTCTTTGTTTAGGGTAGGAGCTGGCCACACCAGAAAGGCCAAACACATGACTTAGGGTGGCGGCCTTGAGTCACCAAGCCTCTGCCAACCTGAAGACTGAGACCGTCCAGGGGGTGATCAATCCATCCCCCAGTCATGTCTACATAACGGAGCCCCATAGCACCTGGACCCTGAGCTCAGGAGAGCTCCCAGAGTAGGCGGTACACCGTGTGCGGTCACTTTTGAGCTGGACACGGCGCCCTCCCTGACGCTGCCCTGGCATCTCTTCCTTCGGCTGCTTTTATTTTGTATCCTTCCCCTGTAATAAGCCGTAACGGTGAGCGTAACAGCTCTCAGAGTTCTGGGAGTCCTCCCAGCGAATCATCCAACGGACGGCAGCTTGGGGAGCACCCGAACTTGCAGGTGGCATCAGAAGTGAGGGCACGTTGGGGCTGTGCCCTCGACCTTCACGGTCTGGTTAACTCCTGTGGGCGTCCTCTGGCCAACTCACCCAGGTGCGTGAAGAGAGGCCTGTGGTTGATGATGTATACGCTGGTCAGGTCGGGGGTAACGGTCAGGAATGTGACATACTCTAGGAGGAAGCGGGGTGGGGGGGAGGGGTGGTCTCAGGTCACTTAGGTCACAGTCAAAGGGAGCAGATTTCAGCGCCAGAGGGAGGTGGGACTCAACTCCTCGACTGGCTTTGCAAAAGACCTGACCTGTTCTATAAATGGATCAAAGTCAAGGATTTTCCAAGCATAAGGTCCCTCCTCCTAAGAGTCCTTGAGCAGGAGAGGAGAGGACAGCCCACCACAGATTTCCCAACGTCTGTATTTTTTCTGCACCACAGGTACACGGAGCAACCGTTACTGATGTGCCGCAGCCCCAGCAGTGGCCTCATCACCAAAACCTGAGCCTCATCGGGAGGCTGGCAGAGGCCGCTAAGAGGGCCCAGGGCTGAGCCAGAGCGCGGGCCCCACCACCTAGGCAGCCGGCACCCAGGCTCTGGGCTGTGGGGTTTCTTGGAGGCTGGGGGGAAACCGGCCCTTCACCCCCAGGGAGGCCCCTACCTCTGGCTCTCCCGGCCGTGAAAGAGCCGTTCTGAGGACGGCACGTGCTGTTGTCCCCGCCACACACCTGGCACACATCTCGCACCTGCCCGGAGGCCATCCTGCCGTCACAGCCAAACGTCTGAGCAAAGGAGAGTGGCAGGTGAGACCCGGGTGATGTCATGGGACGGTGCTGGCCCACTGACACCCACAGCTCTGAGGTTCACACAACCAAATGAGGCATTTCTGCAGCTTCTGACATCTGTGCAGGAGGCAAGCTGAAATGACTTGTCCAAGGTCACAGCAAGGCTCTTGACCCCAAGCTCGGCCCTGTATCCCAGCATCACCCAGTGCAGACTCTACTGCAGCTTCACGGGGGCAGCACCCCCCAGACCTGACCCCTCGAAGGCCCCTTAGCATCTTGGTTTCTGATGCGAGAGGCCTCGGGGCCACAGTGGATGGAAGGGCACCTCCGCTGCCCGAGCACGCCTACCTTGCAGCTGCCCGACACGCACAGGCTCAGGGTCCCATCCTCCTGAGGGCTGCTTGGCACACACCGTGTCCCATCCAGGAAACTGTCCCCACGCCTCACAATGAAGCTCTCGCCAATGGCCCGGCACAGATATCTACACAGAGCGTCCCCTGGGAAAGCAGAAGGACAAGAAACCCGGATGGGAGGGGGGCAGGGAGCAGGGAGGGCAGTGACCCTGTGAAACACGATCCAGGTGGGCCCCCACCAACCCCCGAGCGCCATCCCGCTTCACTCTTTGCATTTGGGGCCAGGTTTCTATTTCCCATCTGTCCTGCCTCCTGAGGCAGTAATCACATCGCGATGTAATAAATGTTACTGAATTACGAGCCAGGGAGCACGCTCGGGGCTTCCCCTGTGTCATCGCACTGACTCCTGCCAGCAATGCTGGCAGCAAGCTACACCTCTTACCTCCATTTTGCAGATGGGGAAACCGAGACTCAGAGATGAGAAGTCGTGGCCTGACCTGCTAGCCAGGGTGGGAGGCGTGACATGTCTGATGCAGGGCCGAAGCCTGCTCTCAACAGCATCAGAGTGACGGTGGGTCTCCCCCAACGGCTCTCCCTGCCCCGGGGTCTCAGGCCTGGCTCGCCCCGGCACCCCCCGGGACCCACCTCGACTGTACTGCTCGGCCGTGCCCCAGCGGTAGAAGGAGGTGCTGCCCGGGGAGAGGCGCAGGGGCTCCCCGTTGGTCTGCGCGCACTGCTCCGACATGAACTCCAGCTGGGTCTTCTCGCAGGCCTGGTGGAAGGAGGCAGAGGACGGGCACGGGAGGGGCCGGGGCAGGGGGCCCGGGGCAGGGGGCTCAGGCAGGGAACCCTCGCCCCGGGAGACAGCAAGGCCCCCGGCAGTGTGAGGGCCAAGACGTGGGTTGGAGCCCAGCTCCTGGCTGCACCTCAGTTCCCTTCTCTGTAAAGTGGGGATGTCGAGCCTTCCTCCGCTGATGGGGGCCTACCACCCAGCAACGCAGAGGAAAGCCGGGCAAACAGCACTGCGGGGGGAGGCCCCAACTTCAGAAAACGGGGCTGAGTATGTGTAGTCGCTATGTCTGCACCTCCAGAGGCAGGTAATTGGAAAAGTCACAGGAGTCAAGAGCAAAGGGCTTCCACACAAGAACCTCCGCGGGCGGGCGTCCTGGCCTTTTTTGCACTGGAGTCAGAGGAAAAGAATCCGAGTGGCCCTGCCGAGCAGGTGCGGGGACCACGGCTGCCCTCCTTGCAGGCCTGGCCCTCCCCCCCGCACCAGGCAAGGACTCCTTTCTCCAGACTCCTCGGAGTCTGCCTGGAGAAGGCGGGGGCGGGGGGGAGGGAGGGAGGGTCTCAACACGTGCAGATCTTGAGTCAAGGCCAGAGGAATCACTCCACGCCTTCACACCCACTCTGATGGCCGTGTGGGAAACACAGGTAAGTGCTGGAGAGGGTGTGGAGAAATTGGACCCCTCGCACTTTGCTGGTGGGGAGGCCAAATGGTTCAGCTGCTGTGGGAAGTGGCTCAGAGGTTCCTCAAGGACTTAAACGTAGAATTCCCATGGGATCTGGCAATTCCAGATTGTACACCCAAAAGAGTGAAAAGCTGGTGCTCAAAAAATCCACGGGGCTTCCCTGGGGGCGCAGTGGTTGAGGGTCTGCCTGCCAATGCAGGGGACACAGGTTCGTGCCCCGGTCCGGGAAGATCCCACATGCCGCGGAGCGGCTGGGCCCATGAGCCATGGCTGCTGAGCCTGCGCTTCCGGAGCCTGTGCTCCACAACGGGAGAGGCCACAGCAGTGAGAGGCCCACGTACCGCAAAAAAAAAAAAAAAAAGTCTACGTACACACATATTCATTAGCGGGACTATTCCCAACAACCAAAGACGGAAACAGCCCCAATGTACGGACAAATGGACAATGGATGAACAGATGAGCGAAATGTGGTCCATCCATCCAGTGGAATACTATTCAGCCATAAAAAGGAGTGAAGTTCTGAATGGGAGGGAGGTCCTAGAGGCAGGGGATATATGTATACGTATAGTTGATTCACTGTGTTGTACGGCAGAAACTAACACAACATTGTAAAGCAACCATAACCCAACAAAAAAATAAGAAAATATAAGAAGAAAAGAATAGGGACTTCCCTGGTGGTGCAGTGGTTGAGAGTCTGCCTGCCAATGCAGGGGACACGGGTTCGAGACCTGGTCCGGGAAGATCCCATATGCCGCGGAGCAACTAAGCCCGTGAGCCACGAGTACTGAGTCTGTGCTCTAGAGCCCACGAGCCACAACTACTGAAGCCCGCGCACCTAGAGCCCGTGCTCTGCAACAAGAGAAGCCACCACAATGAGAAGCCCGCGCACCACAGCGAAGAGTAGCCCCTGCTCACCACAACTAGAGAAAGCCCGCGCATAGCAACAAAGACCCAACGCAACCAAAAATAAATAAATAAATTTATAAAAAATAAATAAAAAAGAAGAATAAACCGTAAAAAAAAAAAAGAAAGAAAAAGGAGTGAAGTTACGGTACATGGCTGAACCTTGAAAACACCACGGTGAGTGAGAGAAGCCAGCCGCAAAAAGTCACATATCGTATGATTCCACTTATATGAAATGTCCAGCGTAGGTAAATCCAGAGAGGTAGAAAGTAGGCTGGTGGTTGGCGGGGGCTGGGAGAGGCGGCACGGGAGCGGCTGCTTGATGGGCACAGGGTTCTACTCTGGGGTGACGGAAATGGTCTGGAACTCGATGGAGGTGGTGGTTGCATGATATTGTGAATGTACTACGTGCTACTGAACTACACAGTTTCAGATGGTTGATTTTACGCTAGGTGAAATTCACCTGCACTTATAACTAAAAGAATCGCCCGTGCTCTCGCGGTAGTGGACTTGGCTGCTGGAGAGAAGGGTTGTTCTCAGCGCAGAAACGGGCAGCCCTGCAGGGCAGTGGCATCCAGGGAGGGAGGGGGACTCTTCAGGGCGGCTGCTTTCGGGGGTGGGACCCTCCTGGTGAAGGCACAGTGGTCCCAGGGCAGGTATTAATAGCATCACCTTCACTCTCAAAACGCCGTATGTGGACCACAAATGACAGCCGCCCTGGCCCTTGGGCTCCTCCGGACCCAGTGCTGCCAACAGCACCCCCTCACCCTGCCCAGGAAGCAGGCCTACCTGGCTGTTGCACATCTCGGCCTGGAGGTCAGCACCTACGCACGCACGCCCCCCAAACGCAGGTCTGAAAATGCCCACGAGACACGGGTGAGAGGAGGGTGACCCCCAGCCCCCCGCCAGGGAATGCAGAGCAGCCACCCCCCTGACCCGCAGACAGAGCCCTCCACGCGGCACCTGGGGTTGTTGCACTGCCGTCTCCTGGTGACCACACCTCCTCCGCAGGAGCGGGAGCAAGGACTGGCCGGACCCCAGCTAGACCAGTGCCCGTGCACCGCCCCCACGGGGGCCAGCTCCGCCAGGGAGCGGCAGTGCCCCTTGGAGCACCACTGCAAGAGAAGGACAGAACCACGTTCTACACCCAGGGCATCCCACACCCACAGGTGCCCACACCCAGGGCATCCCACACCCACAGGACCCCACACCCAGGGCATCCCACACCCACAGGTGCCCACACCCAGGGCATCCCACACCCACAGGACCGCACACCCAGGGCATCCCACACCCACAGGACCGCACACCCAGGGCACCCCACACCCACAGGACCCCACACCCAGGGCATCCCACACCCACAGGTGCCCACACCCAGAGCATCCCACACCCACAGGACCCCACACCCAGGGCATCCCACACCCAGGGCATCCCACACCCACAGGTACACCCCCCACAAACACACGCACACACACGCACTGGACCCCCATCCGGCTCTGGAGCCAGGGCTAAATAGAAGAGGGCAGAGCCCCTCCCGCAGGACAGGGACTGGAGGAAGGGCTGGCCATGCAGGGCAGAAGGGAGGGCAGGGGCACTGGGCCGGGAGCAGGACGTCAGGTGGCCGCTGCAGGCCGGCAGGGGGCGGGGGGGGTGGTCACGCAGTCACGGGAAAACTTTGCCTCCTCTGGGTGGCGGGTGACAACCCAATCCCTGTCTCCAGGCCACCACACCGGGCCTAGGGTGGCCGTCCCTCAAGCGCCCGCTCTCTCTGGAACAGCGAGGAGGTTGACGGGGCAGGCCAGATGCCCCGCCCGCCCCGGCAGAGTCAGGTGCAAGCCTTCGCCGTTAGCTGTTATGAACCGCCTGCAGAGGGCAAGGCGAGCGCTGCGTGCACGCGGGCATCCTGCTGCCCACCTGTCCTGACGGGGACCCAGAACAGCTCCAGGGCCCTAAGCCCCTGCTTCCTGAGGTCCTCCTGTCTCCCACCCCAGGGTGAGGGCTGCAGGTTCAGGTCTGCGTGAGCGTGCACACACACAGACACACACACACACACACACACACACACACACACACGTGCTCACACGCTCCTCCAGTCCCCGCTCTGACCTTCCCCGCGCCACACTCTGTCCCATCCAGGACAGGAATAAGGAGGCGGCTACAGCTGCTTTGGTCCAGGGGGTCTGTGTGGCAGGAGAGAGCCTGGCACATGTCCTAAGAGGGGAGACAGATGGCCAGCCGAGGGGTCACCAGGGCCTGGGGGTCAGTGTCCAGCCATCATTGCCCCTCCCAGACCACAGCACACGGTGACACAGCCAGCTCCCCGGGCAGTGGTGGGTGGAGAGGACAGCTGTGGAGGACTCCTCCACCAGGAACAGGGGCAGGGCCCAGGGCCCACAAAAATGTTTTCATCTCTTTTAAAACCAGGAGGAAAAAGATGATCTTTTAGATCAGAAAGAATATGCTAATATATAACATTAACACTGTATTTATAACAACACACGTAAAATTCTATATTTCATGAAAACACTAAGATATAATTCCTAATGTTTTACGAGGGGGAAGGGGCTCACCAAGGCGAAAGTGCCTGCAAGTCCTGTGCGGTCCTGGGAAGGGGGTCTGCCTGGCCCCCTTCAGCTCCCCTCCCACTGCCAGCTCCCACCCCGGCTGTAGGGTTCAGCTCAGAGGTCACTTCCTCTGGGAAGCCCTCCAGCTCCCATTGGGTGGGAAGCCCTCGGTAGCTGCCTAGGTAGGATCAAGGTCCACGGGCTCGGGGGCCCTATCGGGACCAGCTCTACCTAATTTGTGGGGCCTCGTCAAGAGGAAAATGTGGGCACCCTTGTTCAAAAATTGAGAATTTCGAGCGGCACCGGACAGTCTGGGCCAGTGGGGTCTCACAGCGCACAGGGGGCAGGAGCGGGCAGAGGGAGGCCCAGATGCGGAGGGGCGGGGGGAGGGGGAGCGGTGCGCATCACCCACTGCTGGACTCACTAGCTGCTCCCTGCGGAAGGTGCAGGCGACCGCCGTCGGGCCGAAGGCGACGCGGCACTGCTCGTCGGCGCCGTAGTACAGGCCGGGGTGCGCCTCGGAAGGGCGCCCCGCGGGCTGGGACTGCGGCCCCGGCGAGTCCCACACGCAGCGCGCCCGTCCTGCGCTGCGACAAGGCCGCGGCTCAGGCCCGGGGCGGACAGCAGGTGGGCACGGGATGGAGTAGGCGCGGGAAGCGGGGGCGTTTAAAGCGGCGGGTTCGGGTGGGCGAGGATGGGCGTTCTCAGCCCGTGTGCCCCACCAAGAGCTGACCCTGGGCTAGGACAAGGCTCGAGCCTAGGGGAGGAGAGGGGATGGAGGGGCAGATGCAGGGGGCGGGGGAGGGTGGAGAAGTGGGTCTGCGAAGGGATGGAAGTGGACAGGGGAGAACCGAGCGGTGGGCACAGGGGCGGGAGGCGATGGAAAGGAGGGAGGTGGCGCGCGGGCGGGATGGGCTGGGCCAGAGGGATGGGCTGGCGGGGGCGGGGCGGGGGCAGAGATGGAGGGGTGGACGCCGGGAGGAGGTGAGGGCGGGAGGGGTGCGCAGAGACGGGATGCAGGAGTGCCTCCTGAGATGTGCTGGGAGCCCGTGGAGAGGTGGGCGCGGGGACGCCACGGAAGTGGGCACAGGGTTGAGGGCAGATGGAGGGGTGGGTCCGGGCACGGGAAGGAGGGGCGCTCGGGGAGGGGCGGTACCGGGGGGGGGGGGGGAATGCCGCTACCTGAGCAGGCTCAGCAGCTGCCGGCGGCTGCAGGGGGACCACGCCGGGCCCCCGCGGGCGGGCGCGGCGCCGTCGGAAGCCATCACGTGGCCGCTGGGCCCGCAGCCGCTGCCCGGCGCGCCGTCGTGCTCCAGGCCGAAGCTGCGGAGGCGGCGGCGCTGAGGCCGGCGGTGGCCAGGGTCCCCCCACCCTCGCAGGGGTCGCCCGGGCCCCGCCACCAGCTAACCCGGCGGTGGGCCGCGTCGCGCAGGCGCCCAGCCTCAGTTTCCCGCCCGAGGGAGCGCTGGGCCGGCCCGGTGGCCCCCGCCTCTTTTGGCTAATACACATCAAAAGGCTTGAAAAATGTGCAGGCCAGACTCATCCACGGTGTTCTGAGCGTGGGAGGCCACGGCTCGAGGGCCTTTGGGGCTCTACTGCGGACAGCTTTCTTGACCTGGGGGCGGCTCGGTGTGTAAAAAGCACCAACTGAATGTGTACTGGTGACGTGAAAAGGTCGGACCTCTGGCCAAAGTTTCTGCTCCCAGTGGAAGGCAATGGTTTCCAATTCCTCTTTTTCCTCCAAACAAGATAGATGGAGGAATTGTGATGGGTGGTGGGCCAGATGGGTGAGAGGTCAGACGGAGGTGCAGAGCTGAGAGCGAAGGTGCGCAGCCGTGGGCTGCTGTGGGGATAGGAGCCCCAGCCTAGCCCGTGGAGGTGGGTGTGGGAACCCTCAGCACTCTCGGGGGGGGGGGGGGCGAAAGTCCTGCGGGTGGGAGCAGGGCTGGTGGGCAAGGAAGTTAGACACCCACTTTTCACTTCAGGAGTCTCTGTACTCTGAATTTTTACAGCAAGCAGGTATATACTTTCATAATTAAAAGGCTAAATATCAAAAAGGAAAGAAACCCTCCACTCCGGGTGAATAACACATGGCACAGATTTGCCCGCAGCATGCGTAGCAGTCGCATCAGGAAGAGTCTGGAAACAACCTAAATATCTAACAAGAGGGGATGAATTAAGCAAATTCTGGTGCGTGCAAAAAAAACCAATATATGTTTTAAGAGAATGTTTGGGAGAAATGTTTGGGATATATTGTTACATAAAAAAGCAGTTAACCAATATACAGCATACTCCCAAATTTACAAATAAAATATTATGTGTGTGTGTGTAAAGAAAAGATGGACGTTTTCTCTAAGTGGTGGGATTTGGGATAATTTTTGCAGCCGGCTTTTTCTTTACCTGAATTTCCTACAAAAATTACTTTTTAGCTCCTAAGTTTGTTTTCCTTGTATTTTGAAAAAAAAAATTTTTTTCTTTTAATCCTTCGGTAATGAAGAAATATCAGATTTCCCAGCCCTTGCCCCCGCCCACCCTCCCTAGTCCGTTGGGGTCAAGAGTACAGGCTCCTCCAGCTGGCTCTTCTAGGGACCACTGCCAGCCATGACCTCCCCTCCTGGGGGCCCAGGTCACGTCCTTGTCCGGAGCTTGGGGACAGGGGTTGGGGCCTCTTACCTGTGCCCAATCTCGTGGGCGATGGTGACCCCCAGATCGAAGCCGGTATCCTCAATGATAAGGCAGCTCCAGGAGGGGGAGCAGACGCCACCCAGCTGGGTGACCCCCCGAACCTGCCGGTTCCCATCAGGCAATTCCAGGTCAAACCTCAGGAGGAGAGAACAGCTAGCTGGACAGTGCTAAGGTGCCCGCCCACCACCGGGCTACCTTTGCAGAGAGTGGGAGCAGCTCCCCGGCAGGCTGGCACGCCAGTGGGGAGCTCGGCTACCTGGTGATGTAGAGGACCAGGTCAGCATGGGCGGGATCCGTGTCATCCTCAGGGTTGACCGTCCTGCTCCACTCACAGACGCTCAGCAGGGATGCGGTGATGTTGGCTGTGATATTCGGAGCATCCTGAGGGACCGGGAACAGAGCGCACATTCAGGGCATCCACCCCAAGCAGGGCGCGGGCCACCGCTGCCACCTCAGTCCTCATAACAACCCTATTACTGTCCCATGTTACAGATGATGAGACTGACGCTCAGCAGTGCTGCGTGCCAGGGCAGAGCCGGAATTCAGGTCCAGGCCCGGCTGGCGGGAAGCCCTGCCACCACCCCCACGGCTCTGTGCGCATCTGCAGGCGGAAACCGGTTTCCCAGTGACGGGGGTCCAGCTCAGCGCCTACCTCGGGCTGCGTCAGGATGACCGTCTTCACCAGGTGCACTCGGAACTGAGCTCCCAGGGATGGGTCCCTAAGCAGCTCTGACCCCTGTGGAAGGGCGGGCGGGAGAGGTGATACGTGTGCGTGGGCGCTGCTGACTTCCAGGGGCCCGGGGCGGGGGTGGGGGTGGGGTTGCCTGGAGAGGATGCTTCATCAGCAGGGAGGGCACCCGAAATGCTAGTTCTTGGGCCTGGGAGCCAGCCATAGAGACAGTCAGAAGGAAGGTTAGCCGACACAGAGAAACCCCGAAACAACGGGATGCGAGTAACTGCCATTAGTCTAGAACGTTCCTTTCAAACACTGCTTCTCTCGGACTGGATTTACCTTGTCCTTTCTCATCTGTCCACCTGCCTGAAACACCTCTCTCACCTCTGCTCGCTTAAACTGCTCATCTCCACGGGGCAGCCCCACCGTGAGCCCCTTCCCGGGCACCCGAATGAGAAGGCTCCGCCCACCAGGCTCCCAGCTCTCCCAGTACATCTGCCGAGACGCTGATTGTGGTCGACTTGCACTGCTCGCACCAGCTTGTCCTCTAAATGAGACGTGGCGCCCGAGAGGACGTGGTACCACCGGCCTCAGCTGACCTGAGTCTGAACCAGGCTCCGCCCCTTCCTACCTGTACGCTCGGGATCCCGTCTACTAAGCTCAGGACCCCAGTTTCCTCACCTGTAAAATGGAGAGAAAGCCTCCCATGGTTGTTGGCAGACTTAGGAACAGTGCGGCTGGCATGAGGTGGGTGCCCAGTCATGCCACTGGCCATTACCACGACTGACACCATCTGGGCAGGAGCCAGGCTGCAGTCTACCACCCGACCATCCTTGGCCCTCATAAAACATGTTGAATGACCACAGGGAGTGTGATTCGATTACCAAATTTCAGCATATTCGAGGTGGGGGGGACCCCCAAAACTTGAAAACAGTAGCCTTCAAGTGACCTAGAGGGAATATTTTCCACCTCTGGAGTCGGTAGGTGGAAACTCAAGCAGGCTTGTCCTGGACTTGAGCCAGCTTTTCCAGGGGTCCAGCTGCATGGGTGTGGCCTCTGGGACCCAGACTCCCTCCAGGGAGTGAGGCCCAAGAACACATGGGAAAGGAGAGGTGTCAGAGGGCCTGGGGCTCTGAGATTGGGGGACCTTTTCCTTCTGTCCGGAATAGCTGGGCATACCTGAGGCCGGGGACAAGATGGTACTAAGGACCCCACGTTCTAGGATGGCTGCCTGCCCTCCGGGGCCAACTTACCAGCGGGGGCAATGCCGGCCCTGCCGCTGCCGGCGGTGATATTAATCTCCTGACGTTATGGAAACCTACCTGGCCGCCTTAGAACACGTCTATGTGTGTTTCACATGTGAATGCGCTCGTGGCCGGGCACAGCCCGTCAGGCTGAATGTGTCATCAGGTGCTGCAGTCACCTGCTTCTGTGCTGCCTCTTTTTCTCTGAGGTAATGGTTAGTGGGAGCTGTGCTTCCTGCCCCACCATTACCCCTAGAAGCCAAGGAAGGGGAGGCCTATGGACATGGGGGGACCCACAAGAAGGGCGCTGGGAGAGCCTGCTGCTGCCGGGGCAGTGCTGGCCGACATGCCCACGGATCAAAGGGACGTGGGGGGAGAGGCCAGGCTTGAGGGTCCCCGGGCGAAGGGACCCAAGTAGCAAGAGGCTGGGGGTTGCACTCCCCAGTGGGGTAAGGGAGAGAGATCACGCCCCTCCCCACCCCAGGGCCCCGAGCCCCAAGTGTGACCCCAGCCTCAGGGTCATACTGAGCTCAGCCCCCCAGACGAGACAGCTCACTGGCGCTCTGCACAAGCCCCGGCCGCAGGGCGCTGTGTCCAGAGGCTCCCGAGGACGGGCTGGCTGTGGTCTCTGAGGACAGCCACCGCCCCCCCCCCCCCCCGCCGAGCCCTGAGCCTCGCCGGGTCAGCACCGCCCACAGAGCCCGCTGCCCACGCGAGCACTCACCATGTTGAGGTTGGTGAGCACGTAGCGCTCCGTGTCCTCCCGGTGAGCCCGGTGCACGTCGGGGCCCACGGCCACCAGCAGCTCCAGGTGCAGGAGGCTCCTGGCAGCCTGTCTCCGCAGGCGAGGGGCGGGAGGACGGCCTGGCGGGGCAGGGGGCAGGGCCGAGAGCCAGGGTCCTAGAGAGCAGGTGAGATGTGGCTTTGACCTCGCGGCCTCCATGGCCAGGCCCCTCCATCTCCCCGCACTCCTGGGCTTGGGGATGCGCCGCTTACTGTGGGGATTAGGGCGTGGACGGGCCGACCCTCTCTTTCTCACGGGGCATGTGGGGAGCCAGAGAGGGCCCGTCTCCCGGCACAGGGAGACTGAGGGAGCGGTTCCTCTTTTTTGTTTTTTAATCACTAATTGGCTAAGCATTTGGTTTATTTATTTGTTTATATATTTATTGAGGCAGAGTTGATTTTCAATGTTGTGTTAGTTTCAGGTGTACAGCAAAGTGATTCAGTTATACATATACGTATACGTCTATTCTTTTTCAGATTCTTTTCCCTTATAGGTTATTACAAAATCTTTTTTTTTCCTCCATGCTGCACAGCTTGCGGGATTCTTGTTCCCCGCCCGGGGATCGACCCCTCACTGCGTGCATTGGGAGCGCACAGTCTTAACCACTGGACTGCCAGGGAAGTCCAAGGTTATTACAAAATCTTGAGTATAGTTCCCCGTGCTATACAGTAGGACCTTGTTGGTTATCTATTTTATATACAGTAGGGTGTATCTGTTAATCCCAAACTCCTAATTTATCCTTCCCCCTCCCCCTTTGGTAACCATAGCTAGTTTTCTATGTTGACTGAGCAGTTCTGCCCTGGCCCCCCTGGAGCCGGGCTCTCAGCACCCTGGTTTCACGCCCTTGGACACCCACCAACTCATCTGGGGCATCCTGGTCCTCCCAGCTCTTCGGGAGGAAACACTCTCAGAGGGTGAGAGGCCCCGAGCTCTCGCATGTCATTCACGTTGTGACCGTTAGAACTGACAGCTCGGCCAGCTTACGGGGGAGAGGCGGCCGGGTCTTGGGAGGATGGCCGTCTCAGGTGGAGACGTTTCATTCCAGCCCTCGGGCCCAGATCCCATTGCTGCCTGGGCATTCGGGGCAGCGCAAGACCAGGAGACATCAGCTGCTGTGTGGCTTTTATGTCCTTCTGGCCACCCCAAAGCCCCATGCTGGGCGCACACTGGAGTAGGGGGTCACCCCGAGACGGCAAGAAGAGCCCAGGACCACACCCCGCTTGCAGCCGGGCGCAGCCTGGGGAAGGCGTGAGCGGGCGTGCTGGCGGCAGAGCCGGCCTGGTCCTGCCCACGCCCTGGAGCCGTCCTGGAGGCCTGCGGCCGCCACCTCCCATCTCTGGGCCTCTGGATTCCCGTCTGCAGCATCTGATCTACCAGGAACCGCTGACCTCGGCCCGCCCGAGGCTCCACGCGCACGTCTGTGAACACGCTTTGTAAACTGTGAATGCTGTTCAGAGGCGGGAGGTCTACCTGCCCACCAAGCAGACGGCCTGGGGCCACGGCTGGTGGCCACGTGTTCTCCTGGCCTGCCCCGTGAGCTGGGCACTCCCCTGCGTGCTAACAAAGGTGGCTGGTGGAGCTGGGCCCAGGCATCAGGAGAGCTGGTCCCTCCTGCAGAGCTGTCCTGGACACAGCTCCACCCTCCCTCTCCCAGGAGCTGTACCTGGAACCGTGGGTGCCCTGGGGGCGGGCCTGTGGAGCAGGTGGGGCTGGGCACCACCCCAGGGAGGCACCAGCTCCCGGTGCCACCTCCTCAACGGCTGGATATAGAACCCGTCTGCACCCACCAGGATGCCGCCCTCCTGGAGGAGACAGAGCTGCCTGGTGCACACAGCCCCATCCCCCATGCAGGGCCATCACAGCACCAGGCATGGACTTGCCCCCTCCAAGGGCTCCTGCCCAAGTCCAAGGTCCGAGAGCCCATCTGTGTGGAACAGCGGGGGAGCCATGCCCTCTGTGGGCTGCGCTCGCTGCCCACCACCTGCTGCCAGGGCCCCAGCCACGCTTCCAGTCCCCGTCACGCACAAGGCCTCCCGGCCCCAGTCTGCAGGGCCTGGTAAGGATCCTGGCGGGGCCCCACGTGTGCAAGAGTGGAGGGGGTCTTGAGGGACCAGCTAGGCCTGCACTAATGAACAGCACTGCCTGTCACCAGACGGGCCCTGAGCGGCATCTGTTACAACCCAGGCTGGGCCTCCTGACCCCGGAATGGGGCGGGGAGGCGGGTGGTTGTGACATAAACGGCTCTGGCTCGTTCAGTGGTGTATCGTGACAACGCGTGACAATCCCCAAAGATACCCAAAAGGCCACTGCTGCTGCCTTCACCATTCCTTTCTTTCTTAATCTTTCTTTTCTTTCTTCCTTTTTTTTTTTTTTTTGGCCTCGCAGCTTGTGGGATCTTAGTTCCCCGACTGGGGATCGAACCCGGGCCCCCATAGTGAAAGCGCCAGGTCCTAACCACTGGACCACCTGGGAAGTCCCATCAGTGACGACGCTGACGTCCAGGGAGTGCCTGGCCCAAGGTCGCCTGTACTAAGACGCAGAGCTGGAGTCTGATCTCAGAGGTCTGACTGCAAAGCCCACCCTCTCTCCGTTCCCTGTTCCCCGGGCTTGCCGCCTGCTAGCTGGGTGGCCTTGGGAAACTCAGCTGGCTTCTCTGAGCCTCCGAGGAACAGGCCCCCATGGCGTCAGAGTCTAGCTAAGTGGTGTTACGCTCACGTTTGGCTGTGCAGCGGGGGCTCGGAGGCATCTCTGCCCCACTGGGGTCCCCACGGCACAACCTCCCCCTGCTGCTGGCCTGGGCGCCCACTCACCACACAGCCCAAGCAGAAGGTGAGCCTGGACGCTGCGCCTGGGGGCAGCAGGGCGAGGCCTCCCGCGAGGCAGGGGTGGGGGGCCCCCAGCAGCCGGAGGGAGGCATTGACCACACGCTCGCTGGTGAAGGAGGTGGCAAGGAGGCCCAGAAGAGCCGTCCCAGGGCTGCCAGGGAGCAGCTCGGGACCCTGCAGGGCAGCCCCCCGCGCCCGTCCTCGGCCTCATGCTCGGGCTCACAGACGCAGGTGAGCGGGGCCACGTCGAATCGGGGCGCTGCGGGAGATAGGAGGCCCCTCACTCCCCCCTGCTCGGCCCTCCAGCACAGCTCCCCCTGCCTGCAGCGCGACCCCAGCCATCGCTCAGCGTGCATCTGGCCCCGACCACAGAGAAGGCAGGCACGAGTGACACCCCTAATTCCCTCCGCTCTGACCACTAGCTTACCCTGCCTCTGGTCCCCACCTGCCTTTGGATCACCAATGGCCCTACTTGGAAAGGGGGCTGGCACCATGGAGAAGTCCACAGACACGGTCCACGAGCGACAGGAAAAGGCTTTGGCTGGAGCTTGACCCAGCGCCCTTCTTGTGTCTCACAGAAAAGATAAATGTTTACATCCTGGCCAGAAACTGCAAGAGTTCCTGACAGTCAGTCAGCCCAAAGGGAGGCCCAGGGGTGGAAGAGACCAGCTAATTAGTGCCCGTTCCCTTGAGATACTGAGCAGAATCCCAGGGTCACAACCCCAGCCCGGCCCAGGACACCCAGACCAGTTTTTATCGACTTGGCAGGAAGTAACAGAACTAATTAACGGGGTGACAGCAGCAGCTCTGACTTCCTCTCAGCTGAGCCACTGAAAAGCCAAGGTCCCTGACCCAAGGGTGAGATGCCCCCTGCAGGCTCTGAGAAACTCCCCTCGCAAGGAAGACGCCAGGACAAGTACCTTCGGAGGCAACGTCAGGGCCAAAGTAAGCGGTCACTTCCTCTGGCTCCAAAGCCTGAAGAAACTGCTGTGGGAGAAAGGATGAGTGAGGGAGACGAGGGAGAAGGAGGTGTGGGA
Organism: Leucopleurus acutus; assembly: GCF_964270905.1. Taxonomy (NCBI): domain Eukaryota; kingdom Metazoa; phylum Chordata; class Mammalia; order Artiodactyla; family Delphinidae; genus Leucopleurus; species Leucopleurus acutus. Next base: position 2,103,251 of record NC_139150.1, on the reverse strand, counting down.
GAGGAGCAGGCGGGGGGTGGGGTGGGGGGGAGAAGGGGCCCAGGATGGAGAGGAGGCAAGCCACTCACACCGCCTAGCTGGGTCTGCCCCCAACAGGTGGGTGGACAGTACCGAGGCCAACTCCCTCTCCAGTGAGCCCACTTCAGCCCCTGAACCCCAAGTTCGGATTTCCTCCCACTTGGCCCAAGGGCTGTCGGGCAGCCGCTTCTCCCCCAGGGACCCGCCCTCAGCACCCAGCGGAGCCCAGATTCCCAGCTCTCGGGGCTCCCCCAGCACCGCAGCCCTCGGGTCCACCCACCTGCCAGAAATCAGGGAGTCCCCAGCAGCCCAGGAGGACGAGGGGCACAGAGATGAGAATTGCCCGCACACATCTCCCCTGGAGGCGAAGCTCACTCATCCTCCCAGGAAAGGAGAGCGACTGCGATCTGGCCGGCATGGAATGCGACAGACCCGCTGGGCTGGATGATGAGGCAGTGTTTACTCGTGAGCGCTTCCTCCCAGGGCAGGGGCCGAGGGGCTGGGCGGCCTGCAGGCTCCTCCCGCCGCCGCCCGGCCTTGGGCTGGGCTGGGCCTTGGCTCAGAGCACAGCTACCGGTCCTGCGCCTGGGAGCACAGAGCGGGGGTGGGATTCATCTCCCATCTGTGTGACTGTGGCTCCCGGCTGGCTGAGGCACCATCACACCTGCTTCCTATGGACACCCTGCTTTCCATGACCTGTTCCCGCTCTCCTGTCCTCATTCCCTCCCTCTCAGCTATTGCCTGCTCTGTGCCTGTAGCCGACGGCTGCCCACAGAACCGGGACGGTGGCACCAGCCCTCTGCCTGCCTCCCCAGCCATCCCCACAGTGCTCACAGACCTTCAGCCACTGCCCCCCCCAGCCTGCTTTCCGTTCCTCAAATACGCCCAGTGTTTTGCTGCTCTAGTTTCAGCTCAAATGTCACCTCCCTCGTGGCACCATCTAAGTGGCCCCCCAGGGAAAGGTGTCACATTTAGAAAATAAAAATTAGGACAGCAGCGAAACTTGAATTTCAGGTAAACGATGCTTTTTTTGGGGGGGGGTTAAGTATGCCCCCAAATTGCAGCTAATATACGGGACATTTTTATACTCAAAATTATTCTTTATCTGAAATTCCTATTTCTCTGGGCGTCCTGCATTTTGTTGGGTAGCCTTACTCTTCAAGTCCGTACCACTGTATCTCACTTCATCATCTTCGTCGCAGTTACTACTATCCACAATTGTTGATTTAGCATTTGTATTTCCCTGAAGGCCCCCACGCACGTACAGAGCCTGGGATGGAAGCTTTGGGGAAGTGGAGGCCTCACCTGTGTCGCTGATCCAGGTATTGCCAGAGCCAAGGCATGGTGCGCAAGTGACCTGTTATCATTGTTGTCACACAGAATAATACAGTTCAACACTTGTTACAGTGTTTATTATTGTTATCGGATGCTCCTGAACTACGGCCCTGGGAAAGCAGGCTGTGCGACCTGGGCTGCTCCCTCCCGTCCCTGGGCCTCAGTTTCCCCGCCGCGTAGGGAAGATGGGCCGGGCTCGGACCCCGGGGCGGGAGACAGCTGCCCGGGGTCCCTGTGAGTACGCTCCGCACCCGCCGCTCCCAGGCCCGGCCGTCCAGCGCCCCCTGGCGGCCGCCGGCCCCGCCCTCCACCGGCCGGGCCTCGGTGTTACACCAACGGCGGCCCCCCCAGTTCCCTTCCGGCGCTCACGTTTCTCGGCCCCAGGCCGGCCCTCGGGGAGATCCCGGGCTTACCCCAACCGGATCCTGGGTCGCTGACCGCGGACGCCGCTCGCCGGGGTGGCAGCCCTTTTCCTTGGGGGACAAAGAGCCCCGCCCTGCTCCCGGCCGCGCGGAACCAGAGGCGAAGACCCGGTTTCCAGCCGGTCGGCGAGAGAAGGGCACTTCCTGGGATCGGCGCTCACGTGTGGAGACTCGCGCGGGGCGGCTTCCGGGGTCCCGCGCGCTGCTGTCACCGCGGCCGGCGAATTGGGGTCCGGCGGGACCTGTGCTCGGCGGGCAGAGCTCGGCTCCGGGGCCGCGGCGCCGCCGTGGATGGGCGCGGGGGCCGGGACGGTGCCGGCATGGCGAAGGCGAGGGTGCTGGCCCCCGAGCGCGCCCCGGGCGACCCCGCGCCTGAGCCCGAGCTCGTCAAGAAGCCGAATCGGAAGAAAAACAGGAAGAAAAGATTTTGGAAGAACAAAGCGCGAGAAGCAGGCAGAAAGCCGGGAAACGGCCCCGGCGTGGTCGTGGTGCGACCTCCAAAGGCACCGGAGGACTTTTCCCAAAACTGGAAGGCGCTGCAGGAGGAGGTAAGGTCGCGGGGGCCCCGCGGATGGAAAAACGGAGAAGGGCTTGTGGGGTCCAAGGGAGCGCAGATTGGCGTGAACGCTGTGGACAGAGCGGTTCACAGAGAGGTGGCCTGTTGCGGGCGGCGGCGAGCTCGCAGGCCAGTGAATGGCAGGGACTTGATGTAAAGGATTTTGGCGACACCCTGGACCTTTAATAGGTGAGAGTTGACAGCAACTGCCGCCGGCTGCTGAGCTCTTAAAATGTGCAGACGCTGCCGGCCGAGTTACATGTGTTCTTATTTAACCAACCCTGAGATAGAGTCCTTAATCATCTCCACTTTACAGACGAGGAAATAGGCTGGAAAGGTTACGTAAGGTGTCCAGGTTTGCAGCCGGTTCAGCAGATCCAGGAGTCAGACGCCCAAGTCCCTGCTCGTAATGCCGTGTTGAACCTACTGCCTTTCTCGGAATCAGTGGCCCAAACTTACCTACAGGTTACAGGTTACTGTCTCCTAAATGCTGTTTGCTCTGCTTCATTCATAAATTCTCTCCAGTTCCGTTGAGTTGGCTGCTGTTGTCATCGCTGTTTTCTAGATGAGGCAGAGAGTTTAAGGAACTTGACTCAAGGTCGCATAGCTAGCTAACAGATGGCAGACGGGGGTGCACATTCACACCGTGGGGCGTGACCTTCAAAGTCTCTTCTAGTTCCTGAAATCGGTTACGGAGGGAGCCGCAGAGTGAGAGCGGGAACGTAAGAGCTTCTGAGCTTCTTAACACAGCCGGGCACCTTAGGGCAGAGTCCAAAGCATTCTCCTGTCTTGACACACAGGCCGATGAAATTTTTCCTCCGGCAACCCCCGGGTGCTCTGATTTCTTGAGCTGTAACTTTATCTCTTTCTCTCAAGAAAATAAAGCAAAACTAAGCAAGCAGAGGGATATTTATTATGGAAAAAACTTTGTGTTTTCTCCAGTTGATACAAGAAAGTATTTTCTTCTCTAAACATTATAGGAACAGGTAAGTAGAAACCCGCCTGATCACTCAGCTGGTTGCCACGTAGCAGGGTCCTAACCGTGTTGAGAATGGCCACACCGGGGACTTGCACGCAAGAGGAGGTTGGGCTGGGAGACCTCAGCCCTCCGTGTAGGAGAGCAGGGGTGCGGCTGTCAGCCCTTTTTCAGCCTCTTTTTGTTGGACACACTCCTCTCTTCCTGAGACCCTCACAGCAGTAGCAAACCAAGAAGGTGGCTGCCATGCACCAGCTTGTTGGCCTGAGCTGTGAAGGAGTTAACTCTAAATGTGGAAACAGGTTTCTTTTACACACACACACACACACACGTAAGCCTTCTTAATCCTTTGTGCGTGTTTTCCAAATTAAAATGTGTTTCGTGTTTTATCTTGGGTTCCGTTAGTTGCTGAAACAAAAATCACAGGCCCCGGAAGAGGCTCTTGTTCTCTCTCAGACGGATTCCGAAAAGCAGCCCCAAGGTGTCCAACAAAACAGGAAAGCGATCTCAGATAAAGCAAAGAGAGATGAGATGGGGACAGAAAACACAGACCCCAAGGCCACACGGGGCTCTGTGCCCTCAGGATGTCTGACGAGCAGGAAGGTCCGGGCGCAGCGCAATGAGAAAGGAGCGAAGAGAAGGGCCAGTGATGACGTTTCCCCGAAACGAGGAGAAATCGGACAGAAGAAGCGCACAGCCGAGGACGCGGCCGCCACCTTGCCCCCGGCCCCGCCCGCCGAGTAGGTACCCCCGGGCTGGCGCAGCTGTGGCGACCGCCTCGGCCTAATCGAGGCCGAGAGCCGGTCACAGCGACTAAGGCCCGTCTCCTCAAGGAGGCCGAGGCTGCTGGCCCCTCCGTCACCTTGCCCTGGTGCTGTCGGTTTCTTTGTTGGCTATTTGTCTCCCCTGGAACGTGGGCACGAGGGAGACAGCCTGTTTCACAGCTGCTTTGTCTCTGGGGCCTAGAACAGGGCTTGGCACGTGGGAGGCCCCAAGGAAGGGTCTTTGGAATGAATGAACGCCAGAGCCACAGGGACCCGAGCGTGAAGCCGATTGCCACGTCTTGCTAGCTGGGTGGTGTGGGGCAGGTTCCCGACGTGCCCGGAGCCTCAGCGTGCTCACCCGCGGCGGGTCCGCGAGGGGCAGCGTGCCGACCCAGTGCCTGGTCAGCAGACCCTGTGGTGTCACCCACCCGGGGAGGAGCAGAAGGCAGTGGCTGCCTCTGAATGGCTCAGCCAGGAGTGGCGTGATGGTAAGTCAGCCTGGCTGTGTGTTGCCTGGGGTTGAGGACACCATCGCTGAAGGTTTCAGGAAAGAACAGTCTGAGTGCCTGCCGCGAGTCACTGCCCCAGGCCCGCTCTCTGGAAACAGCAGTCACGACAGGTCCCTCTGGCTCGAGGGCGACAGACGATGCACTGAACTTATTTCAGTAATTCCTTCAGCGTGGTTGGGATACATCCAACGAGGGAGAAGCCTGTGGGGGCAGATGGCCAGAGGGGCGCGTCCAGTCAGTGAGCTCAGGAGGCTGCCGCTAAAGAAATGACATGGACGCTGAGCCCGAAAGACGCAGGCCCGAGCCACCGCTGCCCATCCCTGCCCGGCTGCAGTCCACGAGGCAGGGCTCGGCCCGGGGGCCTGGTGGTGGGGCTCTTTGTCTGTGTTCTGCACTCATCGCGTTTCTCTGAGGTTCTTAAATGTTTCATAACTGACCGTTGTGTAAGTGAGAAGCAAACGTTGGCACCGGTGCACCTGACTGGGGGCGGGGATTTTTGCTTTGTGTCCCCCCTGTTGCTCGCAGCCCCTAAGTCTCAGCTGGCGGGTGTCGTTTGTTCTTCATTGTTTGGCTGCGCCCGGGCCTCTTGCAGCATGCGAGGTCTTTCGTTGCGGCGTGCATGTGGGACCTAGTTCCCCGACCAGGGATCGAACCCAGGGCCCCTGCATTGGGAGTGCGGAGTCTTACCCACTGTGCCACCAGGGAGGTCCCTAATGAGTAATTAAAAAGGAAAGCGGCAGGATGATCACAGTAGCCAGAGCGGTGGGCTGGCGGCCAGGCACTTGGGGCCGGGCGGCCCTAAGAGCAGACCCCGCTCGCCTGCCCGCGCTCAGCCTGTTCTCCCCTCTGCCTTTTAGAGAAGACATCTGGTTTGACGACGTCGACCCAGCGGACATCGAAGCAGCCATCGGCCCGGAGGCAGCCAGGATAGCACGGAAGCGGCTGGGTCAGAGCGAGAGCACCGTCACGCTGGTGAAGGAGCGGGCCTTCAGCGGGTACGCGGGGCACGTGGGGCAGGGCCCCGGGGGGCGGGGCCGGGGGTCTTCAGGAAGGGCCCGCTTCCCTCTCCTCCCGTTGAGTTGGGCAGGCGCCTCTCGGCGTCCGGCTGACACCCGTCCTTGTCACATAACTGAGCAGTGGTGCCAGTTCCTGGGTCCCGCGAGTGGATTAAACTGGAGCCTTCGTTCCCCTCCAGCCTGACTAAAGCCTTAGCCGTGGACTGTGAGATGGTGGGCGTGGGCCCCAAGGGGGAAGAGAGCATCGTGGCCCGCGTGTCCCTGGTGAACCAGTACGGGAAGTGTGTTTATGACAAGTACGTGAAGCCAGCCCAGCCGGTGACTGACTACAGGACGGCGGTCAGCGGGATCCGGCCCGACGACCTGGCGCAGGGTGGGTCGCCTCAGCATGGGCACGCAGGCGGGGGCGGCTGGAGCGCTTCCGTGTCTCCCTGCGGCCCTTTCTGCTGCAGGCGCGGGCGCAGCGAGAGCCCGGCGGTCTTCCTCCCTCCCGGGCGGGTGGGCTCAGAGGCTCCCACGGCCGCTTGCGTCGGCCTCGCTGCCTGTTGGCCACCCGACCTGAAGACCGGGACAGCGTTCCTGGACGGAGAGAGGCTGCTGTGGGGTGGGGAAGGGGTGGGGAGGCAGGACAGGCTGGAGGGGCTCCCAGGCCTACGCGAGGATTCGGAAGCCGTGGGGAGGCCGTGAGCAGCGAGGGGCCCGGTCTGGCGCAGGTTCCCTCGGGGGGTCTCGGCGCTGGGCATAGGCTGGGGCGGGGCGCGGGGGTGGAGGAGTGAGCCTGTCCTCTGTGCCCTTGGTCAGGGAGGTGGCTGTACAAGGCAACGAGCCGTGGCCCAGCTCGGGACACAGCCTGGACGCTGAGCCAGTAGGGTTTGCCGATGGACAGGCTGTCGGGGGAGGGCAGAGAGGCACACAGGGGGCCCCAGATTTGGGACCTGGGGAGATCCTGGGAGCAGGGGCTTGAGGTGGCGGCTCTGGCTGCGTGCTGTCTGCTCTCTGCACCTCTCAGGTTCCCTGGAGCACAGCCCCCGAGGTGGCCCGGCCGCTCGTCAGCCCCAGGGCCTGACCACATCTCCATCCGGGCTCTGCCGGTCCTGCTAGGGTCACGGGTGGGCAGAGGCGCGGGGCCCAAGCGCGGTTGCTGCAGCCCTTCCCTTTGGGCGTTAGGGGAGGGCGTAGCCCCGAGGGGTCCGCTCTGAAAAAGCAAGCAGAGCTGCCTCCGGAGCCCAGGGTCTAGAGCCGGGCTTCTTACCATCTGTGGCGAGGGCCACCCCTGCCTCGTTTTCGCCTCCGGTTGGAAAGACATCAAACACATGCCCTGGCTTCTTACTGTTAGATTCAGCCGTCAGAATTGCCCTGGCAGGGGGCTGTGAGTGTGCTCCCCCCACTTCTCCCTGGTTGGGGTGCTGGGATGGCCCCTCGGCCTTGGCATCGCCCTCCTGAGCAGAGAGACCCGCCTGCCAGTCCTCTCGCTCAGCACGGTAGTGACGGACGTGTCACTAAGAACCGCTGCTTTGTTTTGTTTCCAGGAGAAGAATTTGAAGTCGTTCAGAAGGAGGTGGCAGACCTGCTGAAGGGCCGGATTCTAGTCGGACACGCGCTGCACAACGACCTGAAGGTGCCGGCTCCAGGCGCCTCTTACGTAACGCGGTGTCCCAGGTGGCCGCGCTCTCTCCGTGACTCGGGTGATGCGCCCACCGTGTCAGCTTGGGGGAGCGGGTCCCTGCACACCCTCGTAGGCAGAGCCGGGCGCTGTCTGCCACCCTCACCTGCCCGGTGGGCCACCACCCCTCTCAGGGCAGAGCCCCTCCTGTCGGGGAGCATCCCCGGCGCCCATTCCTCGGAGCCACTGGGCACTCCCCGTGTCACAGGCCGGCCCATGGCGGCCAGCACAGCGGGCGGCAGGCAGGCTCGGAGGGTCCCCTTCCCGTGCCCCAGAGAGTGGGGCTCAGCCTCAGCCCCTTAGGGTCTCTGCTGTGGGCAGAGCTGACCCACCTGTTGGGACGAGAAGCTGGGGGCGTGCAGCTGTGGGAGACTGTCCTTCCTGGGCCTGCAGCTTTTCAAACGGTGCTTCCTGGAAGCTTGGCAGCCTCCGATGTTTCAGGGACCCATAGAAATTGGTCTTAAATGTCTTTTAAAAGTAAATTTTGAGGGAATTCCCTGGCAGTCTAGTGTTTAGGACTTGGCGCTTTCACTGCCAGGGCCTGGGCTCAATCCCTGGTCGGGAGCTAAGATCCCACAAGCCGCGCAGTGCGGCCGAAAAAGAAAGAAAGTAGAGCTTGAACTGTTAAAAACCAAGTCCTGCCCACGGAGACGCGTTTTGTCATAAACGTTCTCACTTCAAGAGGCCCCGGTATCTCGTGCTCCCTCCCCGCGCCCTCCCCGCGCAGACCCGCGTTTCAGCCACTTGTGGGCTCCTTGGTGACTGAGTCTCCCGCTTCCCCGGTTTCAAGGCTGTTTTCATGCCCATGGTCCTTCCATCACTTTTCCCATGGTGATCTTCCCTCAGAAGTTCAGGCTCGTGTCAGTGCTTGTCTTATTTGTGTGTGCACGTGTGTCATGTGTTGGAGTTTGGTAGAAGGGGTCTGCTGCTGCAGATGGACAACAAAACGCCCATCCTATTTTCTCCTCCAGGCGTTGTTTCTTGGTCACCCGAAGAAGAAGATCCGGGACACTCAGAAGTACAAGCCTTTCCGGAGCCAAGTGAAGGTACTTGGAGCCGCGCGGCCCCGCACGGCGTAGTTCGGTTTCTCGGTTCACGTGATTGTCAGTTCTGGTCCCTGAAGGCTGGCTTACTGATGAAAGGTGTTGGGTTTCATTTGGTTTTTCCTTTTAACCTTTAAAACTAAAAGGAGTCTTAGAGGAGAAAGAGTTCTACCAAATGCCAACTTTAAAGTTAGCGTCGCTGAGGGCAGGTGAGTTCCACTCTCTGGCCTCTGTGATTAGACCCCCGACTGCAGGCAAGAGGCCGCCATCGTGTCTGTTCCAGAGGCAGAGCTGCCCTTGAAATGAGCAGGGCAGCCTGAGGCCGGAAGGCAGACATGGCAGAGTCCTTTCCTGGTCCTCCTCTGTGGGCTGACCAGGTGTCACCAACCCGCAGGGCCGCGGGCACTTCCGGCGGGAGGGACACTGAAGGTCCCTTGGGTCGGGGCTCAGCGGGCAACTCCCCTGCCCAGGCAGGGCCTACAGAGGCCCCACCCGAGCGTGGCTGTGCGCCGCCCTCTCCCCTGGTAGAGTGGACGGCCGTCTCTGAAGCTGCTTGCGGAGCGAGTCCTGGGGATCCGGGTGCAGCAGACGGAGCACTGCTCGGTGAGTGTGTCCCGGGTGACAGGCCTCGGGACTGGGGGCTGTGCCGGGCCTCGTGCGCAAGGCGCAGTGTCAGCTGAAGACGAACACAGTGGGCCTCGGGCGGCTTCTGTTTTAGGAGCTCCTGGTCCGTGATAAATGACACGGCACAGCAGGCCTGCGAAGTGTCGGTTAAATTCTAAACGGTTACATTTAACTAACACTTCACACCAAAAAGCTACCAGTGTACTGTAGTCGGAGACAAGGGCCCCAGTCTGGATTGCAGGCCCTCTAGGACTGCGCGTGAGCCCGCTGGCCCGCACAGCCAGCCGTTGGGCTCTCGTGCCCCAGCACCAAGTTCAGGGCCTGCCGTGCCCCACCCCGTCTCCTTCCTCATTCTGTGGTGTCTGGAGCACCCACGAGGCAGCACGTTCATCCCTTCGCTTTGGGTCCCTCCCTCCCGTGAACTGGGGCGCGGAAGCACGGTGAGGGCCGTGGTGCTGGACCACTGCTCTCGTCAGTTTTCTCCTTCACTTGTCCGTGTCTGATGCCAGGACTCGGGAACTGTGGGGTGGACAGGCATGTATGTGGCCATGCTTGTCGCCCAGCGGGACAGTCATGGTGATGCTGCGTGTCCCCCAGATTCAAGATGCGCAGGCGGCGATGAGGCTGTACGTCCTGGTGAAGAAGGAGTGGGAGAGCATCGCCCGAGACAGGCGGCCCCCGGCCTCCAGCGCCCACGGTAACGACGCCTAGCAGGAGCCCCGTCCTGTGCCGCGCTCGCGGGCAGCTGTGACCAAGCCGCCGGGCAGATGGAGTCCCCCCCGGAGCAGTGACCCTGTGGGAAGGTTTCAGAATCGTGGCAGCAGGGGCACGCGGCGTGCTTGCTGCTGGGCAGAACGTCTCCTGTCTGGTTGTGGCGTCTGAGACTCATCCCCGCACGTGGGACGGGAGGACGGGCTGTCCCTGCGGATTCCCCGGGCCCCAGGGCCAGAAGCGCCTAGTTGTCCCCGGGTGTGTGGCACCTTCCTCCGAGGAGGCCCCTTTCCCTCGTTGCCTCGGCCAACGGAAAGGAAAGACCTCCGCGGGCTCGAGCCTGGACCGCGCGGCTGCGGGCAGCCCGGCTGCGGCCTCGTCGAGGGGTTTTCAAGGTCCCTTTCTCACCCGCCGCACACAAGTTTAAACTGCAGGTCGGGGCCCACGGCCGGCGTGGGGGGCTCAGGCTGCCCAGCGCGGTGGCAACAGTTCTCCCCAGACGTGGGCGACTCCCCGACTAGGATGGACGTTCTGACCACGGGCGGCCCGCAGCCCTCTCCCCCCGGCCCGGGCGCGGGGGGCTTTCTGAGCACAGGAGCAGCCGGTTGCAGTGAGTGGAGCGTTTAGCAGCAGGCTGTACTGAGCCCCGCTAGCCGTACAAAGAGGCTGAACCCACAGAGGATGTTGTGTGACATAAACGCAGGTTTTTATTTGAGCTGGAGCTTGTGAGGCTCAGTGTCTGAGGGGACTGCCGTGCCCCCCTGCTGGTCCTGGGTGACACCTCTCCCTGACCCCCGCCCCTAAGGAGACGCCCTGTGGCAGTGGGCGCCCCGTCAGGTACAGCCTGAGGAGGGAGAGGCAGCCCTCCCCGGGCGGCTGCCTGCGACAGGTCTACTGCCCACCATCGGAGCTGGGCCGCGAGGCCTCTTCTAGTTTCTGAAGCACGCTTTGTGCATAAGAGACCAGCTCCTGCGAGGGGAACAGTAGGTCAGCCGTTTCCATGGACGGTCTCTGGGCCCACGAGTAACTTCTGTTACTTAATCTGCTTTTCTTCGAAGCGGTCTCACGGCTGCTTCTCTCCAGGGTTTACCTCGGTCAGGTCGTGGACACGGTGATACAGGGAGGGCCTCAAAACCACACACGCGGCAGCCCCAGTCGCCTCCGCACAAACCACTGCTCCGGCCCCTGGACTCTGTGCCACCCAGGTCTGGCTGAGGCAGCCCCCCAACACTCACCAGGCTGGAGGTGAAACGCCCGTGGATCTCCTCGACCAGGGGCTGGATGCCGCTGGACACCAGCTCTGACAGGATGTCCTCTGCGGGCAGAGCAGAGGGTCCCGAGGCTTACCGTGTGCCTGGCACGGAGGGTTCCTGCCCCTCCCCCAGTGGTCATAGCCGCTAGCAGGGCGCCTCTTGAACGCTGGCTTCCAGGGAGGGCGTGACGAGGGCAGGGGGGTCCTCACTGTGGGAGGCGAGGTGGGCCAGCAGCATGCAGATGCTCTCCACCACCTCCGGGTCGTCCTGGTGGAGCTGGTACGTCTCCTGGATGAGGGTGAGGCCGCTGCTGCCCTCCTCGGGCATCACCACCTGCAGGGCCGCCAGCTCTGGGCGTGGGCGAGGGGGTGGGTGGGTGGGTGACAGTTGTACTGAACACGTGGGGCAGCAAGAGCCTCAGCTGGCAGGGGGCGCCATGCTGTCCTGCAGCGTGGGGACCGCCAAGGCCAGGCTTTTCCTGGCTCTGCATCTGCGGGTGTCCTCTGGTGGGGTGTGCACCCGCCTCTCTCTCCATCCCAGCAGCCCCCAAGGCCAGTGTGCTTGTAGAGAGGGTGCTGGGGACGTTCCAGGGCACCTGCCTGCCCCGTGAGGAGGCCCGTCAGTGCGGGGTTGGGCCTGGCTCCTGGGGGGCTGGGGGCCCGTGAGAGCAGTGACCCGTGATGTCACATAGTTGTCAGATCCTCCTGGAGCCCAGGGGGAAGCTGACCCTCCAGGGAGTGGACTTAGCCGTCAACAGCCAGCAGGAGGCAAAGCCGGGATTCCCGGCTCTGGGGTCCTGCACGCTCGCTGGGTTCTGACAACCCCGCTCCTTGTTCACTGAGCCACGTGCCTTTTGCTCTTGGGGCTTCAGCACCCCACCCCGTTTGACGGCGGGATCCCGGCGGGAGTGGGGGGAAGGCCCGGAGACCCCGCCCGCTCGGGAGGTTCTCTCCAGGAGTGAAGGTCACCCCACTCCCTGCTTCAGGCCGAGTAGCAGGCAGAGACCCACCAGCCTGCACACCCAGCAGGGGCCGGACCTCACAGGGGCCAAACCACCCCACACGGCGGGCAACCTCTGCCAGGCTCCAGGCCCCAAGTGTCCGTCAAAGCTCGTGGTGCCAAGTCGGGTGCAGAACCTGGGCCGGGGGCTTAGGAACAGCTGGGGTTTGCGTGGAGGCGGAGTTCAGAGCCCTGACTCGGGCTGTTTTCAGAGCCACACCTGGAGGGGAGCCTGCGCACACGCCAGGCTTGTGAGTGGCAGGCAAGGTGGTCACCGTGCAGAGTTGCAGAGAGCAGTGGGAAGTGAGGGTACAGGTCTGCGCGGTGACGTCTGGGCGATGGGACTGTAGGTGTTTCCCCTCCCTGCTTTGAGCGTGTGCTTGCTTTTGGTTTGTGGGCTGCCGGCAGGCGTTGCTGGGGGAGTCTGCCCCCACCTCCTAGTGGCAGCCCCGGCCGTCCCAGGCTCACCGGACATCTTCGCGAGGCTGGCCAGCGCCTGGCAGGCATTGTTCACCAGCAGGGCTCGGTCCTGGCACGCCCGGATGCTTTGCAGGATTAGGACCACCACCTCTTCCAACTGCTGCTCGCCTATGCAGCCTGCGGGGGGCCACACGTGCCTGTCTCGAGGGCCCAGGGCCACCTCTCCGGCCCCGGGGCCCCGGGCTGCTCACCCAGCAAGGACAGCAGCCACAGGACTGCACAGCTGGCTTCAGCCATCTCCGCGTCCGTGGGGTAGGTGGCCAGCACCTCAGCAATGAGGGCCGGGGCTTTCTCCCAGGGGGCCTTGTTCGCGATGACAGCTGGAACAGGACGGGGTGGAGGAGGGGACACCTACTCCTTGGTGGCGCAGAAGCTGGGGGGGAGGGGCAACCCCAGCCTGCCAGCCAGTCTGTAGGGTAGGAATCGGCAGGGCCCCCAAGGGGAGGTCTGGGAAGCCCTGCGTGCCGGGTGTGGGCAGGCTCTCCACGGTCGGGAGCCCTCTTTTCCTTGGGGAAAATGACCTCCCAGGTGCTGGAGGGCCAAGTGGGGCCTGGAGAGGGAGTGGCACGGCCTGGGAGCACCCCCTTTCTGAATCAGAAGTCAGGATGGTTTGCCCAGTGCTAAGGCCAGCTTGTGGAACCAGGGACTGCCCAGGAAATCCCACGATGTGCGTGAGCTGGAGGGTTCCATGGGCCGGGCACGAGGGGGTCCGAATATGAACCCACCCCTCCCCAGGATACCGGTGCAGCTTCTCCCGTCCACCCTGGCCCTTTGTCTCCCTCTCCTCCCGGCTCTCGGGTGGTTAGGGCGCAGCCCCGGGCCCGCTCACCGTCCACCAGCAGAGCCCAGAGCAGCCTCAGGCCGTTCAAGCAGGTGTCCCTGTTCCTGGGGAGGGCGTCCAGGCGCTCCAGGATGCACTCGCACAGCCCGGCCCTCCGCAGCTCGTCTGTGGCCAGTCCTGCAGGTGGGCCCCGGCATTAGGACCCCAGAGAACACCTGGAGGAAGCCCTCCCTGGGGGCCACCCCTTCTCTGTGGTCCTAGGGCACTGCAATCCCATGCATCCCACGCCAGTGGTGCCTACTTGGCCAGTTTCATGCCCAGCATGAGACCCAGAAACAAGGGTATGAGCCATCCCCTGGGCCACCATTCCAGCACCTCCCATCCCATTGCTGGGCTGGGACCGGCCTCTGAGCTTTCCTTCCAAGATGGGACCACGACTGTGTTCTCTCAGGGTGATCACCTGGCATTATTTGCCAGGTGGTCCCGATTTACAGCTGCTGTCCCAACATGGCTACTCATGGCAGCCCTTTGCACTTCTCGGCGCGGGGTCAATGAAATGTGGTAAATTGCCTGGTGAGTGTAGGGTGGGCTGGGGGCTGCGGGGCTCCAGGTGAGGCCCCAGCTTCCCTTTGGAGAGAACGACGCCCACCCGGTTAGTGGCTGGAGATGGGGAACATGTGTAAAGCCCTCGGTGGTGACCCTCTCCCCACACCGTCCCCCGACTGCTCGCTGGTGGCCTCTGGAGCGGGGCCGGTGGGGCAGCAAGGGCGGGAACCCGAAACACGTCGGCGTGAAGCCCACGGGGGCGCCTGGCTGCGGCCTGTGCATGTTGCCAGAGGGACACGTGACTGTGAACATGGAAGCTGGGGACGGAGCAGCTGTCCCCTCGGGGCACCCCGGCGCTGCCCGCCTGAGCCCTGCGCCCACGGGAGGGCGGCGCCCACCCTGGCTGGCGACGGTGAGCGGGCGGTGCACCGTGACCAGGGGCTGCTTCTCCTTGGGGTGGCTCCGCGCACGCTCAGCGGCACGGGGGCCATGGTGCTGTCGCTCGGCGCCGTGGCCGCTGGGTCCTGCCCCAGTGCTGCGCAGGCCAGCAAAAGAGGCCGGGGAACCCTGAGCTGGGGCCACGGTGGGAAGACAGCGGGCGGGGGCGGGGGCGGGTCTCCGGGGAGAAGGCCGAGGTCGGGGCTCCAGTGCACCGTAAGTGCTTATTGCGCGACCGAGCCAAGGACCGGAGGGCTGGGGCCCCTGCCAGGGCTGTGAGCACGTGCGGTGTAAAGCATTACGTGGAAATTCAGCCTAAATATTCAAGTGAGAAAGGCAGTGAAGTATTTCCAGTTTAAAAATCAGAGGCCAGGCCCTCGGGCTCTCAGCTCCAGCCTCTCCCATCCCTCCTCAGCTGCCCTCCTGGGAGCCCACGCCTGGGACCCCATCCCACCTGCCTGGGCTCACACCACAGGACCCCTATGACCAGCTCCTCGTTTCATGCCTGGAGATCAGCCAGAAGGGGGAGCAGCTGGTCCAGGGCCACAGAGGCAGGCCTCGGGCGGTGCCCCAGACTCCTGGCTGCGCCCTGCCTGTCATCCTGGGGTGGGGTTGGGTGCCCAGAGGGTCAGACGCCAGGGCGATGACTGGCGTGGGAGGGCGGGGGTAGGAGAAGCCAGCTGTGCCCGGAGCCCACCTTGGCCCCGGGTGCGGAGCAGCAGGGGGCAGGCACACGGCTGCGCGTCGAGGACCCTGTCGCGCTGCTTCACGGTGCCGGCCAACACCTCCGCCAGCTCCGCCGGCCACGGCACACCTGGCAGCGTGGGGGGCAGAGTGAGACTCGGCACGAGCAGGTGGCGGGAGGGGGTGTGGACCAGACCCTGATGGGAGTCTGCAGGGCGTCCCACGTGGGCCCCTGGGTGGAGAAAGTTGGGTGAAGAGGTGTTCTCGTGCACTCTTGGGAGGTGAGAAAGGTGGTGCGTCGACGGAGGGCCATTTGCAGTATCTATGGAAACGTGAAGTATTCACAGCCTGCACATCTAGGAATTTACCCTGCAGAAGCACACAGAACACACGCACATGCCCCGGGGTGGGCTGTGTAACATTGCTTATGATACCGGGGAGTCGGCAACCACTCAAATAGCCAACCAGAGGGATGGTGGCAGGGACGGGGTGGCTATTAAGCATCCATGAACAGCACGTGAGGGGGGCCCCGGGAAGTGGTTCGGATGCCGAGCCCAGCCCCCGCCCACTTGTCTGCTCAGTGAAAGCGGCGGCACAGGAGGAAGTCCGGGCTCCTGTTCCAAGCAGGTGGTAAAGCCGTGCATGCTCATGGGAACGTAAACGGGCGTCAGAAAGTACCAGCCAGGGAAGCTGGAAGGGCCGGGGCACCTGGGGGAAGGCGAGAGGGTGGCGGCTCTACCTTGCTGGTCTTCAGACATCCCCAGGAGCCTCTCCAGGGCCCTCTGCTGGTCTTCGGGGTGGCTGGAGAAGTTCTGCAGGACCTCTGTGGGGGACAGGGCAGCACGGGGAGGCGCCTTGGCTCAGGGACCCGCCTGAGGGCCGGGGCACCAGGGGCGCATCCGTGAGCACCACTGCACAGGCCCACGTGACCCGGCGCGAGGTGGCGACCTTATCATCCTCACCTTCCCGGCCGAGCCACCTGTCCAAAGTCGAACCTGGATCTGCCTGAGAGCCCGCCCAGGGGGGTGCTTCCACTCCACACCTCCCTCAGGTAAGTCCCTCCAGGGTACTCGGGGCGATGACCTTCAGCTGGACCCAGCTGTCTGCCTCCAAAGCCCATGGCCACGAGACAGGGAGACAGCAGCTGGGCCCTCACGGGTCCCCTTCTCCAGAAAGGGAGGCAGAGGTGGCAGCCCCTTATCACAGGCAGCCCGCGCAGGGAGCCACTGACGGGGAGGAGGGATGGGAGGGCGGAGCCACCCCCGAACTGGAAGATGACCTCCAGATCCATTCTCTGCCCAAGACCGTGGGGGTAGCCCCCAGCCTGGGGCACGCGGAGGAGTCTATCGTGTGTGCCTTTGTGGGGTGGGGGGTGACCAGCCAGCACTGTGCCTGGAGCCTCAGGCCTGCACATGTCACATTGCACACGGAGCCCCTGGGCCACCTCACCTTCCTGCAGGGCCGTGCCTGCTGGTCCACGGCGGTTGCTGTGCCGGCCCAGCGTGAGCACCATTCTGGGCACGTAGCAACCACACAGGAGGTGCTGCTCATTGGGGAAGACGCTCCAGGCACCGGGCCGCCGTGTGCCGGGCAAGCGAGCTAAAAGCGGGGAGTCTGTGGTGGGGTGCGTGGCAGTGAGGGGCTGCTCGGTGACGCCGAGGGCTGTGTAGCCGGAACAGAGGGGAAGCAGGTGGGGGCCTGGCCGCAGAGATGAACTCTGCTCTAGGTAAGCTCGGGGGTATCTGAGCGGCGTGGTACCCTGAGCAAAGCAGTGCTTGGGATGGACGAGGGGCAAGCCCACCGGCCACGTGTGAGGAGCAGTCCAGGGGACTGGGGGGGGTCACTGCCCCCCAGCTAAAGACAATGGGGCGCCGGGGCCACAGCAGCCTCTGGCGCCGCCCCCTCAGGGCCCCGTCATCACCTAAGATGCTGGGGACGTTGCTTTCTAGCAGCCTGTCGATGATGAAGTCGGGCACCACCTGCCGGTGCGGCATCAGGGCGCTGCTGGAGGACCTGAAGTCGCTGCTCACAAACAAGTGAATCACGTCCCTGGGGAGGGGCAGAGAGCCGCCAGCTGGCCCTGCGTCCCCTCTGCGTCCAGCAGCTGCTGGGCCTCCACCTGTTTTGGGCACCCGCTTGGGAGCACCTCTCCCAGCATCACGGTGCGTCCAGCGGGCACCGCAGCAATTCCCGCTCCAGGAGGGGCCGAGGGAGGACAGTGCTGGGCCCTGGCGCTTGCACTCGCGTGGGCCCCTTCCTCCATAACATAGACCCAAAAATCACAATTTCTGGCTGTGTTGGTATAAAGGTGAACATAACCCAGGGTGGGTCATTTTGTTCTTCTGACTTTACATTAGAGTTAAAACGTTTTCCTGGGCCCTGGGCCATGCCTGATGGGGACCTGATGGGGAAGCTGGCCCTGTTTGTCCTGCACTCAGAGATGTGGCCACAGTTTGGGACAGCCCAGACTGGAGGAGCCACTGTCCACGGATGCAGCACTTTGTGGTGTTAAAACCCCAAGTGCGTGCACAGGCTGACAGTGAACTGCCACCCCAGGGCCTGAGCTCACCTGATGGTTATTCGATCCGACGGGTCGGCCTGGAGCATCAGAGGCAAAAGGGAACTGAAGATTTCTGCGTCGGGGACCCTCCTCTCCTCCATGGTCCTCAGGACACCCCTCAGGCCGTCGGGGGAACTCCGGATGGACTTCCGCAGAAGCATGGCTTCCGTGCTCTGGGAGGAGAGAGAGGACCACTTGTGCACCTCCTCAGCTAAAGGAAGATGGCCTGACCTCGGGCAGAGGGGAGGCGACGTGGCCGCCGCCGTCAGGAACGCACAGAGGCCACCTGCGCCCCAGAGTTCTTGTACGAAGAAGAAATGGAAGTTCAGAGAAAAGCAAGTGGCCATCTCACTGGCTGGAGGGAATAAGGGAACAGCCCTCCGTCCACGGCCGGACTCCCACTGTGGGCCGGTTAGTGCAACCGAACTCAGCTGTTCTTGTCCATAAGGGGGCGCTGTTGGGGGCGGATTGAATGTTACCATCACCATCACCACCACCACATGAGGGCCGAGCAGACCCAAATGCGGGGTCCTCCGGCGGCTGGGGCAGCGGGGGGGCCCCCACACAGCCCCACAGGCACAGCGTGGGCAGGAGGGTGCCAACGGGAAGAATGCGCCCTTTTCAGGGCCGGGGGTGGGCAGAGCCTGGCTCCCTGGGGCTGTGGGGAGCGGGGTTCAGGTGTGGCGGGGAGGGGTGGACGGAAGGCCCCTCACATCCAGGAAGGAGCAGCCGGCCATGTCGAGAATGATGCAGCCCAGGGACCAGATGTCAGATTTCTGGCTGAAGGAGAACCTGAGGGCTTCGGGCGCCATCCAGGACTTGTGAGAGGGGTCTGTTGGCAGGAGTGAAGTGGGGGATGCGTGAGTCCCATGCTCCCTGGGGAAGCAAGCAGCTTGAAGAATGAGCCCTCCATCACCCTCCTCCAGGGAGGGAGAGACGTGCTATCCGAGGGGGAAAAGGAAGAGGCCCCTGGTCAGTAAGATCCTGGCCCTTGATCTTCACCAGTGAGGCTGCCCATCTTGGCAGGGGCCCACCAGGCTGGCCGTGTGCGCACCTGTGTCCCACTGCAGCTGCAGAAATAATCGGAAGGGGCGTCTGCCACAAACGCTAATATCTGCACCCTCCATAAACGTCGTGCCCCTCCCAACACTTAGTCGGGACCTTGAGGCAATATTCCGGTTGCCCTGCCCTAGTTTCTAAACCTGAACCCCTGGGACTTCCCTGGCTGTCCAGTGGTAAAGACTCTGCGCTTCCACTGCCAGGGGCACGGGTTCGATACCTGGTCAGGGAACTAAGATCCCGCATGCCACGCCGCCAATAAATACATACATACATACATAAAGAAACAAACCTGAACTCCAGACAGGGAGCCAAAAGAGCAGGGTCCCCGGCCCAGCTCTATCAGTGCCTGACAGGCCGCAGGCAGCCCCTCCTTCTCCAGACCTCCATTCCCCAAACAAAGAGCAAAGGGTGGGCTCCAAGGACCCCTGCCACCTACACCTCCAGTAGACCCACCCATCCACTCACCTGCCCGCCCACACCCGCCTCTCCATCCTTCCACCCACCTATCCGCCTGTTCATCTATCTGCATGTCCATCTATCCACTCGTCCGTCCACCCACCCACTCGTCTATCCATCCATCCATCTATCCACCCATCCACCCATCAAGGACAGCATGCCACTGGTCCCTGCCAGCCCGGGACTCTGGAGTTCTCCACTGGAGAGTTGCTCTCTCCACCCCTGATAGCCGTTATAGGGTTGAAGCCCAGCTCCCTTTGCCCTGTTGTCTTTTTTTTTTTTTTTTTTTTTTTTTGCGGTACGCGGGCCTCTCACTGCTGTGGCCTCTCCCGTTGCGGAGCACAGGCTCCAGATGCGCAGGCTCAGCGGCCATGGCTCACGGGCCCAGCCGCTCCGCGGCATGTGGGATCCTCCCGGACCGGGACACGAACCCGTGTCCGCTGCATCGGCAGGCGGACTCTCAACCGCTGCGCCACCAGGGAAGCCCGCCCTGTTGTTTTTTTAAAGGAAGGAAAACGTCTCTCCCCGGACTGCTCACCCCTACCACCTCCTGGGTTATTCTGAGACTCAGTAAAGTAATCCAGCCCGAGCCAGTGCCTGCCGTCCACCAGCCCTCCCTCTGTGCGTGTCAGTCTCCTTCCTTCTGAGGCCTTCCTTCACCCTTCTTGAAGGTTAACATTTTCTGAGTGTCTTTTGGACCCTGCATGCCCCCCACTCGGTTGAATGGGCCCTCCCGCAGTGCTCCCCCGCCACCACTGTCCCCTGGCCGGGAGGACGCCAGCCACCTTCCTCTGCACGGACGTTCCACTTGGCTACATCGGTCATGAGTGCGTTGGAGCTCAGGTCCTGCAGTTTGCAGTGGTCGCTGCTGACCAGGGCGATGTTGGAGGGCTTGAGGTTCCTGAAACCGAGAGGCGCGCCCTTCCACCCACTGCCTGGCAGGGCCACGTCCGTCTGTGAACCCTCCGCTCCCGCCACACCCAGGGCCGCCGCAGCAGCCCACACCCCTCCTCCTCTCTCCTCAGTAGATGCCCTGTTGAGCCACTTTTTGAATATCGTTTTCTGTAAGCATAAATATACTGTGATTTCAAATGGGAAAAACAAGCCAACTGCAAGTAAGGAAACACCGATCCTCCCGGGGTCCCTCCGCTAACGTCCTTCCAGATCTTAGCTGACATTAACACGGAATCTCGAGCATTTCCTTCCTACGTTTGGTTCACACAGTTTTCTCTCCTCCTTTAAATACGGCACTGATCCTTCAGATCACGATTCTGGAGAATGAAACTGGCAGGTCAAAAGCTCAGCCTGGGAGTGCCCAGAGGCCCTCGGGCGGCCTAATCTCTTCCTCAGTGCTGTTATCTGGTTCTTCCCTTGCACTTTAGAACCAACTGCCCCGTCTGTGCTTGGGGAGGGTCGTGGAGGGGGTGATGTTCTCTTCAAGCCAGGGAGGTGCTCTGGGAGGGGGAGGGGCCCATCCTTGTCCCAGCTGCACCTCTCTCCCTTGGGCCCGCGCCCGGGCGCTGCCACCTGGAGGTGCCACCCCCAGGAGGTGCCTTTTCTCCTCAAGCAGCCTGGCCACCCGGTCACCTGTGGATAATGTCCAGCTGGTGCAGGTACTCCAGCGCATTCAACACCTGGCCCAGCATGTTCTGCATCCACTGGGGAAAGAGGGAGAGATGCCAGGACTGGGGGGGCCTGAAAGCTCCCAGGTGGGCCTCCCAGCTGCTCTTAGGCAGGCCAGTGGCCACTCAGAGCAGCCAGCAGGGTCATGGCCAGTTCCCACCCTGCGTCTTGAAATGGGCCTGAAGTGAGCGGCCAACAGCTCAGAGCCAGTGCGGGAGCTTCTGCTGCAGGCTGCTGCAAGGCCCTCTGGACAGAAATGCCCTGGTCTCCAGACCCCCCCCTCCTGTCTCCAGCAGACCCCGGGGGCCCTGGGGCTCTAGCCCCTCCCGGGTCCCACCCCATGGGTACCAGAGATGCTGAGGTCTGCAGCTGCTACTTGGGGTTTGCCTCTCCAGGGCATTAGAATGGAAAGAGCCCTAAGAGAGCACATTCTGAAAGCAGCTTGTGTCAGAAACAAGAGCCACCTGGTTTCCGGGGCAGTGATTTTCAAACCGTGTTCCTAGGAGCCCTGGATTCCACCTGGGGTGTCAAGAGAGGGGCTGAGCAGGCAGGACCCCGGGGTTCCTGCCACGCCACCTTCCACTGACCCCCAGACCCCTGACTGGAGTAGCTCTGCTTTCCTTACTGGGGGTTCTGAGAACGTTTTTGTGCTCGACAGGGTTCTACTACAAACAGAAAGTTTGAAACCCACTCAGAGGCTGTCTCTGAGGCCCACTTTGGAGCTGCGTGCCCCTCAGAACACCCCGGCAGGGTCGCAGTGCCTGTAGGCCCAACAGAACAGAGGCGTGTTCAGAGAAAAGCAGGCAAAATTTATTTGGGGTGGGTCATAGACCTAAATGTGAAAGCAAAATGGATCCAGCTTCAAGGGCAACAGAGGAAAATATCGTCATGACCTTGGGGCGGGGAAGGCTTTTCTAAAGGCTCAGAAGACACCAACCTCAGGCGAAACACTGATGAACCAGAGTTCATTACAATTAAGAAAGTGAACTGGCAAGCCACAGACTGGGAGAGGATATCTGGACACTGTGTCCATAATATATAAAGAGCAACTATGAATCAACAAGAAAAGACGGACAACCCTAATGTTTAAATGGGCAAGAGACCTGAACAGGCACAAAAGAAGATATCCAAATGGCCAAAAAGTGCTCACCATGACTACTCAAAATAATTGAAACTAAAATGTAATTTTTAATTAAAATTAAGAAGACTGACACAGTGAAATGTGGGCCAGGATGCAGAGCCGGAAGACTCACAACTTGGGATGAGAATCAACACCGAGTCAACCAACCATCCTGGAAAACTGGGACACTGGCTAAAGCAGCACACGCACCCATCCTGCGATCCAACGACTCCACAGTCAGGCAGAAAATGAATGCTTAGGTCCATCAAAACACATGCCCAGCAGTGTTCATGGCAGCCCTTCTCCATAATAGCCCCAAACTGGAAGCAACCCAGATGCTCACAGCGCTGGACCAGATACACTGCTGGTGACGTGGCCATCTGGCAGAGTGGAGACGGATGGTCTCCTGACACACTCACAGGTGGGTAAATCTCAAAGCACTGGGATGAACGCGAGAAACCAGACACAAGCAAATAACATGCTGTATGAGCCCATCTAGGAGAACTTCAGGGACAGGCAGAAGGATCTCTGGAGGCAGAGGTCAAACCCTGGGTACTGGCTGGGACTGTCTGAAGGTCCAGGAACGCTCTGGCCTCATGTGAGGGAGGGGACGGGAGTGTGTGCCTATGCAAAACACACCAAGGTGTACACTTAAGCTCTGTGCACGTTACGGTATGCAAATACCTTCATTCATAACTGTCGGAAGAAATGAGACCAGACTCCATCGGTGCCTGCCCCTCTGCCCCATCACAGGGTCCAGGCAGCCCCCAGGCCTGGTGCCCCAGAGAGTCTGTCTTACCTGGGAGTCAATGACTCTCTTTGCCACCCTCTTCTTCTCAATGACATTCTGGAAGCTTCCCTCGTGGAACTCCATCACCAGGCAAAGGAACAGAGAGGAGATCTGCAGGGGACACAGCCCCTTAGCCAGGTGCCGAGTTCTGGCCTCCAGAGGCCCAGGCCTGGGGGCTTCTGGGCCGTCACCCACTCTAGGTCTTTCCTCCCAGCCAGGCCACCACCGGCAGTGACTATGGGAGAATGCCCCCTTCTGTGGGGGGGAGAGCCCCTCCTGAGCAGCTCCCGCCTCCGACTCCTCTCTCCTCCCCCATCCCCCCCTACCCCCCATCTACACTAAGCTGCTTTAGGAAAACCTAAAGGGGCGCGGGGTCTCCTGGCCACCACACACGTAGACCACCGTGCCTGGGGCACCGGGCCCTTTGTCCCTTAGGGCTCAGCTGAGATCCACTCCTCCCTCTGAGGGGCCTGCACCCGACAGGACCCCAGCAGCCCCCGTCAGGCCTCTCAGAGCACCCTGCCTTCCCTCCCGCAGTGACATGTCCTCTTGGCTTCTCTGTGTCCCCCTTGAGAGCGTGAGGGGGTGCTCAGAAAATACTTGGGGGGACAGGTGGTGAGGGGCCCTCCCCACGGCTTTCCTCAGGGCCCAGCTGACGGGGAGGGGGCCCCTCCCTCGGTTGTCAGCCCAGACGGGGGTCTGACTGTGGGGTCACACCTGGCCCTCTTCCCCTCCAGCCCCCCGCATCCCCCAGCTCAGCCCCATGTGGGGTAACCGGCAAGCTTCCAGCCCCTTGAAGATGAGAAATCAGCTTGCCAATGGGCCAAGCACGGGGCTCGGGGCAACCAGACCCAGACTGGGATCCTGCTCGGCTGTCGCCAGCTGGCCTCTCCCAGCCTCCACTTCTTCCGGAAAGTGGGACAGTGACCCTCCTACGCAGAGGCTGTGGAGCGCACGTGAGACGATGCCCAGAGAGCTCCCGGCGTGGCCCCATGAGTGCTGCGGCCATTGGCGCTCGGGGGGGGGGGGGGGCACAGCGGGGGGTGCTCTGTGCCCGCCCTGAGTGCCTGCTGGGCCCGCGGGGTCGGCTCTGACCCACCTCACTGTTCCACATGATGAAGAGCTCCTGGTAGATGGAGACGTGGGCATGCTGAAGCTTCAGCAGTGGCATCAACTGCGAGGCGAGGCCAGAGAAAGTGGAGATGTTAGGGAAACACTGCTTCTAGAGGTGCTTCTCTGTCACACATCCCAACAAAAACCACACGCTTCCAGCTCTGAGCGCGGGCCCAGGGAGGGTGGGCAGCCGGAGGTTAGGGGCCAGACAGCCCAGGGTAGGTCCTGTCTCTGGCATGAACTGGCTGTGCTGTGTGACTGAGGAGGGGCTCCTCAACCTCTCTGAGCCTCCTAGCCTCATCTGGAAATAGCAGTAACGGGGGTATCTGCTTCACAGGGGTGTCGGGAGGACTAGGTAAGCCGATGTAGGCAGAGTGCCTGGTGCGTTGGAAACAAGCACAGTCCGGGTTGGCTGACGAAGGGGGTGTGGCCAACGGGAGGCCGGCCGCTGCGGCTGTGCCCAGGCCACCTGGCCTCCTGGCTGTGTACACTAGAGGTCCCAGGGCCCCTGCCCTGAGCTCAAAGTGCTTTGCAAACGAACACAATTAGGCAGCAGAAACGGCTCCCTTAGCGACTTAGGCCAGACGGACAGCTGCTTATGACGGCAGGTTGGGTGTGAAAGGAGGTCGCCTAGTGGGGTGGAGAGGGGGCTGTGATGCTGGGGGGCGCGCGGGACGGCCCCCCCACATTCTTTCTTTCATGAATGTGGCCTGGGTCCATCACCATGTGTCAGACACACTGTGGACAGAAGAGCTGTTTGCTAGCAAAGCTCAAAAGCTGGTGATTCCGGAAAAAAGACAAACAAGTGACCATTAGATAGGAAGGGAGACATTCAACCTCATGTGAAATTCAAGAGAAGCAGAGAAAAATGACGCGGACCCTTTGCCGGCAAATCGAAGTATATGCAGCTGTTTCTGCTGTTATTATAAACCAAGATGTTACTGTCGGTCCTGATTGGCAGATTTAAGGAACGTAAGAGTTTATATTTTCTTTGTTAACCAATTCTCTATTTTCCAAATATTCTATTGTAACTGATACTTTTAAAATTGAAGAAAAAAATCTTTTAAAAGATGGTTATTGGTAGATCAGCCTAGGGACCTAGCCAACATTTAAAGGTTATCATCTTCTCTGAGAACATACATATGACAACATAAGTTGTCAGCACCTGGATTTAGAAATGAGTGTTTGGTACACAGACTCCCTTCATGACCTGGGGGCCTCTGACTTCATAGCACAGGGCAAGAGCTGGTTCTGACCCTCCATGCCTTCACCAGGCTTCCACCCATCATGCCACAGTGGGGTGCAGAACAGTCTCTGTGTGTCCTGCATCATGTCCTGTAGAGAGGGAACCACCCAGAGAGTTACCTCCTCCAGGGCCTCGTTGGCCTGATGCTCATCAATGCACTCCACCTGCAGGGGCACAAGAGCACTAGGTTGGTAAACGTGCAGTAAACGCCCTCGTCATCATTGTGACCACCATCACCATCACCACCACCACCATCACCACCATCACCGTCACCACCATCATCACCATCACCATCACCACCACCATCATCACCATCATCACCACCACCATCACCATCACCACCACCACCATCACCGTCACCACCATCATCACCATCACCACCACCATCACCCTCATCACCATCACCACCATCATCACCACCACATCATCACCATCACCACCACCACCACCATCTCCATCATAATCACTATCATCACCTGCATCACCACATCATCACCACCACCACCACCACCATCACCACCACCATCACATCATCACCATCACATCAGCACCACCACCACCATCACCATCACCATCACCATTATCACCACCACCATCACCATCACCACCACCACCACCATCATCACCATCATCACCATCACCACCATCACCACCATCACCATCACCACCAACATCATCACCATCACCATCACCACCATCACCATCATCACCATCACCACCACCATCACCACCAACATCATCACCACTGTCACCATCACCACCACCATCACCACCATCACCACCACATCATCACATCACCGTCACCACCATCACCACCATCACCACCACCATCACCATCACCACCATCACCACCATCACCATCACCACCATCATCACCATCATCACCATCACCACCATCACCACCATCACCATCACCACCAACATCATCACCATCACCATCACCACCATCACCATCATCACCATCACCACCACCATCACCACCAACATCATCACCACTGTCACCATCACCACCACCATCACCACCATCACCACCACATCATCAACATCACCGTCACCACCATCACCACCATCACCACCACCATCACCATCACCACCATCACCACCATCACCACCATCATCACCATCACCATCACCACCACCATCACCACCATCATCACCGTCACCATCACCACCATCACCATTATCACCACCACATCATCACCATCACCATCACCACCACCATCACCACCACCACCACCACCATCACCATCACCACCATCACCACCAACATCATCACCACCGTCACCATCACCACCATCACCATTATCACCACCACCATCACCACCACCACCACCATTATCAGCACCACTATCATCATCACCATCATTATTCACCAGGGCTGCCAGGCGCCTATATTCATGCCCCATCGCATGCCACCAGATGGGGCCTGGAGATGTTCCTAAGGAAGGGATCCAAAAATCCTCTGAGCCATTAGGTCACCTTTGCCCCTATTGCAAGGATAAGTTTAGGATCACATAACGTAAACTCCAAGGAATCGTTAGAGGATCCATTTTCAGACCATCTTGAAAGCAGGGGAGAAAACAATGTGTTGCCCCCAGAGCCAAAGAGCTCTGCTCTGGCTCGCGAAGTATCAGCCCCGTCACTGCATTCCTCATCCACATTGGGAGGCTTGTCCCTGTCACTGAATGTGGGCGGTGGGGAATGCGTGGAGAGGGGGAGAGGGTGGTGGTCAGGGCAGCACCGAACTTTGAGTCTGCAACATACTTGGCGGCAAAGACTGTGCGTTCATACTGTCACCGCGTCTTACCAGATCCTTACCCAGAACTTTTGCATGTAAGATTTACAAATGAAAAACTCTTGTAACTAGGGTGATCGTAGATGAAAATGCAGTTAGTGGGTGATTCCCCAATCCACGTAAAGACCCCAGACGCAGCGGCACCACGCATCCCTTCCTTCTGTGCCAGGGGCTCGCGCTGAAGTCATTTTGGCCAAAAACATACTGAAAGCCTTCAAATTACCACCTCTTTTGACCTAGAAATCCCACCCCTAGGAATTTATCCCAAGGAAATCATGGATCCTCAAAAAAGTTAACTATAAGGTTGTTTACCAGAGTTGCTCATACAGAGTGAAAACTCGAGAACAAGCCAAGCCCTTGCCGCCCTGAGTGGGTGGGCGGGTCCGTCGTGGCACGTCAAGCGGGGCCCACGGCCACCAGAGCCAGGGAAGGAGGAAGATGCGTCAGCAGCACCAACAACATTTGCCATACACTCAGTGGGGAAAGCACATTATCAAGTTCAGCACCATTCTTTTGTCTTGTTTTGTTTTGTTTTGCGGTACGCGGCCCTCTCACTGCTGCGGCCTCTCCCGCTGCGGAGCACAGGCTCCGGACGCGCAGGCGCAGCGGCCATGGCTCACGGGCCCAGCCGCTCCGCGGCACGTGGGATCTTCCCGGACCGGGGCACGAACCCGTGTCCCCAGCGTCGGCAGGCGGACTCTCAACCACTGCGCCACCGGGGAAGCCCCATTCTTTTTTTTAATATTTATTTATTCATTTATTGGGATCTTAGTTGCGGCACGCGGGATCTTCATTGTCGCGTGCGGGATCTTTAGTTGCAGCATGTGGGATCTAGTTCCCTGACCAGGGATCAAACCCGGGGCCCCTGCACTGGGAGTGCGGAGTCTTAGCCACTGGGCCACTAGGGAAGTCCCAGCACCATTCTTGTAAAAAACCAAGAATTTTATAAATACTTACCAAAAAACCCTAAAAGGATATACAACCCCCCTCCTCCATTTTGTTTAGAAAGATTGACTGACTTTTAAAAAAGTTCCTCGGGATTGACATATATACTAATATGTATAAAATGGATAACTAAGAACCTGCTGTATAAAAAAATAAATAAAATAAAATTCAAAAAAAAGAATAAAGCTCCTTGATGGTGAAAGCAGTCATCCACCCTGCCCCATGGGCCCGTGAGACAACAGGGCAAACCCACAGCCAGCCAGCAATGGAGCAGGAGGCCGGTAAGGACTTCCAGTCCTGCTGCCTCGGAGCTGAGCTGCTGCACAGACAGGAGGCCTGGCAGGGTAGAAGGGCGCCCACAGCGGCCACCAACAAAGCTCTTCCCTAGGCTCTCCATTCATCTGGACTACCTGGTCTTACACACGCAAAGGGCTGTCCTCCTGCAGGTGTGCACTCCACCCGGCCGTGCCAGCCCTGGTGAGGAGGTGAAGGAAGGGCCCGGGGTCAGCGTTCTGTCCTTAAACCTGTGTGACCTTGGGCAGGTCCCTGGCCACCCCCTCCAGCCTCCCTATCCTTGGCTGTAAAGCGGGGTCATCAGTCCCGCCTTGCTGAGGTGGCGGGAGATGAAAGACGATGCTGGTGCCGGGCACGATGTCCGCGTAAATGGTGGGTATGGTTTCTGGTGGAGTGAACGTGAGCATTCCTTCTCCATCAAGGTGAGAGAGGTGAGTCGGCGGGGAAGCCCGAGGAGCCTCATGTCACCCCCCCATCCCCGTCTATCCGCACCCCCCCCAGCCCACTGGATCTTCCTTCGTGACTGCTGGCGGAGAGGAACCCGCTGTCACATCGCCTTTCTCTAATGTGTTTGGGGAGCCGGCCCCCCTGGGTGCCACAGGCACGGCCTCTTACCTGCTTTATCACGTGCTTTACTTTGGTTTTTGTCTCCTCCACCAGAAGGTTCACCCCCAAGGCCCCAGGATTCAGCCAGTCCAAAATCTACCAGCAAAAGAGAAGCTTTCAGGAAAGCGTACACGTGTTTTCACTTCCCAAAGCGTGTGCCCGCCTCCGGTGTCTTTTCCGGTCCTCCTAACTAATTTCCCTCGTGGGCTGGCCAACGAGGAAACGGCCCAGAATGCTTTGGAGGCCTGTGACGGCAGAACCCGAGCCCATCTCTTTGAGGTCGATTCTGGAGCTCTGTCCACCACCCCACACCCCTTCTCCAGTCTGTGGTGAGGACTTGCAAGGCATTCAAGCACCAGCACCTCCCTGGGGCAGAGGGTTTCTTCACTCTCTCTAGCCCCCTAGGATCCCAGCTTCCAGCATCCACCTCCAAACTGGGCATCCAAACAAGAAAGTAACTGGTCCATAATTGGTGCCATCATAGTCACAGCCATGTGTGTGCCTGGCACGTGCCAAGCACTTTACAGCCACCCACGCAGTCGGCGCTGTTGCTATCTCCTTGTTTACACTGGAGGAAACTGAGGCACAGGGAGCAGGGTCCTTGCCTGAGGCTACAACACTAACAACTGAGAGGGGAGTCGACTGGAGCTCTGGAGTCTGACTCCAGAGCTGGCGCGTCGAGCCAGACCTGCAGAGAGATGGCCGCCACGCCAGAGCTCTGCGCAAGGAGGCTGAGGATAGGTGAGCGTGGATGATGGGATGACAGTCATCAGAGGATGGGGGGAGGGGGCAGGATGCCGAGGAGGGCGCATAGGGGGTGGAGCCCCGTGTCCAAGGATTCTCAGAGTTCAGAGAAGTTTCAGGATTCTGTAATCCAGCCCGTGTGGCAGCCTGAATCCCGCTCAGGGAATAGCAGGGGTGTACTGAGCCGCTTACGCTGGTGAAGGAATGCACACTTAAGCATTCTTAGGGGGCAAGTTAAACAGTAAAATGCACCCCTGTCTTCAGATCAAGTCTTCCCCCCCCCTTTAAAAGTAACTACTTTTAAAATTCTCTGGTCACCCAGAAGCTCACCGGCTTTACCACTGGCTGACACCCCACAGTCTCCCACACAGAGGGGATCCTCACAAAGTGAGAAAAATCTAAAAGACGGATTATCGTCAAATTGATGATTTTTTTACAGAGACTAACAGTTAAAAAACTCGACATCTTATGCATTTAAACATTCGTTTGCAGCTTTCCTTTTGTTCTGTGAATTTTTCACGTCCTAAACATTTTCACAGGCCCTGGAAAAGGCCCAAGTTCCCCCAGCGAGGGACTACTGATGGGGTGTTTCAGGAGTTTGGGGGCGTCTGATGATGAATTCTGAACGTTCTAGGGTGTCCTGTCTCTATGGGCCGAAGCACATGGACCCATGGGTGAAAAGGATGAAGGTGTCGTCCATCCTCCCATATTCAGACTGGAGAGGCCTTAATTTCATCCACCACTTTAGAAAGCGGGAAACCCAGGCCCAGAGGGGCAAAGGGCACCCCGGAGGTCACGTCTGGAGGTACCGGAGGTCCCTATGAGCTAGAGGCAGATACTGGCCGCTACACGGGCCGCTTGCCTCCCTGGGGTCGGACCTGGCCCCTGGCCCCTCGTGACCTTTAAACCGGTAGGGGGCCGGGGGTGGCGGCAGGAGATCCAGGTCCTGGCCTCGCCCCTGACCGTCGGCCCCTCGTCGCCCCCGCCTCCCCACCAGCGGACAACTCGGCACCTGGTACTTTTCCATTGTGTCTTGCGGGGAGACTCCCGGCCTCCCTGTCCCACCACTGGGCGCTGGGGCGCACCGCTAGCCCCAGCCGAGTCGGACCCTAAACTGAGCATGCTCAGTCTGGACCGCGTCCGGTGAGCGCCCATCCCCCACCCTGGGGGCGCCCTTCAGCCCCGGGTGCTGGCCTGATCCGGGGACCCTCCCTGCCCGAACAGTGTCACAGTGTCCGCTGGGGCACCCGCGCGTCTCCAGCAGGCCGGCCCTCAGGGAGGAGCGGGCGGAGCCTCGAGCGGGGAGGGCGGGGCCTCAAGTGCGGTGGGCGGGGCCTG
Source organism: Leucopleurus acutus (assembly GCF_964270905.1). NCBI lineage: Eukaryota > Metazoa > Chordata > Mammalia > Artiodactyla > Delphinidae > Leucopleurus > Leucopleurus acutus. The sequence continues at coordinate 2,072,741 of NC_139150.1, read as the reverse complement.
AGCGCGGCGGGCGGCGCGCGGCCCCGCGGCGCGGCCCCTTTAAGGCTTGGCCTACGTGGCAGCCGCTGGAGCCGCGGACGAGGAGCGAGGCCGGCCGCCGGCACTTCCTGTGGAGGCCGCAGCGGGCGCGGGCGCGGGCGCCGACGGGCCGAGCGCCGAGGGAGCGAGCGAGCGAGCTAGCCGAGCCTCCCGCCGCCGCCATGGGCCAGAACGACCTGATGGGCACGGCCGAGGACTTCGCAGACCAGGTGCGGCCTGCGGGCTCGGCCGGCCCCTCCCCCGGGCCTCCCGCCCGGAGCCTCCTCCCCCGGCCCCCCTCGGCCCCCTCTCCTGGATTCCCCCCGGGCCCCCGCCCGGCCCGCCTGCACCCCCCGGGCCCGGCCCCGAGACCCCGGCCGCCCCCAGAGCCGGCCCCCGGCCCGCAGGGCCGCCCCGAGGCCTGGGCCGTGCCCTCACTCCCGATGCCACCGGAGGGATCGCGCCCCCTCCCCCAAGCAGGGCCCTCCCTCCTGGGCTCGCCGCCCGTCCCGGCCGGGGGCACCCCCAAACCCGCCCCAAACCCGGCCTCCGGGCCCAGCCTGCCCTCGCGCCGCCCCCCACCCGGGCTCTGGGTGTGTTCCCGGGCCCCTGCTTCGGCGCCCAGCTCGGTGGGCCCGTCCTCCCCAGCCCGGCCCGGGCCATCCTAGAAGCCGAGGGGTGTCAGCGGCTGCCTCCCCGGCTCCGGAGAAGGGGCCCGAGGCCCCGGGGTGCGTGGGGCGCGTCCTCTGCATTCTACACTGTTGGGTGGTCCCTGCACGCTTTTCCTTTTACTGGGCGCTCTTCGGGGGCGGGCTGGGGAGCTGATCCTGAACGGGGGTTGGTCAGGCCGGAGGCCTGGGGTCCTCCCAGAGGAAAGGGGGCGCCCTGGTATGCACCCTGCTGCAGAAAGCCACAGTACTTGTTTTCTCTTTCCCAGATGTGTTGGGTTCCTGGGGTCCCTTTGACCCTTCCCTGCGTTTTCCTTCCCTGTTTGGACTCTGCCCTGAGACTGAAATGAATGGGTATCTATCTGTCTGTACACAAACCTGGGAGGAGGGGAAGCCTATCTTCCTGTTTTTCCCCTTCCAAGGGTGTACAGGTGGCCTTCCGAGCTACAGGGAAGCCCTTGAAACAGGCCCTTGAGTCACCATTAAAGGTGTTCAAAAACTAGATGGACAGAACCAGATCCTGGAAAGGGGAAAGGACACAGCTTCCACCCTCTCTCTCTACCAAGCTTGGTCCAAAGAACATGGTGGTGATTTTTCAGTCGTGTACCTTTTACTTCTAAAAGTATCCCGTTATGTCTACAGACGAACAGCCCCATCTCTGCCGGAAGATCCATGTCTGGCCCAAGTGTCATTCTTTCTTTGGTTGACTTACTGTGTGTGTGGCTTTGCCAGAGTTCACAGTAGTGAGGTTAAATTTTTTATTTTTATGGAGGTGGTATTAATTCATCATACTCTGAGGCTGGGCTTCTTGGAGGGAGGGTGTGTGTGTGTGTGTGTGTGTGTGTGTGTGTGTGTGTGTGTGTGCGCGCGCGCATGCGTGTGTGTGTGCGTGCGCGCGTTCACTTTCTGATCAGTTATTGGTGAACAAGATTTCCTGTTGTTTCCCTTGAGGGGTGATACCTCTCTTGCGTGGTCTCCCAGTCGGGTTCTCCTATGCGCTACTTTCCTGTGAGCTGATAACTTTAAAAACCACTTTGGGGATAAAACATAGCAACTTGAAGAAACAGTTTTTCCTAAGGTCATGATTTTGTGTTTACAGACACAATCCAAAAATTGTATCCCTCTCAAAAACAATTCATATCGAAGGCTCTCAGAAACCAAGTAGGCTTGCTTAGTTTGTCGCTTTTCATTGCCATAACCGTAGTGACCCAATTTTGTTCCCCCAAGTAGCAACTACCTAAGAAGACGGCTCCTTTTAGCCAAGGGAGTCATGAGAGCCTTGTACACTCACTCTGCAGCCGGAAAAACCCTGGTTTTGCAAGTGAATTTCATAACCGAATCTAGATAAAATGTCTCCAGTCAAGTTGCTGCCAACTATCAAATGATAAACCCTCCTACTGCCAAAACAAAAACAAAAACAAAAACACCCCACCAGACTCCTTTTACGTAATCCTTTCTTCTTTTTCTCCATTTTGTTTGCCTTCAATGAGAGAAGCAGAATCTTGGAACCAGAAAGGCCCTTGAGGGGCACACAGGGTTGGCCTGCACCAGTTTACTATGGGAAGGGAGGCCGGGCCTGCTGAGGCTCCTGGACTGGCCTGGGGCCATGGCCCTGGGAGAAGCCCAGTCTCTGACCTCGAGGCTAGTACCACACACACGTGCTTCTAAAGCCTAGCGTTCCTCTCCTGGTACAAATGAAGGGAACCGCACAAAGCACTAGCGTCGTAAGGGGGCACGTGCTGCCTTAGAAAACGGAGCAACAGCGTGGACCGAGGCCGCGTCTGTCGGGCAGTGCAGGCCCCTGCTGTCAGTGTTTCAGCAGCAGAGCCCACCTTGGTGGTGGCAGCTGTCGGCGCACCCCTCTGGGGGTGGCTCAGGAGGGCGGGGCTCAGCGCGCTGTCACAGACAGAGTTCGGAGCCTCTTCCGGCGGCAGGCTTGGTGCGAGAGGAGGGTGTGGACAGATAGTGGGGTGCAGAGCCAAAGCAGTGGCTTCCCGTGGACAGAATCTGGGGCGGTGCTTTTGTTTTTAACATTTACCCACATAGTACTAAAACAATAAAGGTGCTGCGAGTCCGGCTTTTAAGATGAAAATGATCTAATTTGAAGGGACTGGGGAAATGTCATAAAAGTCACTGATGATATAATATGACATATCTGTCTTTTCTAACCTTGTCTTCAGAAAACAAAAGCAAAAATGAAGTGACAGGATTTGGCCAGAAAGTCTGGGCTGCCGTGAACAGGACCTCAAAAGGGCCATGTGTTCTCTGAGAGTTATGACAGTAATCCTGAACCTTCGATACACCCGCACTGGGCCAGGTCCTCCGTATATACGACTTCTGCCGCCCCTGGATCCCGGAGCTTGGCCATAGCGTTTCCACCTTTAGATGCGGAGAGGGAGGTCTGTGTGGTCTCGCGCAGCACGTGGTGGGTCAATATGTTGAGTCCACGTGTGGCTTGGCCGTCCTGCGACCTTGCCTTCAGGTCTGCAGAGGCGCGAGCGCAGGGTGAGTGGTCTGGTTACTTCCCGCTGGCAGGCTCTGCCCGAGCTGCCTCTTTGGCATCAGGCTCCTTGCCCTGCGTGGCCAGGGACAGTGTCCTCCTGCTGGAGAAAGTACTGAGAGTGCTCTGTGCGGGAGCTGGGCATTCGGAAGCCATCTGAGACTGGTCTGAAGGAGCCAGAGACTAATGAACTCGGCAGTCCGAAATTATGCACGTGCCCTGCAGCTGGAGCTCGCTGCCAGTCTGCAGACTGTAACTTGCAAGCACATTTGCACCAGTAAATAGGAGTATTAGCACTTACTGGGTTCTACCTGGTGGTTCGTCACCAAGGTGACAGATAGGCTGCATGAGGCCTTGCTCTCCAGCGTGGCCTTTGGTGTTTTTTTTAAATAAATTTATTTATTTATTTACTTATTTTCGGCTGCGTTGGGTCTTCGTTGCTGCGCGCGGGCTTCCTCTAGTTGCGGCGAGCAGGGAGGGGCTGCTCTGTTGCGGTGCGCAGTCTTCTAATTGCAGTGGCTTCTCTTGTTGCAGAGCACGGGCTGTAGGCGCCTGGGCTTCAGTAGTTGTGGCACACGGGCTCAGTAGTTGTGGCTCGCGGGCTCTAGAGCGCAGGCTCAGTAGTTGCGGCACACGGGCTTGGTTGTTCCGTGGCATGGGGGATCCTCCTGGGCCAGGGATCGAACCTGTGTCCCCTGCGTTGGCAGGCAGATTTTTAACCATTGCGCCACCAGGGAGGTCCCTGGCCTTTGGTGTTTTTACCTGTCCTCTGGCAGGACAGAGCCAGTCCTGGAAGCTGTCACCCCCAGGAGCTCCCCTTGGCCTCTGGTCACTCGCCGGAGAGCTAGGATGGCCTTGGCAGGACACTGAGCCGGGCGTACACAGCCCCCAGGCCTCAGGGCTCTGGATTAACAGTGCGTGGATGACCGTCAGTGTGGTAGGGCTCTGGTGACAGTGGGGGGTGGCTGCTGAGTGCTTTCCTCTTGTTCCTTTGCTCTGTCACCCCCTCCCCAGCAAGGGCTTCCTGCCTTATGCCGAAAAGGCGTGGGGAGAGGGCAGAGGGGAGCCGGCTGACTCACTCTCCCTGCTCACCGGCCTTAGACAGGAGGTTCAGAAAAGCCGCCCTGCCTCTTCTGGGCAGTGGGGTGGAGGCGTGCGGGCGGGGGCTGTGGCTGGTGAGGCCTGCTCCCGGAAGGTCAGGTGCAGCCTGGAGCTGCCTTCCTATTGGTAGGCGCTTTGTCCCACGTGGGTTTTTAGTAAAGAAAGCCAGGCCATCTCTCCAGCTCAGGGCCGGCTGACATCTCTTCCTGGACCTCGAGGTGCTGCGTGACCCTACAGAGCAGTGCTCAGGGAGACTTACTGGGGGTTCGGGGGTCTCGGTGGACGCACATGTGTGAGGCACTGAGCTCCAGTACCAGCCCTGACTCAGCCTGATGTGCGGGAAGTCACCTGGCCGCTGGTTCTAATCTGGGACATGCAGGCTTGAGCTGGCCCTTGAGAAGGGCAGCCCCGGTCCTTGGTGATCAAGGAAGTCTGACTGCCTCTTTCCTCCGCCTCTAAGTTCTCATGAAATAAGAATCGCAGACTGCTTTCCTCAGGTCCCTTTTGTCCTGAATGCTAAGACAAAGTAGGTTTTCCCGTGCTTTGTGGGACATGATCGCCGTATTCCCAGGGTTATGTCCCAGGTCAGGTGTAGCTACCCCAGTGGAGAGAATGGCTGACCGCCCCGCGGGTGCGCGGGCAGCAGGCAGCCCCCGGCCTTCGGGCCCTTTGTGTGAGCGGGAGGCCGGCTTAGCACGCACACCGGCCAGGTGGCTTCTGGGTGCCTGCTTCGGGGGCTCTTCTGCTGTGCCGAGGGGACACTGTCTAAAGCAGCGTGACGTGGGTTCAGGGGCCACACGTTGAGACCAAGATGTGTGTAGGCAATAAGATTAAAATTGGGTCTGGTCTCATGTTATATCACACCTAGTTTTTTTCTTTCCTGTTCAGTGCAAACAGGTGCCCATTAGTGCGTGGCTGGTTAAGAGAGGCTCCGGATCGGCCTGACTTATAAAATCGTCAGCCCTAAACCTAGGTCACGTATGACTTTGAAAATCAGATTCGTGCTTAGTTCGGAGCACAGATGCCTGAACTTTTGCTGTGCTTTTCCAAAGCAGAGAGACATCTGTCTCCTTGGTGTGTCTGCATGCAGAGGAAGGAGTGGGTTACGTGTCCGAAGGGAACCTTCTCTGGGCCGCTCTTTAATCCTCTTGACCCAGACACTCAAATTAAGATGCGTCACGGAGGCTTTAAACACGGCCTCTGTCTCGTCTTGTGGGCTGCGGCGCAGTGGGCGCGCTCCCCCGCCCGGGAGTCCGAGTCTGCACAGCCGTCCGGCGGGGCCCCGCCGGCCTCGCCGTGGCTTCTCCCCCGTTTCCACATCGAGCTGAGGCCAGTGTCGTCGCCCGGGCTTCTGGGCGGGGCCTCGACACGAGGGCCAGGGCATCAGAGCTGAGGGGGTGCTCTTTGTATCTCGACGGGCTGGGTGACTACACCGCTGCTGGGCATTTCGAAATCATTCGGGCCATGAGGCAGAAACGGGAGGGCATGTGGCATCAGCTGTCTCCGCAGCCCCCGATCTGACGTGTTTCTTCTCTGCATGGACTCCAGAATTCATATAAGAGTATTTGGGACCTCTTTTTTTTTTTTTAAACAGGGTCCTTTCCCTTTCCTTTTCTCCTCTGCTCATTAAAGTTGGAAAGAATCTTCGCCACCATGGACACAGCTGTCCTCACTTCTAGAAGGATGGTAGAGACCACTCCCCCTCCCCCCAAAGTAACTCAGTCCGTCTCCAGTCCACAGTGTGCTGGCTGGTGGGTGTCAGAGCCAGGATGAGAACCCTGAGCTCCGGTCTCCGCCGTGCTTCTGTGCCCGTACCTGCGTGCGTGCCTGTCTGCGCGTCTGTCTCCCTCACTGTGACTCCAGCACCGCTTCCGTGGGGGTCAGGGGCTGAGCAGACGCGTCACCTCGGGGCTCAAGCTCCAGGACTGGAGGAGAGTGGACACTGGCTCGTCAGCTCGCTCTCCTCCGCTCCCAGGCCGGCCAGGCCAGGCTGCTGTGGCCCAGGTCCCCGGAGGAGGGGGGGCTTCTCTGTGCAGACCGAGCCAGAGCTGACGAACTGCAGGCTGGTCTAAGCAGCCCGAGGCTCGTTAACCCTGTTGGACAGCTTCAGTGCTTCCTAGGACTTGTGAGCCGCTCTTCAGAACACCAGAAACGAAGGAGCGCTCCTGTATACACCTCTGTTTATTGCACCGACAGGTTCAGTCGGCTAAGGGGCTGTGACGCTCAGCTGTGTCCCTCTGACGAGTCAGACTCACCGCTGCCCTTTAGACTCTGCTCCTGACATGTCACTCGTGTGGGTGGGTCTCCGATCTTTCTCCCGAGTTCCTGCTGTGTTAGCATGTGTCACAGGGTTTCTTTCCCTTTGTACCTCAGCTTCGAACGCCTGGTAAGACAAAGTGCGTGCAGTTCACCGAATGACATTTGTACCTCAGTCTCGCCTTGCCTCTCTGTGTCCTAATCACCCATCTTAAGTGGCGCGGCTCGCAGGGGGCAGGCGGCCGTGTCTGGAGGTGTCGGGCTGTCGTGGTCGGAGCGGGGCCGCTCACAGCAGCTGGTGGGCAGAGAGGCCGGGTAGCTGCTCGCAGCCCTCGGCGCAGGACGCCCCACGACAGAGAGCGAGCTGGTGCGGAGGCACCCTCGACGGGTCGCCTCCGAGGGCCAGTCCAGTCTGTCGCTGGGCGGGTCTGCCTTGCCCACGCCCTGTGTCCTGTGGCAGTCCCACGCGTGACGACTGTAGTTGCCGCACACACGTCAGCTGAGATGGCGGAGGAGGTCGGGTCGGGCCTGGGACATCGCCTTCGGGCTCCTTCGTCTCCCGGACGGAGGCCTGGGCGGTGCCGGGAGCGGGCGCCGGGCCCCTGACCCTCGGCTTTCCGCGGCCCCGCAGTTCCTGCGAGTCACCAAGCAGTACCTGCCGCACGTGGCACGCCTCTGCCTCATCAGCACCTTCCTGGAGGACGGCATCCGCATGTGGCTCCAGTGGAGCGAGCAGCGGGACTACATCGACACCACCTGGAGCTGCGGCTACCTGCTGGCCTCCTCCTTCGTGTTCCTCAACCTGCTCGGACAGCTGAGTGAGTGGCGCCGGCGCTCGGGGGCCTGTGTGTCTGCAGCTCCTCGCGCCAGGCCAGCAGCCCGGGCCCGGCAGTTGGGCCTGCCGGCGCGCGGGTGCGTGCTCTGTGTTGGGTCCTGGCTGCGTTGCTTTGAGGCCCTGTGATCAGTGCCCAGAGCGGGAGGTGCTGGAGATGGGGGCACCTGGGTGGGCCAGCGAGGAGCTGAGGCACCCCAAACCCAGGGTGTCTGGAAAGGATCAACAGGTAAACAGAGAAGGGGGCGCATCAGACACCAGTGCAGCTGCGTCGGCCTTGGGTCTGCCTTCCGCCCCTGCTGGCCATCTTGCGGCGGCAGCGCTCCCTCTCGCACGTTAGGGGGCAAGGACGGGACTTGCACTTGCCAGCCTGTCCCGAAGCCCCACAGTTGAGCTTCTTTCTGATGGACAGTGACTGACTGTAAGCAAGGGACCCACTTTCCGGACCAGTGTTTTTGATGAGTAAAGACCAGTGGACGCGTGTGTGTGGCCCGTGCCTACCACGACTCTCCCAGAAGATGCTTTCTGCTTGGGGGCGGGCGGTTGGGCTGCCGCTGCGCGGAGGGCCAGGTGAGTGGCCGCGGTCCCCTGAGCCTCGCCCTTCTCCCTTGCAGCCGGCTGCATCCTGGTGCTGATGAGGAAGTTCGTGCAGTACGCCTGCTTCGGGCTCTTCGGCATCATTGCGCTGCAGGTAAACGGCACGCGGCTGGGGTCTCACTCCCGCTCTGCTTAGAGCAGAGCTGCTGGCGAAAGGCATTTGTGAGGACTCAGGCTCACTCCCCTCTCGGCCCTCTGTGTGTCTGCCTGGAACTCCTTTTCTCTTCTGAGAAATTGCTGGATTTTCCTCCATGCCAGCCGTGGAAACTCAGGAGAGCCAGACAGCCGAGCGCCCTGGGAAGGGGCCGAACTCCGGGCATCCACCTTTTGCCACTTTCCTGAGTTCCCTGTGACAAGGGGACAAGTCACGGGGTCGGCTGCAGCCAGGGCACTGTGTTGTTAGCGTCTTACTTCATAAAGAAGAGCACCTAGCTACTCACGTGAGATGCGTCACACACATCTACTGCAGACTGGCGTCTCAGAGCCACTGCGTTCTCCAGAATGTCCTGGGCCCCGCCCTGAGGAGGCAAGGGCTTGCTGGATCCGGGGCCCCCGCTGCCCCGAGACGCTGAGCTTGGGGCCGTCGGGGTCCTGAGAGGGTTCTGTGCGTCGTGTATTTAGATTCTCACCTACGCTGGAAGAACTGCCTGGCGCTGTTCATTCTGTAGAAGTACAGATCTGTCTGAAAATGCTGAGACTCAAGTTTCTCTCTCTTCCCTGTTCTCCTTAGACGATTGCCTACAGCATTTTATGGGACTTGAAGTTTCTCATGAGGTAGGTGCCTTCTGGCTGGCGACTTCGTGCACTTTCCTCGTGTTTCTAAACTCAGTAACAGTTGGTTGAAGTAAGTTTCTTTGGGTCCAAACCATGCTTCTTAGAATCTGTAGCGGACGTTGGTGAAGCCTTTTCCTTCCCCACCCACAGCCCCCAGGACAGAGGTGAGAATGAGGTCATCCCTCCCGACCCCGTATCTCATGAGGGCGACGAGGGCCCAAGTGAAGTACTGGCTCCCAGGGACCCAGCTGGTCAGCAGGAGAGCCCAGGCCAGGCCATCCCGAGGGCGACGCGGAGGCATCCGTGTCTCCGGGCGCGTGGGGCTTCCCTGTCCGTGGGTGTCACCGGAGTCCCTGCTCCTGCCGGGGTCTCCCGATGTGGTCCGCCGGGCGCTCACAGAGCCTGATGAGCCTGAGCGACTAGCGTGGCGTGTCCGTTCCTCAGGAACCTGGCCCTGGGAGGAGGCTTGTTGCTTCTCCTGGCGGAGTCCCGTTCCGAAGGGAAGAGCATGTTCGCGGGCGTCCCCACCGTGCGCGAGAGCTCCCCCAGACAGTACATGCAGCTCGGAGGCCGCGTCTTGCTGGTCCTGATGTTCATGACCCTCCTGCACTTCGACGCCAGCTTCTTCTCGGTAAGTGTTCCTGTCGGGTCCCTGTCCTTCTAGAACGGGTGCTGCCCCCTCTCTTCCCAGCTGTGCACTAAGCATAGCTGAGGGGCCATCGGGATGATCCTGTTAAAGGAAACAGTGCTGCCGAGCTCTTACGCACCAAGAAGCTGCCTTTCCAACAGATTAGGTCCCGCATCTCCCTGACCTCGCGGAAGGGTCCGTCCAGGCTGCTGGTGAAGGTTCCTGGCACAGGCTCCTGTTCTCTTTCCTTCCTCACACTCCTGCCTTTATCGTGTCCTTTTCGTTGGGGCTGCAGAGTCGAAGGCTTTGTCCTTGTCCCCCAGTGGCTTACAGAGCTGGGGGGCCCCGGCCGGGCGGGGTCCCCAGGAGGGGCTCCTGGTGCTGGGGAGGGGGGGAGCGTTTGGCTCTAAGCAGCGCCGGGGACTGTGGTTGTGACTGACAGGTCCACCGGGCTCAGACTGGGGCAGGTCCCGGTAAATCCCAGCCTGTTCTTTGGAGACCTACCCTTCCCCAAACCTTTCTCAATTTTCAAAGCGTTGCTTTCGCTGCTGCCCCCATCGCAGGAGACATGATTTTCTTCCCTGCTTGTAATGCCGGCTCTCGGCACGCCCTGAGTCACTCCACCCTGGCCCACGGGCAGCTGGAACCTGCCTGTTTATTTCTATTGCTTACCTTCCAACCCGTGCAGATTCTCCAGAACATCGTGGGCACGGCTCTGATGATTTTGGTGGCCATCGGCTTTAAAACCAAGCTGGCCGCTTTGACTCTCGTCGTGTGGCTGTTTGCCATCAACGTGTATTTCAACGCTTTCTGGACCATTCCCGTCTACAAGCCCATGCACGACTTCCTCAAGTACGACTTCTTCCAGACCATGTCGGTGATCGGGGGCTTGCTCCTGGTGGTGGCCCTGGGCCCCGGGGGCGTGTCCATGGACGAGAAGAAGAAAGAGTGGTAACACAGCCCTCCCCGCCTGGCTGGGACCCGTGGCCGTCGAGGACTGGTTCAGGGTGGATTCGCCATAACTGCCAGCATTTTCTGTATCCTCTTCCCTCCCCTCCCTTGGTAAAGGCACAGATGTTTTGAGAACTTTATTTGCGGACACCTGATAATTGATGGCTAAATCTGCTCTGGACCCCACCACCTGGTGTCTGACCGTGCGGAGCCAGCCGGCCCGTGGTCAGCGCCTCCCTCCCCAAGGCCGGCCGCGGCTCTGTGGAGTGAGCAGCTTACTTGGCTGTGGCCTCTCGGTCCTGGTTTTCTTTTGGTTTCTTTTTTGGGGTGGGGGACCTTCAAGCTGTACTGTGAGCAGATACATTTGTGTATCATTCAAAGCAGTCTCCCTCTTATTTTTTTTTAAAGTTTACGTTTTTAGCTAAAACTACTCGATGATTTGGGGTGGCCCAGCCCAGCATCAACACACTGGTTCCGACTCGCACCAGTGCCTTCCCCGTCGTCTCTGCCCTGCGTTGTGATACTTCATAGGGACAGCGGGAGCATGTAGAGAACCCCAGACCCAGAGCATAAGGCAGCGCTGGAGGGGCAGCGAAGGTGCGGTGAGAGGCGTTCACCGGGGCCTCGACTCGGATCGGTGCGACGCCCTGGGAGCGGTAGTGGCTCAAGGTGCGGACGGTGGCCCACGGGGAGGCTGCCCGGGGCCCGCAGGAACCCGCCCCCCGGGCCCGGCAGCACGCGGGCCTCAGCCGCATGCGTGGCCAGCTCGGTGGGGGCCAGCTGCCACCGCGGGGCCGGGCCAGAGCGGGTGCTCAGACCGGTTACCTCACGCTGAGCTGCCCCAGGGCCACAGCCAGAGCCAGGCTGGCGCTGCCTGCTGTCTCCCCCCTCCCGGGGCTCCCCAGGCCACGCGGCCACCACTCCCCGCCTTCACGAGGCTGCGGCTTGCTCAGACTGTCCATTTGCTATGCTGAATGCAGCCCCAAGTACTTTTCACGATTTGTGATGCCTTACCGATTGGATCTCGAGCCTGGATTTCAAGTTTCCTAACATTGCCTTATACTGTTTCTCTTCCTGGGGCTGTGAGTGCTTCTTGCTGTTCTCCACTCGTCCGCCTCCTAGCGATGCCTCTGTGCCTCCCACGGGGAGTCAGGGTCAGACCGACACGGTGAGGCTGGCGAACTCCCCTCCTTGGAGGCCTCTCGCAAGCCTTGCCTTGGGGCCGATCTCACCTTCTCCGGTTTGCTCAGCTAGGGGTGCAAGCCTGAGGGCCTCCCCAGGGCTGCTGGGGCCAGTCCTGAACCCAGATCCACGTCTACCTTCCAGGCCAGAGCCAGGGTGAGGTGGGGAGCAACCCGCCCCGCCCCAGCGAAACCCCTGGTCAGCTTCCCAGGGCAGGGGGGAGGCCGGCTCTTACCCACCAGTGCGCTTAGCACCTTTCCAGCACCCTCCTGTGTCCCCGCCGCTGCAGAGGCTCAACCCAAGACGCTCCCAATCCCTCCCCCGGTGGCCCTACTCCCCGAGTATTTATAAGTTCTGAGGCTTTTCTACTTCAGTCACTGGGATGCTCCCACACGACGGGGCTGTTCTGACTCAGTGTCGCAACCTGGGCAGGGTGGCGTCTTGATCTACACCCCCCTCCCCGTTACCCCAGCATGATGGCCCTGATGAACGGCGCTCTCGGCCAGGTCGCAGTTGCTCCGTGACACTGTTTTTGGCAGGGTACAGGTCTTCTTCGGCTCCCTGCTAGGAAGACCTTTCTGGTTTGTAAAAACTGAGATTGACCCTGGTGGCCAGGTGGCGTCGTGGCCACCAGTCCCGCCTCCCCTGGCCCTGCGTGGGCTAGTGCTCGGGCCGGGGGTCGATGCCTACTCGGGGAGAAGAGAAAAACAGGATCTACCAACTGGTTCTGGCGCAACGATTTCTGAAAAATTTTTTGCTTTATGGGGGAGATAGTTATGAATCTCATTTTATGCTGTATTTTATATCTTAGTTGTGTTTGAAAACATTTTGATTTTTGGAGACACGTCAAAATAAATAGTGGCATTTGTTGTATGCAGTGTGATCCTCTGGTGTCGTCCAGCCAGGTGGGGACTGGCCAGGGCTCTCCTCGGTGCCCCCTCCGGGGTCCCTGCTGCTTCCTGGGGGTGGGGGTGAGACCCTGACATCCGCGGGTCAGACCCCCCGGCCTTCTGGGGCAGCAAACGAGGAGTGGATGGACATCCCACCAGCTGGGAGGACGCACGGCGGGCACCTCGAAGAGGAACGTGGCGTGCATGCCGGGAGGGTTCTCGAAAGGCTCTCAAGATGCGTTTTCTCCAGCGACTTCCCATTAACCTGACTGTTTGAAAGAGGTGAAGCTCTTAGGTTTGCGGTGATGACTCTTGGACTTCCTTCTCAACGAGCCGGACTGCTTCTGCGGCACAAACAGAGAATCCTGATCAGTGGAGGCGTTCTGATCTGACGCAGGGGTGCTGTAAGCCCGGCCCCCGCAATCCCGGCCCGCAGACAGGAAGAGGCTTTAGTGGAAACTCCTGGGCAGCAAACCAGGAAGCAGCCCCCTGCCCCCATTAGAGCAGCCTCGGCGCTTATCTTAACGTATCGTTAGCTTGAGATTTCGGTTGTGAGAAAGGTGTTCTTTTTTAAAGAAGCTGAAACCATAGCTAGAAGAAGCCGCTGCCACGCCGGCAGCCCTGGGGGTGGCACCCCACCTTCCCGCGCTTGGGGACCCGCTCCCGGCCCGCGGCCTCGCTGTCCCCAGGGCCCGTCTCTCTGCGGCGTCTTGGCTTCTCGTCCTCATCCCCTGTCAGAAAGTCGTCGGTGCTGTCCTCGTGCTCGGTCCCTCCCAGGTCCTTTTTGGTGAACAGCTCGGCTGGAAGGAGCAGAGGTTTGGGCCGTTTTAGGTCGAGTCCACCACCCGTGCTGGGGGTCAGCCGGGCCCAGGACCGGAGGACACACGGCAGGAGGGAGCTGCTCACGGCTGACAGAAACGGAGCGGACGGTCGCAGCCCGAATCCAGAGGATGGGCAGGGAGAGGGGGCGCGTCCCGGCTTACGTGGGTACAGGTCTGTCATGCTGTCGTCACTGTCACTTGGGGCGGCGCCGTCATCGCTGGACGCGGGTTCCCAGAAGGCTGCTCTAGGGCGGGGCGGCCCGCCACTGTCCTGCCGGGCTCCCCTCCTCCCACGCCTGCCGCCGGCACAGGCGGGCACGAACTCCACGCAGTGCTTCTGGCACTCCTCGTCTGGGAGACAGATAGGCACGCTGCCGGGTTCCTGCCTCGTCTCCCCACAGCCCTCCGGGAACAGAGCTGAGCTCCGCCAGGGCCCCCAGAACCCTCCCCCCACAGGTAAGATCAGCAGAGGAAGGCGAGCGCCGCCAGCCGGGTTCCTTCCGGGAGAGCAGGGGGGCGCGTGGGGATGCGGGCCCGGGGCAGGAGGAGGGTGGCGAAGGCCTCCCTCTTCTCTCCTCCCCGGCTAGGACGCGCCTGGAGCATCTGTTCTCTGGCTCCAGCCGGCCACGGCTGGGAGGGCGCTGAGCGGGCACAGGAAGCCGGGCCAGCCTGTCCCCCGGAGATGGAAGTCCCCTCAGGCACAGCGGCCAGGACCCCTGCTGGATGGCGGGGCTCAGCGGAAGTTGGTGCCTGGCCCTTGCCGACCCTTGGCTCAGAGCAGAGGGCGGGGACGAGGCCTCACGGAGAAGCCTCGCTGCAGCCACACCGGCCCCCCTGCACCGAGGACTCGGGGCAGCCGGCTGCTGGAGCTCGCCCTCCGTCGGCCCTCACTGTCCCCCAACTCCGGCCATCGTCACTCACGGGGTGGACGAGCGCTGCTGGGCCCCGGCTCTCTCGTCACCGCCCACCTGCGGGGCCCCATCCCCGGCTGCCCCTCTGCTGCCCCCTCCACGGCCGCACAGCGGCCCCGTCACCAGCAGAGCAGACTCCGTGCGTGGCCAGGCGCCCGGCCCGGCATCGGAACCGCTCCCTACTCGTGGGGAAACGCAGCCCCTTCCCGCCTCGCCGAGCAGCTGAGCGCGGCTGCGGGAAGCAAGGTGACCTGCCCTTCGGGGCCGTCTGACGAGGCTACCGCTGCGTCCCTGAGACTCCTCTCTGTCTCAGACACGACCGCACGGGGCTCCTCTGAGCTCAGGCCCAGGCCTGTCACCCAGCTCCACGGGATGCAGACGCCGTGTCTGTGTCGCTGAGCTGCATCATCTGAGGGCTGGTCCGTGTCCTCAACAGCCACCCTCCCCGATCCACCTCCACTTGTAACGTGCGAAGGGACCTGTGCTCTTCCCCAGAAAGCCATTCTTCAGACTCCACGCTCCCACCTTCGTGACGTCAGCAGCCACCAGTTGTCACACCAGGACCCTGGGAAGCACAGCCGGTTTCCCCCTCTCCCTCACTGCCCCCATCCACTGATTCTATCCACAAAACCGTTAGAAACCTCCCACATCCTTCCATCTGCCCTGCCAGCACCTGGTGACCCCAGCCACCGGCATCTTCACCTGGGTGACTGCACAGCAACCGGCTGGCCCCTCCCCTCCCCTCTCCCCTGGCAGCAACATGTGATCCTGAGACACAAACAGATCAGGCCAGTCCCTGCTTTAACCCTTCCAGGGCATCCCCACTCCACGGCTGCCAAGACCCACTGTGGTCTCGTCCCCACCCGCCTTTCTAACCCCACCTTGCCTGGTGGCACGATGGCCGTCCTCCAGACACCCCCCCAGCCAAGCGAAGCACTCTCCCCGCCTCCCCGCCCCCACCCCCCGCAGTCCCGCAAGTCTCAGTCTAAAGGGAAACCCTCCGAGAACCTCCTGCATAAGACAGGTCCACCTGCCTCGCTTGACACCGTCTTCTTCACAGCACTTAACACAACCTGCATCACTTCGGAGTCTGCCTCTGGCTCTGCACCGTCTCTACCGTCGTCCCTCTCTCCTCACTGTACTGGGACCCGAACCACTGCGTCCACCAAGTACCACCAAAGGACGCCCGGGCTGCCGCTTCTGCGTTCTAGGGGCGCTGGTCCTGGGGGAGGGCAGGCAAGCACCCAGACACCCATGTCCCGCCTTGGCTACTTACATTTCTGCAGCGCCCTCTGGTACCGCCGGCCCTGGGTGTGCCTCAGCACGTGCTCCGGGGACTTGTTGATGTGCCGCAGGGTGAGTTTGCAGAACAGCTGGTGCCTAAGGGGACAGTTCACAAGCAAGGATCCAGACCCATGGTTCTCCACCCTGGCCTCCCCCAGACAGACTGACAGGGGAGGTCTACCACGTGGCTGGGGCATCAGGATTCTTAAAAGCTCCCAAGCAACTGCAGTCCGCAGCCGTGTTGGAGAAGCACTCATCCAGGCGGACTGCGGCCTCTCACCGTCTACCTGGAAAACAGGCCTCACCAGCCTCTCCGGACTCTGCTCCAGGACGAGAGAGGCACGTCGGCGAAAGCCTGGCAAAGTGCTCGACAGTGGGAGCGTCTGCCATGCCCCTCTTCGTTTTAACTACTATTGTCAACCGTGCGCTCTCAGCTAAATCAAAGCTCTCCTTTAAACCAAGGGTGACCAAGCACAAGCGCTCCAATCCTCTTGAAGCAGACAGGCCCAGGTGACAGACCTCACGTTTACAAAAAAGCAAACACGCACGGGGGACGGGCCTCACTGGAGATCCCAGGTGACTCACAGCTCCAGGACGCCCACCTGGATCTCAGGTCTCCTATCTCACGGGAGGGTGCGCGCTGCAGAACAGGCCGCGTCTTTGAGGAGCGCTCACCCAGCGGGGAGGGGTCGGGGCTTTGGAGTCTACCCAGCTCCGGCCAGACTCAGCACTAGGAACTGTCCCACCCTAGGCCTCCCGGGCAGTGCCGGGCCCGCCTCGGCCCGGCCCAGCCACGTACGGGTTCTTGGTGCTGGGCACAATGTGTGGCTCGAACTCGGCGTAGTCGAAGGCCGGGGAGGCGCGGACAAGCCGCCGGTACTTCTTGCCGCGGGTGTAGACCTGGAGCTCCGGCAGGCGGCAGGGCAGCTCGTGGCCTGTCAGAGCGCACCTCACCTGCGGGCGGGAAGGCGGGGCGGTCAGGGGGTCTGGGCGGTCTGGGGACCCGGGGCCCGTCGCGCGGGGTCCTGTGCTGCCCGCCCACCTTGCGGGCGCCGGGCTCCAGCCGCAGGCTCGGATGCTCCCGCAGGAAGGCGCATACGTCGGCCGGCGGCTCGATCATGGCTCGGCGCGCACGGAGCTGGAGGCCGAACGTCGCTCGAACCACGTGGGCCGGGGCGGGGCCGGGCGGCGCCCCGGAAGCAGACGCCTCCAGATCCCGGAAGCGCGCTCCCGGGCGGGGGGGGGATGGCGGCGGCGAGGGGGTTGGGGCTGCGAGCGGCGGGGCTGGGGTCGCTTCTGCGGGCGGCGGGCATGGGGCCGGTGAGCGGAGCGGGGTGGCCGGGCTGGGGGCGCGCGCCCGGACTGAACGAGCTCAGCCGGCCCCTTGCGTCTCCGCAGGCCCCGGCCCGCGCCGTCCGGAGGAGCGCCCTTGGGGTCATCTCGCGCCCAGGTGAGGACTCGTCCAGGGATGCCCTCGGCATCTGGGAAAGCCGCCCCGTCCGTCCGTGCCTCCGCTTTGCCGGAGCGCGTGGCATCACGATAAGCCCTGGAACTGCCGCCCGAGCCTCTGAGTCGGGCCCTGGGTGCGCGCGGGCTCTGGCGGGCGCTGTCGTCCGCGCTGCCGCCCGAGACGTGCCATAACCGCCCCACGGCACCTCGGGCTGCTGCGGGGCCAACCCAGGACGGAAACTGTGTGGGCTCCTAAAGGAAAGCCTAGCTAATCACCACGGTTTGCATGTTGCCTCCAAGGCACAGCAAAGGGTACTTGTGTGTAGAGTGCTGTGCACACTGTAAAGGCACGTTGCAAGCCTGCTCCAGGCCTGCCTTTTCACCATCCTCCAGACCCGTAATGCTTTCCGTTGATGGGACTCACCCTCTGAGAGCCTAAATGTACTTCCTGTGTTTGTTCTGCCGACTTTAAATTTACGAACGATGAAAAAGAACAGCTGTTCTGAGTTCTGTAAACCACTCTCCAGAGTGTATCACATTCAGTCTGCAGAGCACAGTAGCCTGTACCCGTGCACCTTCATGACAGGATACATCTCAGCATATTCTTGCACAAAAGGCGTGAGGTGGTTCCATGAATTACCCAGGGTCATGGTTGGTGGCAGAGCCAGGACTAAGCCCTGGATCTCATTCAGTGGGTGAATGTCCACTGAGTGGGTGTCATGCGCTGGGCACTGGGTTAGGAGCTGGGCTGAACGCATGTGCTGCTGGTGGGCTCCCGACTGCACGTGGTGGCCTGGGCCCTCTTCTGCATCACGTTCTCTCCGGTAGTCATGGCAGCTTCAAGGAGTTGTCTGCTCCAGTTCTTTGTTCCAGGGCTTCCGGCCCCATGCCCGTGTTGTGACATCTACTAGGGTTGGTCTGGAGGCCCAGCAGGTGTGGCAGCTCTTCAGCCGAAGCAACTGCCGCCAAAACGGAAGACGACTCCTTCCTCCAGTGGTTTCTGCTTCTCATACCTGTGACTGCCTTTGGCCTGGGGACGTGGCAGGTAAAGCCTGGCTTCTCGCGCTCCTGGTTCTGAGCCCTTGACTCTGCTGCCATCTGCTCGGGCTTATGCCCTGTGTCCGTAGGTCCAGCGCCGGAAGTGGAAGCTACAGCTGATCGCAGAACTAGAGTCTAGAGTTATGGCCGAGCCCATCCCGCTGCCCGCAGAGTGAGTGTGTGAGGCCCCCCCCCCCCGGGGCTGGGGCTCAGGTGAGGTCAGCAGTGGGGCCTGGCTGCTGCCACCCTTCCCGACCCTGATGGGAGCCCTCAAAATCAGGGGTCCTGCTAGGCTTCCTGTTGACACCCGACTGCCCTCGTGAAGCTGCCTGTCATACAGACACAGATCTTTGAACCTGGGTTTCGCGCCTTTTCCAGGCCAGGCCCAGTGTAGCTGAGGGACCCCCCCCCCCACAGTGCTGACGGCTTTCTGCAGCAGTAATTGTTAGCTGGAGGGGAGGGCACGTGCATGTCACGTCTGGACATGAGAATGGTACTGTGAGAAAATGCGCAGGCATTCGACTGCTTTCTCCCCTCATTTAAAAGCACTGTCCTAGGAATTCCCTGGTGGTCCAGTGGTTAGAACCCCAGGCTTCCACCGCAGGGGGCCCTGGTTCCATCCCTGGTCAGGGAACTGAGATCCCACAGGCTGTGCGGCACAGCCAAAAAAAAGGCACTGTCCTAAGAGTGCCAGCTAAAATCACAAAGCTTTCCAGACAGAGGAGCAAACAAGTGGGTCACATTCGGCTTGCAGATGACGGTTTTGGCCCACGTATTTTATCGTGTTCACACAGGAGACCACAGCTTTAAGCTTTTCTTGAAAACATGGACTGTTGGGCAGCACAGATCCACGTTCCCATGTGGCATCAAAGGGATCAGCTTCCCCCTTTGGAGGGCGCATCACGCAGACCCCACCGTGGCGGTGTGTCCCCTTCTACATTGCTTCTCAGGCCACGGTGGGCTTCGTGGTTTGCAGACCCTTAAGAGGGTTTGTCTTCCTGCCAAACCTTGCTTGGTCTCAGCTCCTCCCCTCTCTTGTAGCCCAATGGAACTGCAGAAACTGGAGTACCGGCCCGTGAAGGTCAGGGGGCACTTTGACCACTCTAAAGAGCTGTACCTGATGCCCCGGACCATGGTGGACCCGGCCCGGGAGGCCCGGGAGGCCGGCCGGCTCTCGTCGGCGGCTGAGAGTGGTGCCTACGTGGTCACTCCCTTCCACTGCACTGCCCTGGGGTGAGTGGGACGCGGGGCAGCTGACCGGCCTGGCAGATGCGGTCCTTCCCATCTCCTTCCTTCTCAGCCCCCGGCCCTGGGGAATCCAAGAAACCCAGATAAGCTCGACTCCTTGGGAGTCTGAAATGTGTAATTCCGACATTATTAAGCCAATTAACTTCTTACTGAACAACGCCTGCCTGTTGAGCTCTGAAGGAAGGAGAGGTGAACGAAACAGGCCTCTGGAGAAACCGTCCATGAGTGGCCCACACGTTTAGTGCTTAGGGTGCAGCCTGAGGGGTCAGCAGAGGAACTCAAGAGAAAGGAACCCCCAGCCCTGCAGGGAGGGAGTCGACTCGAGGAAGGCTTCCCGGGGGCTCTTTGGGTCAAACAGTGAGTGAGGAGATGGGCGGAGTATCCCAGGGGAAGGAGGTGACATGTACACGTTGGGGGCTCTGCAAGTGCAAGACCGGTAAGTAGAGCAGCTTCCCAACGGTAACATACAAATGAAACCCCAGGTCCCTTGTCAGCCCCCAGCTTTCTGGTTTTAGGTCTGGGATGGGCCCCAACACTGCAGCTCGGGGACTCCCCTGGTTAGGATGGGAGATTGTGGGCAGACACGCGAGGCAGTAGTTGGAGGCGGCGGGGCGGTGTTGGTCATTGGCTGCGGGTGCAGCAGGTGAAGCACAAAGCAAGCGGAGGCCGCTGCTGGTGACAGTGGCGCGGAGGCCGCGAACCTACAGCACTCACAGTGTCGGGCACCCCCTCCCCCCTCCAGCTAGCTCGACTGACCCTTAAACCCTTACCCTACCCGTGCTGTGGTCCGGGAGGGAGGAGCCAGAGTGACTTGTTAGTGACCACCTTTATTCAAAAACCGTCCCTGACCTCAAACAGCACGCTCTTACTACTCTAGAGTCACCATCCTGGTAAATAGAGGGTTTGTGCCCAGGAAGAAAGTGAATCCAGATACGCGGCGCAAAGGCCAGGTAAGGGGCGTGAACCCGTCCCCCTGTAGGAACCAATCCAGGCTCCATGCAGGGCCCCACAGAGCATCTCACACCTTCCTGGGCAGGTTGAGGGAGAAGTGGACCTAGTCGGGATGGTGAGGCTGTCGGAGACCAGGAAGCCCTTTGTTCCCGAGAATAATCCCGCGAGGAACCACTGGCATTACCGGGACCTGGAGGCCATGGCCCGGCTCACAGGCGCAGAGCCCATCTTCATAGATGCCGACTTCAGTACGTTGTGAGCAGGCCCTGTTCTACCTTCCTCTTGACCCTGGACAGCTCCCCAGCACTTCCGCCCCAGCGCTCGACAAGAGGAGGGCGACGTGAGGGGGCTGGCTGACTGGCCACTAAGTGCCAAGCAGCTGGTAGCACAGGCCCCGGTGAGGACACAGCCCACTGTCCCCGCAGAGAGCACAGTCCCTGGAGGACCCATTGGAGGGCAGACCAGAGTGACCCTGAGGAACGAGCACATGCAGTACATCATCACCTGGTAAGCCCGGGCTCCGCCCACTCCTGCTGGCCCCACCCTCCCTTCAGCCCCGACAGCGCTCACTTTCTTTCAACCCAAGGTACGGACTCTGCGCGGCCACCTCGTACCTGTGGTTTAAGAAATTCCTAAGCCGGGCTCCTGGTGTGTGACGAGGCTGGCAGATGTAGCCGTCCCTGAACAGCTGAAGCCACTTCAAGAGACTCGACTTTAGGCTGATGACGTGTTACTGGTATAAATAAATCTCTACACCGCATGTGTAGCGCCTTCCTTCCACCCAAATGAACTAGTCGATCTAAGATCCGGGCTTGGTTCAGCGTATTCAAGGTATTCAAGTACTGCTTGGCCTTTTCAAAACTGGAGCAACACCCAAGTGCTGCCCTATGAGGGATAAGGACGCAGGGTTCACTTGCCACTGTCCCAACCTTTTAGCCCAAAATGCCCAACACTGGCTGAAGAAGAGGTTTTTTTTATTATTATTATCATTTTTATGTACAGAAAAATCAATAGTGTACACTTAGCCCAGTTTGGTGGCCAGTTCTTTGGCCTTTGCCTTTTCCAGCTTGGCGATGCGAGCCACTGATTTGGGACCCAGGATGTTGCCTCCCCAGTGACGGCGGATCTGTAACAAGAAGACAGGCAGTCAGCTTGGCAGGTCATTTTACGCACTTCTACTGGGTTGTTCCAAGTTGACTGGCAAATACAACTGCTCAGAAAGAGCCGAGAGCCAGGCCGTTTCTGACTAAAGACGCAGCTCACCAGAAGACAGTGTTCTGTGTGAGTGTGCCACCTACCTCGTCATATCTGTCGTTGTAATTGGTCCTGATGGCTTCCACCAGCTTAGCCAGAGCACCTTTGTCTTCCCTAACAAGGCAGAGGGGAAAATGGGAGTCATTGGCCTCTCAGTTACCCTTCCAGAAAGCATCAGCGACTTTTTAGCTCCAACACAAACCTTCTGCCTCAGATGACAACATGACAACATGGTTTATTCAGGTGAAGAAATTCATAACCATCATCGGCAAAGGTTCAGAAAAAAGTATTCTTTTTTTTTTTTTCATTTTTCTTTTTGCGGCACGCAGGCCTCTGCTGTGGTCTCTCCCGTTGCGGAGCACAGGCTCCGGACGCGCAGGCTCAGCGGCCATGGCTCACGGGCCCAGCCGCTCCGCGGCATGTGGGATCTTCCCGGACCGGGGCACGAACCCACGTCCCCTGCATCGGCAGGCAGACTCTCAACCACTGCGCCACCAGGGAAGCCCGAAAAAAGTATTTTAAGGTCGGTCTTTAAGCTAACATCCCGAGAAATTAAGCAAACTTGGGGGTGGGGGAAGGCTGTCCCCTAGTGATTCTTGGGAATTCTGGGCTACACTGCACACTTACGAGTTGACTTGTGTGAAGGCCACTGTGGTGCAGGTCTTCCTGTGGACCAAACGCCCCAGCCGGGCCTTGCCCTTGATGATGCAGTAGGGAACCCCCATCTTACGGCACAGGGCAGGCAGGAAAACCACCAGCTGGAAGACAGCATTAGCTCTAGAGCGTATCTTGAGCAAAAGCAGTAACTTAAAAGCTAACGTGGTAGCAACTGCTCAGGGTTAAAAAGCTCCTACACTTGTACTTCAAGGTTTGATTCAGTGAGAGTGTCACATCATTGCAATAGCCACGAGATGGCTCCCCTGTCAGCACTCCTTAGACGGAAAGCTGACAGTGCTCTCCACCCTGCTAGGGCCTCTGCCAGACCGAGTATTTAGCTTTGAGCTGTCTTCCTGGTACAAACAAGGACCCAACCAATCTCAGTCCAGCAGGCAACGCCTGAGAACAAGTCACGTACCTCGATGGGATCCACGTCATGCGCGATTACCACCAGCTGAGCCTTCTTGTTCTCCACCAAGGTGGTGACAGTATTAACCCCTAGAACATACAAGCAGTCTGTGTGGCAGAGGGGCGGGGCTTCTGGGCACAGCAGCACTTGCACCGGGGGCCCCCGCCATGACTCAGGGTTAAAAAGCTCGGATTTTACTCTTCACAGCGATTCCAGGTGAAGAAGTTCATGCATCATCGCCAGCAGCCTGCCCCACCATTCAGCCTCTTCAAGGCGGGGCCCACTCACCTGCTCGGAGGACAGGTGGCCTCTTGGTGGGGACATCCCCTTTGCCCGCAGCTTTCTTCTCAGCTCGGGCCAGCAACCGCTGCTTCTTCACTTGCTTTGTCTCTGGTCTGTACTTGTGGGCCAGCTTAAGCAGTTGAGTAGCTGAAAAAAAGACCGCCAGCTCAGGTCGATAGTTTAAAAGAGTACATCACTTAACTGTACAAATGCTAGGTCACTGTCCTGAACACAAGTGCACTTCGAGAGATCTCAGGTCGTATACGTTCTCTCTTCAGTGGATCACGTTCCGGAAACTAGACAAAGGATCCTAAGTTTTAATAAACTAACGTACTGAAGATACCCCTGCCCCTTTACGGGCCTCAGCTCTGCCGGTGTCCAAGTAAAGGTGGCGACCGTGCCCAAGAAATCCCTCACCCATGTTGCGCTTCTGCCACAGAACCTCACCTGTTTGGCGGTCCAAGGCCTGGGTGAACTGGTTAATGGCGGGAGGCACTTTCAGCCGCTTATAGAGGATGGCCCTTTGCCGCTGCAGGCGGATGTAGCGGGGCCATTTGACAAAGCGGGTGAGGTCCCTTTTGGGCTGGATGTCCTGTCCTGAGAAGTAAAGGGCAACACTGTGAGGCTCAAACTCCCCGTCCAGTTCGTGTTCAGGGCCACTCAGAAGGGCGTAGGTGCGTCAGCGATCTCGGTGCTTTAAAAGGGCATCACCACGTCTCAGCAAACATTCTTTTGCATCACCTGCACACAGACACCTGGGATCACAGGGGACACTACCGACCCCTCTCCTCACTCAACAAGCAGCCGAGCGTGTGTCGGTACCGCAGCCCCATCGCCTCTGCTCCGGCAGAGCTGGGTTCGTGACGGCCCCGCTGAACCCCAAGGCCAGTATCTGGGCTCCCCACTGCCACACGCTCAGGCGCTTACAGTGCGGCCACGAAGGATGCGCCGTCGCTGCCCCCTCTCAGAGGGAGAGATTAAGAACCGAGCCGGGTTACAGCTAGAAAGCGGCCAAAACGCGACAATCCCCATCCAAGTAGCCTCGACTCCAAACTCACTGAATTCTAGCAAGGCCAAAACACAACCTTCTGTTCAACCAGCCGCTTCTCTTCGCTGGGGGATACCGTCTAAGCAGCCGTTTTCAACATTTCCCGCCTCTTACTCACCAATGCCAAAATTCTTGGGCCTCTTCTCGAACAAGGGGTTGACCACCTTCTTGGCCTCCTGCTTCTTCACCACCGCGGGGGCCGGGGCCACCTTCTTGCCCTTGGCCTTCTTTCCCTTCGGCTGGGCAAAAGGAAACACCCAGTTCAACCGCCGCCTCCCCAACACGCTCTCTGAAGAGGGGTGGGTCCCGAGCCGGCCCCAACATCCCCGTGAGCAAACCTGGCCCCAGCCGCAGGCGCCGCGAGCCCGGCGACCGCCCCCCGCTCGTGCATCAGCGATCTTGGTGGTTAGGGACGTCCTCACCATCACTCAGATAGCAAATATTCTTTCACATCATCTGCACGAGCCTCGGCAGCCCCGCGGCCCCTTTCGGAGTGCGGCGGGCTCCAAACAGCAGAGGCAGACAGACTGAGAACCCCCTGCCCAAGCCCCCAGGCGGCCCCCGGGACGGAAGAGCCCACGGGGCGCTGGAGCGCCTCGGCCCCGTCAGCCTCGAACCCCGCATGGCGGCGCTGCGCACCCCGGATCCTCCTCCTCCCCAGACCCGGCTGCCGAGGAGTCTATGCGGCCCCAGTGCCTCTAGGCGAGGCCCCGCGGGGATCCTCTCGCGCTGGGCCGTGGAGGGATCCCTGCGCAGTCACGCCTCGAGAAGGATGGCAGCGGATAGAGCCCGGATCCGAAAGCCAGCATCGCTGGCTCCAAGGACACTCACCATCTTGAACGGTTGGCGGAGAAAGAAAGGAAAGGGAATTGTGGGTAATATGTATGCGACCTCGGAGATCGCGAGAACTAAAGCCTGTGCGGGATTTCGGATTTAAAGCGACAGAACTTTCTCCCGCTCGGCGGGCGGTGCGTAGAGCCGGACGACGCGTCTGAGCTGCTTGGAAAGGGGCGCGGAGAGGCGCCGGGGAGCCGGGACTTCTCCGGAGGGGCGCGCGCTCGTCCCCAGCCCGCCCTGCCCAGGTACCCGCCGGTCCCCGGCTCTGCGGACCAGGTGTGGGCGTTGGGGCGGCGTGGCGGCGGTGTCGGCGATCTTCTCGTGCGATTTACTCCAAAGTGGCTTAAGAACCGCGAGTTCGGTCTGGGGGCCATCCGGACCGGAGCACGCGCAGCCCGGAGGCACCTGGCGCGGGGCGGGAGGGTGGTCCCAGCAGAGACCCCGGAGCTCAGGAGCCCAAGAGGTCCCGTGGGGCGGCCCCCGGGGGTCCCGGCGTGGGGACGAGGGCGGCGGATTGGGGGTGAAGGCCAAGTGCGTTTGGAGGAGGTGGGGTAGGATCCGAGCGGCTCCTCGGGTGAGGAGTAGGGCAGAAGTGCTGGCGGGGAAGCGGCTGGCCAGGGCAGGTGGGGGACGTGCGTGGGCCTGGCCTCTGAGAAGGCTGCGCCGGACCCCATCAGGGTGTCGTCGGGGTTCCGGGGAAGGGGCGCGAGCCGGAGGAGACGCCGCAGTGCACTGTGTGCGGATGCTTGGACGAGTGTGTTTGGCAGACAGGGAATCCCCGGAGAGCTGCGGGTCCTGCCGAGGCGGGGGCCTGGAGGGTGGGAGGCTGGGGTTCGCTCGCTCACACCAGACTCTGGGTCCCAGGTGCCCCCTGCCGTGCCCGAGGCCCCGCCATGGCCCAGCAGAGAGCCCTGCCGCAAAGCAAGGAGACGCTGCTGCAGTCTTACAACAAGCGGCTCAAGGATGATATCAAGTCCATCATGGACAACTTCACCGAGATCATCAAGACCGCCAAGGTGGGTGGGGGCCGCCGGTCTGCTGCCCCTTCTGAGACCGAGGGAAGTAGCAGGGTCTAGAGATTGTGGACAGTGGTGAACGGAGCCAGAGTGTCTGCTTGCGACAGCACCCACTCAACGTGGCTGCTCCGGGCCAGGTGATGGCGATATACCAGTGAACCCTTGTCCCCGTGGGGAGAACATTTGGGAGAGCCGCAAGGGGACTGACAATAACAAACTGGTCAACAGATAAATAAACTGGCCAGTTACAGGTCCTGGTGAGGCAGTTGTAGGGGACTCCAGTCACATTGCCGGGGTCCAGCGTCCAGCATCACTTACTGGCAGCAAGGGCTTGGATGAGGTCTTGACTTCTCAGTGCCTCAGTTTCCCCTGCATCGTAGGGTCCTTGTGATGACTGGAGGAGTTTATCTGTGTAAAGCGGTTACCATGGGGATTATTGCGCGCGCACGCCGTCAGGGAGAGAAGCCGGGGAAGGCCTCCCAGGTGGGTAGAGTGGTCAGTGTCTGGTTCCGGTCAGGCAAGCCCGCTGACCGGATTGGGGCAGGATCTCTGCATGACCGCTGCAGACCTGTAGGGCTTGTTTGAGCATTGAGAGTGGCGATGAAAGCTAGAGTTTATTTAGGGCTCACCACGTGTCAGGCCGAGCCGAGGGGGCCCTTTGTGTCCCGTCCCATTTAGTCTTCACAAGAACTCTACGGGGCAGGTACCATTGTTGTCCTCTCCCTTTTCACGGGGGAAACTGAGGCTCAGGTTTACCAACCTGCCCAAAGTCATTCTGCTAATAACTGGCAGGGCTGGGATTTGAACCCGGGAAGTCTGGCTCCTAACCGCTTAGGGTGCCCTGACCCCTGCCCGGACCCTGGCCTGGTGTGTGGGTTGGGACAGTTAGCAGCCTAACAGGCTACGGGCGGGGCAGGACTCCTGGCTCTGCCATTTACTGCCTGAGACACCTTGAGTGTGCTCAGGTCTGTCCCGGCCTCAGGTTTACCCACCTGTAAACCAGGGATGGCGGTCCAGGCTTCTGTGAGTTTCCTAAGATGATGGTCAAGTGCTTAACACAGTGCCTGGCACCCAAGAAGTACTCGGCAAACGATCACTTGAAAAAAACACATTGTCGTTTTATTGATCCATTTAGCAGGTCAGTGAGCACCTGAGCTAGGGACGCCATCAGTGCTGAACAGGACTCCATACCCCCAAAAAGACAGGATCAACACCTCCCCGCACCTGGCACAGCGGCTGGTGTCCTTAGGCATCCACTGGTCCTGGTGAAGGTGCCTGTCATCTCCTTAGAACAGAGCTAGAGGGGGTGACGGTGCACGCGGCCTGAGGTCTGGTTGGCAGCACCCGGTGCACAGAGGGCACGATAGGCCACAGGGTGTGGCGAGTGCGGTCATGCCGCCACTGCCAGGTGTGTGAGGGCCGGGGCGCCTGCCCATTCTAGGCTTTCTTGTTTGCCCTCTAGATTGAGGACGAGACGCAGGTGTCAAGGGCCACTCAGGGCGAACAAGATAATTACGAGATGCACGTGCGAGCCGCCAACATCGTGAGTCACCAGGTGGAGGGGACAGCCCGGGTTCCAGGAACCTTGTGGTCCCCACTGGGGTTCCCTGGGTGGGGGGCAAACCACTTCTCAGGAGACTCCACTAGAGAGGAGGGCTGTCCATGGCAGCCGCGTAAGGGGCCACGGCCATCCTGTCGAATGCTGGGCGGTGGTTAGAAAGAGGTCACCCCTTCCTCGCTGAAGATTCTTTATAAGTGCGGGAAGCAAATGGCCAGATGAAACGGGACGTGCATTTTGATCCCTTTCGATGTCACAGAACAAGCAGGGCAACCAAGTATTTCCATAGGTCTGTGTCCCCGGATGAAAATGCACAGGACAAGGTCCTAAAGGAATCCCCCCCACAACTGGCAGATGCGCTGCACCTGAGGAAGAGCAGGGCAGGAGGTTGAATGGGGTGGTAGTTGGATCTGGGGTTCGAGGTTTTGAGAAGCAGAATGTGTGCTTGAATAGCACATGAGCTTGGTGATCGTACCAGCAGGAGCAGAAGGCAGAGGCCAGGGGCGCATGGGGACTGGCGGGCTGACGGCACCTGCCTTGGTGCCAGGGACCCTGCCCCCTCCCCTCCCCTCCCCTCCCCTCCCCTCCCCTCCCCTCCCCCTCCCTCCCCCTCCCCTCCCTCCCCCTCCCTCCCCCTCCCCCTCCCTCCCCCTCCCCCTCCCTCCCCCTCCCCCTCCCTCCCCCTCCCTCCCCCTCCCTCTCCCTCCCCCTCCCTCCCCCCTCCCCTCCCCCTCCCTCCCCCCTCCCCTCCCCCTCCCTCCCCCCTCCCCTCCCCTCCCCTCCCCTCCCCTCCCCTCCCCCCTCCCCCCGTAGCTTGTGCTCTAGTTTCCTCACTTCTCACAATGACCCTATGTTAGTGCCGTGGTCCCACTTGGCAGGTGAGGCAGCTGAGGCCATTGCTTATCCAGCGCCAGGCACACAGAGGCAGGCTGCTGTCAGTCCCTCACTGTGCTGCCCCGCCCCCATCCACGTAGGTCCGAGCCGGCGAGTCCCTGATGAAGCTGGTGTCCGACCTCAAGCAGTTCCTCATCCTCAACGACTTCCCTTCGGTGAATGAGGCCATCGACGAGCGCAGCCAGCAGCTGCGAGCTCTGCAGGAGGAGTGTGACCGGAAGCTCATCGCCCTGCGGGATGAGGTCTCCACAGACCTCTACGAGCTGGAGGAGGAGTATTACTCGTCCAGGTACAAATAGGGCTGGACCCCGTGCAGAGCGGACCTGTGGACCTGGGCCCGGCCAGCAGGGGTGGCCCAGCCCCACCTGGCAGCCCGAAGGTCCTGTTTTTCCAAATCCTTCCCGGTCTTGGCGACAGAGCCCTTTGCCTGGGTTTCAGAGGAGACCTCATGGTCAGAGCGTTTGATCTACAGACAACCTACGCCGTCTACCGGGGCCCGGGCATCGGGATGAAAATCACAGAGCCTCAGGGGTTGGGAGGGCCAAGGCGGCGTTTCTGTCTGGGGGCTTGTCTGTTCCTCTTAGCTGTCTGAGCAATACCTGAACATTCCAGCCAAGGCGGGGCTGGCTCTCTTGGCCACCCAGGCTCATGTCCAGGACTCCAGTGCTTGCCCAGGGATGTTGTTCCTTATGGGGGTCACTGAATACCCACCCTGTGTGTCAGGGGTGGGGGTTTCTGGGAAGGAGGAGGAGAAAACCCAAGCGGAGGACGGCCTTGAAAGCCAGGCCTGGGAACTTGGACCACTGAGCCCCCATTCAGCTCAGCCTTGTTCACAGGCCACAGCCCTCCTACATGCCAGGCCCATGCTGAGCCCCAGGGATACAGCAGGAGCAAGACCTGTCACCCCAGCCCTCGTGTGGCCACTTAGAATCCTGAGACCTGAGGCGCTTTGAGCTGGAGGGGGCCTGAGAGATCAGAGTCCAGGTGTAATTTACATTTGGGGAAACTGAGGCTGGAGAGATCCCACATCTCTGTCCCCATTAGCTTGGAAAGACCGAGACTCGGTCCAGCAGACATGGAGTCCACACCCCCTCTCGCCCTTGCCTGACAATGTGTCCTTCCTGTCATGGATTTTCAACGCTCCTTTCTGTCCCATGGCGGCCATGCTGGGGCCACAGACGCCCAGAGCCAGTGGTCTGGGGCTTGGTTTCACTGCGCTGGACTCAGTGCCACCCCTCGTGGTCCCCACCCATCTTGGCCTTTGCGGGAAGGGACAGAGTGTCACTGCCCAGAGGGAGCGGTCTAGCCTCTTCCAGAGGGTTCTGGGGCCTTCTCTAGTCCCTGATAACCACGGCTCAGCAGACATGCGGCAGGTGCCTCCTACATACCAGGCCTTCAGAGAGGGGTCCCAAGTGGGTCCCTGGGGGGTTTCAGACCCTGCTGGGGACGTTGCTCACAGCCCTGCTTGTCCCCTATGTCCCTGTGTTTGTCCCCTTGCTGCCCTCAAGGGCCAAGCCCCTGGACTGAGTAGCTGCAGGCCAGCAACGCAGCCCTGCCTCCTGAGGCTGAGGGCCAGAGCGGCAGGGCCGCAGGGGAAGCCAGGGGGTCTGAGAGCCAGGCTCCTCGCGTCCTGGCTCTGGGCCCGGCAGTCTCTGGTTCACCCAGAGGGGTTTCTGGTCTGGCCTGGGGTCTCCTCCCGCTGTTCCCGTTGCCTCGAGAGGCTGAGCTCCTCTCTTGTCTGTAAACGCCTGTAAGTGGCTGGGGCTCCGCTGAGGCTGGGCCCGCAGGCTGTCAGCGCCTCCCTGCTCGGCCCCCAACCCCGGCCACCAGCGCTCAGCCCGGCCTCCGTCCTCCCTGTGCGTCCCGGCTGCCTGCACCCCCATCTCCCCGGCCACCAGTGTTCAGCCCGTCCTCCCCGTGCGTCCCGGCTGCCTGCACCCCCATCTCCCCGGCCACCGGCGCTCAGCCCGTCCTCCCCGTGCGTCCCGGCTGCCTTCACCCCCATCTCCCCGGCCACCAGCGCTCAGCCCGTCCTCCCCGTGTCCCGGCTGCCTGCACCCCCATCTCCCCGGCCATCAGTGCTCAGCCCGTCCTCCGTCCCCCCCGTGCGTCCCGGCTGCCTGCACCCCCATCTCCCCAGCCACCAGCGCTCAGCCCGTCCCCCGTCCCCCCCGTGCGTCCCGGCTGCCTGCACCCCCATCTCCCCGGCCACCAGCGCTCAGCCCGTCCTCCCCATGTCCCGGCTGCCTGCACCCCCATCTCCCCGGCCACCAGCGCTCAGCCCGTCCTCCCCGTGTCCCGGCTGCCTGCACCCCCATCTCCCCGGCCACCAGCGCTCAGCCCGTCCTCCCCGTGTCCCGGCTGCCTGCACCCCCATCTCCCCGGCCATCAGTGCTCAGCCCGTCCTCCGTCGCCCCCGTGCATCCCAGCTGCCTGCACCCCCATCTCCCCAGCCACCAGCGCTCAGCCCGTCCCCCATCCTCCCTGTGCGTCCCGGCTGCCTGCACCCCCATCTCCCCGGCCACCAGCGCTCAGCCCGTCCCCCGTCCCCCCCGTGCGTCCCGGCTGCCTGCACCCCCATCTCCCCGGCCACCAGCGCTCAGCCCGTCCTCCCCATGTCCCGGCTGCCTGCACCCCCATCTCCCCAGCCACCAGCGCTCAGCCCGTCCCCCATCCTCCCTGTGCGTCCCGGCTGCCTGCACCCCCATCTCCCCGGCCACCAGCGCTCAGCCCGTCCTCCCCATGTCCCGGCTGCCTGCACCCCCATCTCCCCAGCCACCAGCGCTCAGCCCGTCCCCCATCCTCCCTGTGCGTCCCGGCTGCCTGCACCCCCATCTCCCCGGCCACCAGCGCTCAGCCCGTCCTCCCCATGTCCCGGCTGCCTGCACCCCCATCTCCCCGGCCACCAGCGCTCAGCCCGTCCCCCGTCCCCCCCGTGCGTCCCAGCTGCCTGCACCCCCATCTCCCCAGCCACCAGCGCTCAGCCCGTCCCCCATCCTCCCTGTGCGTCCCGGCTGCCTGCACCCCCATCTCCCCGGCCACCAGCGCTCAGCCCGTCCCCCGTCCCCCCCGTGCGTCCCGGCTGCCTGCACCCCCATCTCCACGCTCGCTCCCCTGCTTTCTGCTCACGACTTGCTCTTTCTCGGCCTCTTGCCCTCCACTCTCCTTGAGACTCCGCTCTGTGTCCAGGATGGTTTCTGAGACTGAACGCTGAGGGCAGGAGCAAGGGAGGCAGCAAGAGGCAGGGTAGGATTCGGGAGAAAGCCATGGAGACGAGTGTGGGGACGGAACATGCTCTAGTCGCCCCCTTGACAACCTTCATGAGCCGTGCCCTTCACCTGCGTCCTCGCCCTGAGAGGCCGGCCTTGCTGTCCCCTTATTAGAGACAGGAGACTGAGTTCAAGGGGCCGGGGGCCCGTTTGAGATCACACAGAACACCAGGGCCTCTGCTCCTAACTGCCACCCATTGAGGCTGAGTCCCAGCCAGGGCCAGACCCAGAAGGACGACAGGCTCTCTGCCCTCAGGGGCCTCGGGACCGAGGAGGCCATAGCGAGCTCTGGACGCTGGTTCCTGCTGCTGGCGGGAGCGTGTGGCTAGGCTGGCAGCTCCCTGCGGGCGGAGGGCAGCTGGAGCCAGGACAGGAGGTGGCGGCAGGGACCAGGAATGCCACTTGGCAGGAGGGACACCGGTTGGTCAGTGGAAGGGACCAGCCGAGGTCACAGCCTGCTGGTGGCTGGTCCCAGAAGGCGCCCTTTCGGATTCTCCGGAGGACCCGGAAGCAGGGGCAGCCGCCCGCACCTCGCCCTCAGCCGGGCCGCTTAACGGAGGGGCCAGCACCGAGGAGAGGAGGGGAAGGCCGGCCTGGGGTGTGGTCTGTTTCCTTAACTCTGCTTCTGTCTCGCTTTCCCTCCCTGGCTTCCCTCACTGCCTGCTCCTGTCTCTCCCTGGGTTTCTGGTGGTGGAAAAGCTCAAGTCTTTGCGAAGCTAATGATCTGCCTCTGTGTGAAGCTTACTGGAGGCTGGACCTCGACACAGACTCCGCCGACGGCCTCTCAGTCCCTCTGCCGGCGTCCCCGGAGCCCAGTGCTGGCCCCCTGCAGGCTGCAGCCCCTGCCCACTCCCACGCCGGTGGCCCCGGCCCCGCAGAGCACGCCTGAGCCTCCCAGGGCTCCTCTCCTCGGGCCCCTAGACCTTAGGAATGAAGTGCAGTGTTCCCCTCTAGGCCCACCACAGCCTCAGCTCCCTTCAGCCTTGGGGCCCACTTGGGGAGCCGCCGTGGCCTCTTTCGGAACCGTGTCAGCCCAGGGACAGCCCACCGAGGAGTGTTGGGGGAAAGCAAATACCCCCAGCCATGCCAGGGGGGCCCATCCTTACTCTTGTCGTCACCTTATTTGCTACTTTCCTGGCTGGCTGGAAGGAAGTTTCCAGGATAGTTTGTCCCGTTGAGGACCTAACGGCGGGGCAGGGAGGATGCCCAGCCTTGGGAGACCTGACCTGAGCGTGGTGTTTACAATGGAGGACGCAAGTGCTCAGAGTGGACAGTACTAGCCAAGGCCAGGCCCCCATGCAGAGCTCTGCCCGCTACCTTGCCCTGAGGCTCCCTGCGCTAGCTGACTGCCCCTGCAGGGCTGTGGGGAAAGGGGGCTGCCCACTCTTGCAGAAGTCAGGCAGGGTCCTTCCTAATTCCGCTGCTGCACACGTTTTGGTTCTTTTTGTGATGAGACTGTTGAATAAAACCAGCTCCACCCTTTTGCTTTGGTCGGTTCCTTTTCTTGCTCAGCCCCAATCAGTTTTGGACCACCCTTGGTCTCGGTGGCTGTCGGAAAACAGCCCCTGGGCTCTGCCTGGACAACATTGGGCTCCAGGTCAGCCTTCTCACGGGGGCTCTGGGCAAGCAGGGGCTTTGTCAGCTTGGAGTCACGGCTGCATTTCCATTGCCTAGAAAGAGCTGTCTAGGACCTAGAAGGGCCCTAATGTTTGGTGAATGCATGAAAAGCTGCCGTTATTGCATACCACGTGGCCTAGGCGGCGTGCGTCTGGTTGCACCCCGAGTCGGTGCTCGTTACTGTCATCTCAGGGAGGGGTGACCACGGGCTTGCAAGGGGTTGGAGTGCTGTGCTCATGGTCATGGAGCTGGGAAGTGAAGTGGGAGGTTCAGGACTCAACCCAGGTGGAACGCTAGGCCCAGTGCCTGGAGCCAGGCTCACCTGAGAAGCGGGGGGGCGGGTGTCACCCCCAGAAGAGCCGGGACATCAATCCCAAGCCCTGTCACCGGCGTGCTTTATCTCCCTCCCAGAGGGAGATCACCGTCCCACTGTATGGAGGACATGCCAACCCACGACCCGCCACGTCACTCTGAATTTATTACCAATCACCACTGAAACAAACTTGCTGACACTGCTGTGTTTTCTTCGCCGCTTGTACCCCGGGGCCTTGGAACCTGCCCGGCGCGCAGTCCTTTCTGAACGAACGCGGTCTCGCCAGCTTCCACTGGGGGTCTGAGCCCCCAGAGAACTAAATTCCTGCGGACCTGTTCCTGTCCCCCCTTACGGGTACCGAGCACCTACCGTGTCCCGGGCGCGCTCCCCGCCCCGCCCCATAATGCTTTGCGCCCCGCCCCCCGTGCCTCTTCCGTTGGAGCCACCTGGTTAATCGAGCGTCGCGCGCTGGCTGCTCGGCGCTCGGCTGGCCGCGCCTGCCCACGTGCTGGTTTCCGGCGAGCGCGGCGGAAGAGGAGAGGGTCGCGCCGGCCAGGGGCAGTGTATATGTCTGTGGCTGCCGGTGCCGGCGCGGGACGCTGCGCCCTGGCTCTCCTCCCCGCGAGTAGGACCCCGGAGCGAGCCCCGCCCGACCCCCGAACCTCCAGCCATGGCTTCTCTGCTTGCGAAGGACGCCTACCTGCAGAGTCTGGCCAAGAAGATCTGCTCCCAGCCCAGCCCCGAGCCACAGAAGCGCAAGTCGGGTAAAGCGCAGCCCCCGGCCGGGACTGGGAGGGCTTCGGAAGGGGGCGCCCCTCCACCCCCCCAGCGTCCCCACTCCCCTCCGCGGCGGAGGTCGGTGTGTGCCCCACACCGCACCTGAGTAGCCTTCAGGTGGAGTAGACACGTAGATGCGTAAAACAAGCCTGTGAAATATTAGAGGGAAGTATTGTAAGGGATGCTTAAAGGCAACGCCATTTCCCTTGTTCGTTGGGGGCATCCGTCTGGGAGTCTGAGGGATTCAGCTGTGCGCCCTCCGGGCTGGAAGCTCGGCCGGGGTTTGGAGGAGGTGACCCCGTGGAATGGTTGCTCTGCCGTTGGGCATCGTGAACAGGCTTAGCCAGCCCTCCACGCCGGGTGGGAAGACAGGTATGAGTGATGATGAAAAAATTACTTTTTCAGCCCAGTACTATGGGTCTGGTGGTGGTGTGGGGAGAAGGAAGGAAGAAGATGGGTCCTGCTAATGGGAGTTTACACGGCAGTGGTGACAAGGGCCCCCTCAGGAGGCAGATACACAAGTAGGTGAAACAGACAGTAATTGGCCTGCCCTGGCGCAGAGGAGGGGAGAGTGGGCACGTCTGCCGTGGACCTACCAGAGGGAAAACGACCTTTTCTTTTTATACAAGGAAAATGTGTTCATCGTAGAAAATTGAAGTTAAGTGAATTTTTTCACCACTCAGTTACTAGTTAGATCTGTGTCTTTCTAACACTTTTTCTGAGCGTTTCTCACTGAAACAACTTGGCTCCTATTTTGTGTACTCAATTCTCATTTTCCTTGTAGAATGTAAGCATTTTCTGCCCTCCCCAGCACACACACTCGTGGGATCTTAGGTCCCCGACCACGGATTGAACCCAGGCCCTCGGCAGTGAGAGCGCAGAGTGCTTAACCACAGGACCGCCAGAGAATTCTCTCTCAATCTGTTACGGTGAAAGCCTGTGCCGTTATGTTTTGTTGGGTACATCACAGTGTGTTTTGTGGCGGTGCCGTCACTGTCGTTGTAGGTGGATAGCTAGGTTTAACTAGCTTTTCACTCAAAAAAGGACGTACCGATGCACATCGTGAGGCCACATCTTGCTGCGTACCCAGAGTGAGTGCTCACGAGCAGACTGCGGGGGCGGCGTGGGGGTGTTTTTCAGGGTTTTGATGAGTGTGGCCAGTCTGCTTTCTAGGGATTTTGTGGTTCTGAGCTCAGCGGATGAGGGTCTCCATGTCCCCCATCCTGATCGGCTTTTGGCATTCTTCTAGGACCGAAGCCTTTGCAAGATCTTCCTACATATTGAATGGGTCACAGGGATTGGGGTGGCAGCCCTTTCTCATTTTGTGTTTCAGCTGGCAAAACTCAAGTCTCAGAAGCTGCTGGGCCCCCCAAAAAGAAGAGGAAGAGAGCACAGAAGAAATCCCGGGAGCGGGAGGAGAAGGCTGCAGAACCCAAGGCCCAGGCCCCTGTGGAGAAGTCTCAAGCCAGGACACCAGTGGCAGCCAAGGAGAAAGAGGATGAGGCCCGCAGCTCGACCGGGGCCCCTGCGGGTGAGGGGGGTGGGCAGGGTCGACTGGGATCTGCGACAGATACAGAAGTGGGCCTCTCTGGTCATAACGGCACGATCAGATCGTGTGAGACTTCCCGAAGAGCGCGTTTTCAGAGGACAGATCACGGGGCCCCTGTGGGTGGATGGGAATCTCAGGAAGTGCACAGTAGTTCCAGGCCACGTAGTAACTGGGATGGCGAGGGGCAAGGCCAGGTCCCCCTGAGGTCCTGCAGCAGCTTGGCTTGTAGCTTTACTGCCCTCACGTCTCTGAAGTGGTGTGAGAGCTGCCTCTGGGTCTGGGGGGCACTGCAGAAGGTGGAAGAAGTGGGAGATGGGTTTGGGCCGCACTTCATGAGGATGTCCTGTCCTGGAGGCCAGTCCAGCTTGAAGAGGTAGGGTAGAATTTACTGGAACTGACCTGCAGATCCACGAGTGGTCACTGGAGGGGGGCAGTGTGTGGAGACTCAGGCTTCGAAGCTGGGCCCTTGGGGAGGGCACAGGAAGGGCGGGGGGTGGGGGCGTCTCCTTTGGGTCCTCTGACTGCTTCTTTGCAGATGGCCTGGCCAGTGAGCCTGGCTCGCTGTTTGCCTTGGACGTTCTGCGGCAGCGCCTGCATGAGAAGATCCGGGAGGCGCGGGGCCAGGTAGGTGGAGGAGGCCTCTGGGTCCCGTGGTGGTTTCCGCACCCTGCCTGGAGAGAAGACGCCCAGGGGCTTGCTGAGGTCGGCCCCAGCTCTGCCAGCTATCATGGGGCTGACGGGGCAGGCGTGGGGGGGCTCAGCCCCTGTTCCCGCCCCTGCAGCGGGTGCCGCCAGGGCCTCGGCAGCTCTGTCCTGCAAGAGGTCAGGTGTAGTTCTTGTCATCTTGGGGAGCTCGGCCCCCAGGGCCCCCCTCCTGCTGGCCATGCTGGGCTTCTGGCTCTTCCGTCCTGCGGCCTTGGAGAGAGGCTCAGCCTCTCCCTTCAGGGAAAGCTGCCTTTGCTACACACCCGCACTGGGCGGCAATTCCTGCACGTTTGTCCGTCTAAATGCACGACAGCCCTGTGAGGTAAGCCAGGGCCTGAGATGAGGTGACCAGCCCGAGGTGACAGGCATGGGACGGACGCTCCAGGACCTCAACCAGCCTCAGCGTGGATGGCATCACCACCCCCCCCCAAGCCTCCTGCTGTGTGGGGACAGTCCCCTAGCTGCTTTCTGCACTGTCCTGGGACAGGCCCGAGGGCCCTGCCTTCCTGCAGTGGTCCAGAGCACTGTTGTCTGCCCCGCAGGGGTCAGAATCGTGCAGTGGTCTGCACAGGTGCAGTGTTCTGACCCAACGCCAAGATCTGGGTGGTGGCCTTGGCTAAGCCCCCTGTCCTTGTCTCTGAAATGGTGGAGGACCACACGTCCCTTATTGGGTCACTGGGGAGACTTAGAGGCAGCATGTTTGGGGAGTGCCCCGGTATGGTAGGTGCCTGGGATCAGGAAGGCACGGTTCTCGTGGGGTCCCCTTGGCCTTGTTTTGGGTGCACTTTGGGTGCCAGGTCACCTCCGGGTGGAACGCTGCACGTGGCGGGCCCATTTTCCTGCCCTGATTCCATGTGCCAGGCTGGGGGCCCCGCGGTTGGGAGAACCTGATGAGTGAGCACCTTCTTGCGCCGCAGGGCAGCGCCAAGGAGTTGTCTCCAGCTGCTTTGGAGAAAAGACGCCGGAGGAAGCAGGAGCGCGACCGGAAGAAGAGGAAGCGGAGGGAACTGAGAGCAAAGGAGAAGGCGGCCGAGGCCCTCGAGGGGGTGGAGGCCGCCGAGCCGCCGCCCGAGGCGCCCCACGAGGAGGCGCAGGCCCAGTCGGGGCTGCTCTTCAACAAGGTGAGCGCTGCGCGGACGTCGGGCGGGTGGAGGTGGGCGCAGCGTGCGGGCCCCAGGCGGGCGGGAAGCGGCGCTCAGCTCACATCGCCCTCTTCCCCCGAGGTGGAGGTGAGCGAGCAGGAGCCGGGCAGCAAGGCCCAGCGTAGGAAGGAGAAGAGGCAGAAGCTGAAGGGGAACCTGACGCCGCTGACGGGCAGGAACTACCGGCAGCTACTGGAGCGCCTGCAGGCGCGGCAGGCCCGGCTGGAGGAGCTGCGGGACCAGGACGCGGGCCAGGCCCGGGAGCTCGAGGCCAAGATGCAGTGGACCAACCTGCTGTACAAGGCCGAGGGCGTGAAGATCCGTGACGACGAGCACCTGCTACAGGAGGCCCTGAAGCGCAAGGAGAAGCGGCGGGCGCAGCGGCAGCGCGCGTGGGAGAAGCGCACGGCGCACGTGCTAGGGAAGATGCAGCAGCGGCAGGACAGGCAGCGGCAGAACCTGCGCAAGAAGAAGGCGGCCAGGGCCGAGCGGCGCCTGGAGAAGGCTCGCAAGAAGGGCCGCATCCTGCCCCAGGACCTGGAGCGGGCCGGCCTGGTCTGAGGGCCTGGATGCCCGGCGCCAACCCGGGTGGCCGCAGGCTCCGGGTCCCAGCGGAGAGCGGACGCCGCCGCGTGCTTGAGAGCCTTTGGATCCAGGGGAGGGGTGACCCAAATCCAGGCCCTAGGCTCCTCTTGTGAGGCCGGAACGCTCCCTGAAAGGTGCGGGGTGGGGGGCGAGGGAGCAGCGAGGAGGGAGGGGGCGTCTTGAGGGGGGGCTTCCCTGGCGCCCTCTTCCTCCCCCATGTTCACAGGAGCGGGAACTGCTGTGTCTGCCCCAAACTCACTTGGAAAAGGACAAAAACCAGCCAGCTCCTGTAGCCTGCGTTGGAGTGAAGTTGACGGGCTCGGTAACTGGGAGACGGCGGGGCCGTCCTCAGGCTGCCTGGAATTGAGTTATTCGAAGTTAATTTCTAAGGTGGGTGAAACATAGAATTTAAGGTAGACATGCACATTAAAAATCCTCAGGTAACCAGTGAAAGGTAGAAACAGCGAACTAGCAGGAAGAACAGCGGAGTGGGGTGGACAGTTATCGATCTAGGAGGAGGCAGGAGAGAAAGAGCAAAACCTAGGACCGAGCGAGGCCAGCGGAGGCGAGGGCACACAGCCAGGGGCGCAGCTAAGCCCAAGCCCGCAGGCGGCCGGGGTGAGCGCACGGGGCAAAACTCAGTGAATCTTGCGGCATGTGGATTATACTTCAGTAAGACTGTCAATAAAGTTCTTTTGACTAAACTCCAGTTAAGAAGCAGATGGTAACCAAAAGGAAGCTGGTGTGGCTGTATCATAAGATGAAGATTTGAAAGTAAAAGGCACTAGTAGAGAGAAAAGAAAGTCGCCACGTAATGAAAGGGGTGCAGGTCACCTGGAAGGTAGAGCAGTCCTGCCCCAGGAGCAGCTTCAAATCTGTCTAGCAGAACCTGACCCGCTACAAGGAGAAATCAATTCACAAACTGAAATGGGAGATTTTTAACATCTCCGTTAGGAATTGATACACCAAGCAGACAAAGTCAGATGCACAGGGAAGGTTTCAACGAGAGCGTTTGTAAGCTTGAGCTGATGGACACACAGAATAGTGCAGCTAAAAACAGTGTGTACCGGGACTTCCCTGGTAGCCCGGTGGTTAGGACTCTGCGTCCAATGCAGGGGGTGCGGGTTTGATCCCTGGTCAGGGAACTAAGATCCTATGTGGCTCGGGATGCAGCAAAAATTTAAAAACAAAACAAAACAGTAGGTACCTCAAGCACACGTGGAACAGTGGTGAAAACTGACCACCGCCTAGTCCATAAAGCAAGTCATATTTCAAAGCGTCGGCATCGTATCTGGCCGTGGAACAATTTAAAAACTTCAGAGGTAATTGTTAAAGGTTCCTGTTTGGAAGTTTAAAAACACACTTCTATGTGAGTCAAAGAGTAACCCCTAGTGGATGTTAGAGAAGGTTTAGGACTGAAAGGTAATGAAAGTGCTGTGCATTAAAATCTGTGGGCCGCAGCTAAGGCAGTGCCAAAAGCACTTTGTAGCCTTAAAAGTGTGCTTATGTGTATCTGTTCTTGGTTATACATCTTAGGAAGTGATTGCATCATGCAGCACAATTTCCTGCCATCTTGCTTGACCTAGCACCTCATTCCAGGGTCCTGTTGTCCCACTCTCTGCACCCAGCAGTTGCTCCCGAATTATTGTCCGTATGTTGCAGTCAGAGTTGGGAGAGTATAAACCCCCTGTGGAAATCGCAGGAGCATCTCAAAAGGCCTGGTGGACGTATCATCGGGTGCTCCCCCTGAAGCCTGGAAGTCCAGGAAGCTCGTCCCTCCGACCTGGAGTGCTGCTGTGTCCCCAGCTTCATGTAGCTGGTGTGCAGGGTGAGCAGGTGGTGCATTTTGGTGGCAGGTGGCATCAGGAGCACCCCATTTCTAGAAGCAGCACTGGACAATAGGAGATACAGCGCAGAAAGGGTGAGGAAATACAGAGAATTCTTCACCTGGTGGGAGACAGAGCCTGTATCCAAGTTGAAACACTGAAAATGCTCCAGCCTCCCTGGGCTTGGCCACTCGTGTCCCTCCCTGGCCCAGGGCTGGGAGCTGATGCACAGAAGCAAGGACATGCTGCACATGATTTTGGTGGCAACCGACGCGTCTCACGGCCAGAGGCAATAGTGGACGATGGAATATGGACAACAGGGAAGAAGAGGTTAAGAACATTACAGAATGAGTCTAGGAGGCCCGATGCACGCCTCTTGGGTGTTGTGCGCCTCAGGCGCAGAAGATGAAATGCAGGGTCATGGGAGAAAACTTCCAAGGGCCTAATGTCAGATAGTTTCAGAGCCAAATGGCAAGAGTCCCCAAGTCAGAAGGTCCCTCCTCCTTCACTCAGCAGGGTGAGTCAGCTGGAAATAGCTGTAACCAGGACACGTGCTCAGGAGCCATGGTTCACCAGGAACTGGGGTTCCAACAGTCCTGCAAGGCCAGGGTAGTTTTGTGCCACTGGCCCCTTTGGGTGAGGCTGGGAAGTAGGCTCCCAGTCAACCTTTCCTTCTACTTAGGGGCTCCAGAAGTTGAACACATGGTTAGAAATTCAGTGAGGAGCAGCATGCAACTGAGTAGCTCAAGTGAAGCTTCTGTTCACCAGACCTGCATCGGGGTGCAGAGGGCAGAGAGAGAGCTGTCTCCAGACCCCCCGTGGGTTGGCGCACCCAGTTCATTGCACTAGCCTGACAACTGTGGGAACCTCGCGTACATGGCCTGTGGAAGTAAGGTGTTCCCTGCCGCCCTCGGGTTCCAGGATCTGCGCTGGCCCAAGAGCATGGTTCTACCCCTGCACCTCCCATGGCGTTCCATCCAGCCTTCAGGGAAGGGCCACCGTGGTGCTTCTCTACTCTGTTCACAGTGCTTTTCTAGTACCTCCGCAAAGGATTGAGTCTTCTGTACCCTCCCCAGACCACCTGTCGGGTGGATGAGCAGGTAACATTGTTAAGACCTTCCAACAAGCCTGCCTCGCTCCTGGTAGAGAGTAGCCTAGAGGAAAGAGAGAGTTCTTACCTCTGTGTCGTCCCAAGGGATTTCTGGAAGGTTCACTTACCTCAGCATGGGCCACTGTGGGTTCCAGGTTTTGGTCAAGCAACAAAGGAAATGATCGGATCCTTTCCAGTACCCTAGCTAGCTCACTCTGAGTCCTGCTTATGGGTGGAGCCCCCTCTGAAACTGCACCCCGCCTTTCTTGGCCAAGCACTTCTAGAATCAGCTCCCACATACTTCCCTGGTTTTTGTCCAATGTAAAGCAGCAGATACTTGTTCATTTAGTCAAAGCTGCTTCTGAATTGGACTTTGTAACTGGCCACTTTGGACCTGCTGAGATCCGACTGTACTTAGCAGTCTAGAGACAAGGTGAGATGGGAGTGAGTTTGAGGAGACTGGCTTCTCCTTGGAGGTAACTTCCTCCGATAAGAGTCTTCAAGCAAGGCACAGCCTTATCAGCCAAGGGAGGAGGGACTGAGTTCTCAAAGTGAGCCTTGGTGAGGTTGGGTATTCAGGGTACCTGAGGCATCCAACGTTGCCTAAATATCCCCATTTCAATTCTGAGGACTGATCAGTGCTCCAGCTTTTCCACGAGAGATCCGGTAAGGTTGTGCATTCGCCTGTTGCTGGGATTTGCTGATGGGCTAGCTAAGACTTGGGTGTTCAGGTAACTCAATCTTGCAGCTGAAAACCAGATGAGAGGTTTTTCTACAGAGTAATAGGAAGTCCCTGATTCTCAGTCCATGTTGACTTTGAGGACTTTGAGCCTATCCCTGTCTTTCTGTTGACTACCGAGCACTGTTAAACGAGCAGCCCCACCCTGCAGTCCTGGAGTTTCTCAAGCCTTTCTCATTTCTCAAGGTGGTGTTCAGCTAGTCTCTCAAAGTCTTGCCTTCAAAAGATATTTGTCTCAGGTGACCACATCTCCAGATAAGTTGTTTTGCAGCTGTGTGCCAATATATCCAGGGTCCCATCCCCTGGTACTAACCAAATTTCTACTACCCTCAGCTAAACTCCAGCCAGATAAATCCCAGGTTTTCCCTAAGTCACTCATGAGAGGTCATGTTATGTTGCATTAAGAAAAGTACTTTTTAACAAATAAGACCAGTAGTTTAAAGTCAGACTGATCACTGGATATGTCTTAGCAACTAGGAATAGAGAAAAACTTCCTCAACTGGATAAATAACATTTACCCCAAACGTACAGATACCATCATACTTAACAGCGAAAAACTCAGAAGTTTCCTGCTAAGATCAGGAACAAGGC
Source organism: Leucopleurus acutus (assembly GCF_964270905.1). Taxonomy (NCBI): domain Eukaryota; kingdom Metazoa; phylum Chordata; class Mammalia; order Artiodactyla; family Delphinidae; genus Leucopleurus; species Leucopleurus acutus. Next base: position 2,030,484 of record NC_139150.1, on the reverse strand, counting down.
AAGAATGTCCCTTCTCATCACTGCTTTTCAGTGTCATAATAGCGAAGTCCTGGCACGTGCGACAGGACAAGAAAAAGAAAATGCAGATTGGGAAGGAAGAAATCAAACTGTCTTTGCAAATGACATGATCGTCAATGTAAACGTCCAGAAGAATTGACAGAAAAACCTGAAACATGATTGTATCAAGGTTGCAGGATACAATGTAAATATTGTAAAAAAACAAATTGCTTTCTTATCTAACAAGTGTTCCTATGAACAAGTGGACTTTGAAACTAAAAATACATTACCATTGGGACTTCCCTGGCTGTCCAGTGGTTAAGACTGTGCTTCCACGGCAGGGAGCATGGTTTCGATCCCTGGTTGGGGAACTAAGATTCCCACATGCCACACGGCCAACAAAGCAAGACAAACAAAAAAGTACATTGCCATTTACACTGTGAAAATTAACAGTTTCCCAGTGCATGTAAAAGTTACGTTTACACTATACTGTAGTCAATTATTAAATGTGCAACAGCATTATGTCTAAAAAAATGTACAGCCTTAATTTAAAAATATTGCTAGAAAATGCTAACCATCATCTGAGCCTTCAGCGAGCTGTAGTAGAATCAAAGATCACTGATCACAAACCGTAACAAATGCCACAGTGAGCATTTTGTAAATATTGTGAGAACTACCAAAATGTGACACAGAGACATGAAGCAAGCAAGTGCTGTTGGAGAAATGGCGCCAGTAGACGTGCTTGACGCAGGGTTGCCACCAACCTTCAATTTGTAAAAAATGCAGTATCTGTGAAGTTCAATAAAAGGAAGCGCAGTAAGAAGAGGCGTGCCTGTAAAGGGAAACCTCACTAACATGGAGTTGGGAGGCCAGAATAGGGAGCTGTCATGCACATATCACTCAACATCAACACTGATGCCAACAGGAAGAGATGTACCTTGCATCTCGGGCAGGAAGTGACACCACTACTGCCAGCAGGAGGAAGGGAGAATTTCTCCTTGCCTGGCAATAGCTCAGTGTCAGACTGTCACAACTCAGCTACCGAAAGGCCACTATACTTTAAACCCCAGTTTACTCCATTGGACTTTTTATTTATAGTAGCCCTTTCCAACGTCCCCTTCTGCTCTATAAACTTTCTTCTCCTTTGCTTTACCAGACTTGCATGTGGTTCACCATAGTTACATGTCCTGAATTACAATTCTTTGCTGCTCCTGAATAAGCCCTTCTTGTTGGTAAAATAACTGGCTGTCTTATTCCTTTAGGTTAGCAGTTAGCACCCCCGAAATGAAGTAATTAGGTATAAGTCTAACAAGCTGTATATTTGATCTATATATCAAAACTCTGATGAAAGTTACCGAAGAAGAACTAAATAAATAGAGATTCTGTGTTCATGGATCAGAAGACTCAGTGTTGTCAAGATGTCAGTTCTTCCCAACTTGATCTACAGATTCAGTGCATTCCCAGCAAGTTAGTTTTTGGACATTGACTGACTGATTCTGAAGTTTATGTGGAGAGGCAAAAGACCCAGAATAGCCACTCGATATTAAAAGAGAAGGACACAGTTGGAGGACTGACACCACCCAACTTCAAGACTATAGTAAGGCTGCAGTAATCAAGACAGCATGGTATTGGTGAAAGAATAGACAAATAGATCAATACAATAGAGGGCAAAGAAATACACCCGCAAAAATATAGTCAACTAATCTTTGAAAAAGGAGCAAAAGAAATACAATGGAAGAAAGATAGTCTTTTCAACAAATGGTGCAGGAAAAACTGGACATCCACTTGCAAAAAAAAAGAACCTAGATGCACAGACCTTACATCTTACACAAGAATTAACTCAAAATGGATCATAGATCTAAACGTAAAGTTCAAAACTATAAAACTCCTAGGAAGTAACAGTAGACAGTTAAATGATCTTGGGTATGGTGATGACGTTTTAGGTACAACATCAAAGGCACGATACATGAAAGAAGTAATTGATGAGCTAGACTTCATTAAAAATTTCTGCTCTGTGGAAGCCGTAGACTGGGAGAAAATACTTGCAAAAGATGCATCTGGTAAAGGACCGTTATGCAGAGCACACACGGAACAGAACAAAACCCTCTCAACCCGCGATCACAAAGTGAGCAACCTGCCTCTAAGCGGGCAGAAGGCACCACAGGCGCCCAGCAGAGAGGAGACTCAGGCGGCAAGTAAGCACGTGAGACGATGCCCAACATCGCTGTCATTAGGGAAGTGCAAATTAAAAACAACTAGGTATCGCTAGCACACCTATTAGAGCGACCAACATGCAGAACGCTGACACCACCAAATGCTGTGAGGCTGCGGAGCAGCGGGAACTCTCACTCATCGCCGGTGGGAACGCACACGGTGCAGCCACTTTGGAAGGCAGTGTGGCAGCTTTCTACAAGACAAAACAAGACTCTTACCGTATGACCCAGCAATCATACTCCTTAGTATTCACCCAAATGAAGTGAAAATTTATATCCGTACAAAATCCTACACAGGGATGTTTATAACAGCTTTATTTATAATTGCCAGAACTTAGCAACTAAGATGACCTTCAGTAGGCGAATGGATAAATAGCTGTTGGTTCATTCACACAGTGGAACATTGTTCAGCACTGAAAGGAGGTGAGCCATCAAGTTAAAAAAAAGACGGGGGAACCCTAAGTACATAATAGTAAGTGAAAGAAGCCAGTCTGAAAAGGCTACAGACTGAATGATTCCAACTATTTACGACATTCTGGAAACGGCAAAACTATGCAGACAGTAGAAAGATCAGTGGTTGCCAGGGGTTAAGGGGAGACGGAGGGATGAACAGGCAGAGCACAGAGGATGTTTAGGGCAGTGAAACAATTCTGTATGATACTATAATGGTGGATACGTGTCATTATACATTTGTCAACGCCCATAGAAGGTACAGCACCAAGAGTGAGTCCTGATGTAAACTGTGGGCTTTGGGTGATAATGATGTGTCAGTGTAGGTTCATTGATCATATTGTATGGTTCAGGATGCCAGTAGTGGGCGAGGTTTTGTGTGTGGAGTCAAGAGGTTCTATGGGAACTCTGTACTTTCCACTCAGTTTTTCTATGAACCTGAAACTGCTCCTAAAAAAGTAAAGTTTAGGGCTTCCCTGGTGGCGCAGTGGTTGAGAGTCCGCCTGCCGATGACAAGAGGATAGGAGCGCTTGCGCTTGGTCACCTTTAGTTTAAAGGAGAGCTTTGATTTAGCTGAGAGCGCACGGTTGACAATAGTAGTCAAAACGAAGAGGGGCATGGCAGACGCTCCCACTGTCGAGCACTTTGCCAGGCTTTCGCCGACGTGCCTGTCTCGTGCTGGAGCAGAGTCCGGCGAGGCTGGTGAGGCCTGTTTTCCAGGTAGACGGTGAGAGGCCACAGTCTGCCTGGATTGAAGCATCCAACTTCAGGGGCTTCTAGGCACTGGGGCTTCTTGGTCAACTTTGGGTATGCATTGAGATACACTGGAACTGGGAAGGGCTGTCAGGGAGAAGGGGTGGGGCAGTCATCCTCTCCTGGCCACCAGGGGACTCGTGGAAAAGCTCAGGATGATCCTCTCTGCCTGGGGCTGGAGTGCACACTGAGCGTGTGAACAACGTCCCAACCGTTGAGTTCAGGGCATCTCCTTAGCTGATGCCAGAACCTGGAATAGGAGCTTCTGCTGGTCCTGGGCTCCATGTTGGGGGACTGGTGGCTGGATTGAAAGACCAGGTTTGCTGTTGTCAGATCTACTGGGTGACGGATGCTCTTGGGTGCCCGTGGGCATAGGTACCAGTGACCCAAACATGGGAAGGTGCGAAGGAAGTGCACAGAAACAGTGCCTGGTGGTGGCGGATAGGGCTCTGTGCCCGTGGGCAGTGTTCCTTTGCAAAATTCAGCAAGTCCTCTTGTTCCCAGAGCACAGAGAACACCTAAGGCTGTGGTCTGTGAGAGGCAAGGTCAGCCTGTCGATGGGCAGGCATCAAAGCATGGAGGCAGGAGAGATTCAGGGTGAAACTGTAGTCTGGGAGTGGCCTGGACTGCCAGTTGGGGTGGATAGTGCCTGGTAGCCTGGTCCACTCCAGTCTGTAATTATCTACCCAACAATGCAGACCTGGGGAGAGGCCCTGTGACCGGCTGTTGTTTGGGGCTGGTGAGAAGACGCCTTTGATTAGCCAGGCAAAGAAGAGCCAAGTAAACCTAAAGTTAGCAGAACAAAGGAACTAATGAAACTTAGAGCAGAGATAAACAGAACAGAGGAGCACTCGAGAAAGTCAATGAAACCAACAGTTCTTTCTTTTAAAGATTTACAAAATTTGACACGTACGGGACAATTTTATGGAACAAGTCGCTTAACCTAGATGAGACGGGAAAATTCCTAGAAACACACAAACTACCAAAACTGACTCAAGAAGAAATAGAAAACCTGAGTAGACCTATAATAAGTGAGTAGACTGAAGCAGTGATAAGAACTTCCCAACGAAGAAAAGCCCAGAACCTGATGCCTTCATTGGTGTTTTGTCTCAGACACTTAAAGATGTAACACCAATCCTTCCCAAACTCTTAAAAACGAAACAAAACAAGCAAACAAAAAAACAGGAGGAGGGGACACTTAAATTCACTGTGATGCCAGCATTAACTTGATTCCAAAGACATCACAAGAAAAGACGTCTACAGGCCAAAATCCATGACGAATAGAGATGCAAAAATCCTCAGTAAAATACTGGCAAACAAAATCTGTCAGCATATTGAAAGGACTGTCATCATGACCAAGTATGATTTATCCCTGGAACAAAGGGCTGTTTAACACAGTTAAATTAATCAGTGTCATACAACACATCAGAAAAAACACATGAGCATTTCAATTGATGTAAAGAAAACATTTAAGCATTTGAAGAAACCCAAACCTTTTTATAATACGTGATCTCAATAAAATGGAAATAGAAAACATTTCCTTCACATGATATAGACTGTTTATGAAAAACTCACGTGTACATTCTACTCAGTGGAGAAAGAGCGAAGGCTTTCTCCCTAAGAACCGGAATAAGTCAGTGATGCCCACGTTTGCTTTTCATGTCAATATTGTAATGGAAATTTGGCAAAAGCAACTAGACAAGACATATATCAATAAAATAGAATTAAGAATCAAAAAATGAACCCAAGCAATTGGTTTTGAATGTGGATATCAAGATCATTCAATAAAAGAGAAACAGTCTCTTCAACAAATGGTGCTAGGAAACTGAATGCCCACACGCAGCAGAGTAAAGCTGGAGCCTTACCTCGCATCATATAAAAAATTAACTCCAGATGGATCAATGACCTAAATTTAAGACCTAAAACTCAAGCATCTTAGAAGAAAACATAGAGCTAAACTTCATACGCTTGGATTCGGCAATGATATATTTAATATGATACCAGTTGTTCTAGAGACAAAAGAAAAAACAGATTAAGTTGGACTTTATCAAAATGCAAAACTTTTGTGAGTGAAAGGACAATCTCAAGAGTGTATAAAGAAAACCCATATAATGGTATAAATTATTTGAGCATAATAAATCTGATAAAGATCTTGTATCCAGAATATATATAAAGACTCCTATACTCAAGGGCATAAACACAGCTTAATTAAAAATAATAGACATTTCTCCAAAGAAGATACACAAATGGCCCATTAGGCACATGGAAGGATGCACAACATCACTAGATATGAGGGAAATGCAAACACCACAATGACACCGCGTCACACCCGCTAGGATGGCTAGAATTGAAAAACAGAAAATAACAAACGTTGGAGAGAATTTGGGGAAATTGGAATCCTCATACATTGCTGGGGCGGGGCTGCCATGGAGTAGGGGGCGTGGGGAGCAGGCAGGGAATGCTTCATGGGTATGGGGTTTCTTTGGGGGGTGATGAAAATGTGGAACTAGATAGTGGTGAAGGTGCACAGCACAGTAAATGAAATGTAGTTAGTGCCACCGAATTGTACAGTTAAATATGTTTGAAAAGATAAACTTATTTATTTTTATGGAAGTGTAGTTCACTTACAGTGTTGTGTTAGTTTGTGCTGTAAATATACTTATTCTTTTCCATTATGGTTTATCCCAGGATACTGAATACAGCTCCCTGTGCTATAAATAGGACCTTGTTGTTAATCCACTCTACATATAACAGCTCGCATCTGCTCATCCCAAACTCCCAATCCAGTCCTTCCCCTGCCCCTCCCCCTTGGCAACCACGAGTCTTTCCTCTGTGTCTGTGAGTCTGTTTCTGTTTTGTAGATAAGTTAATTTGTGCCATATTTTAGATTCCATGTAGAAATGATACCATATGGTGTTTTTCTCTTTCCGACTTACTTCACTTAGTAAGACAATCTCTAGGTCCATCCATGTTGCTGCAAATGGCATTATTTCATTCTCTTTTATGGCTGAGTAGTATTCCATTGTATATATGTACCACATCTTCTTTATCCATTCATCTGTCAATGGACATTTAGGTTGTTTCCATGTCTTGGCTATTGTGAACAGTGCTGCCGTGAACGTAGGGGTGCATGTAATATGAACTTTTATATGAAAGTTAACACATAAAGTACAGGTAGCCATAAGGTATATGAAAAGAAAAAAAAGACAGAAAAGCAGAAAAAGGATGCCCTCACAGGTGAGGACAGGAAGACTCTGGTTCTGGAGGCGGCACTGGCTGTATTTTATGAGCCGTTACTGGAGGTGGGTACAGAGCTTACTGTCACTGTGGGTCGGTGACTGCAACAGGCTGAAGCTCTAGAGCTGGTACTAGCGTTGACTCTTGCTGTGTGGACTGCACCAGCCGTAGCTCTGCAATGGCTTTCAGGGCTGGCTCTAGGGCAGGAGGTGGTGCGAGGGCTAGATCTGGAGCTGGTTTTAGTTCTGAGACTTACTCGCTCTACCTCTGGAATTGCTGTTGGAGGAGGTTCCGGCTCTAGAGCTGGCAATGGAGCTGACACCAGAGCTGGTGATGGAGCAGTCCCTATCTCTGGATGCTGGTAATGCTGGTGCCTGAGCTACTCCTAGCTTTGGTGTTGGAACTAGAGCTGCTGTGACAGCTGCTGTTGGCTCTGGGGCTTGCACAGCTCTAGCATGGAACTAGTGCTAGCGCTGGCTCTGGAGCGGACTCCGATTTGAGTTGGTTCTGTTTCTAGGTCTGGTGCTAGAACTATCGCCAGAGTTTTCACAGGAGTTTGTAATAAAACTGCCTCTATCTCTGTAGTTCGTGTTCAGACTGGTACAGAGGTCTTTCTACCTCTAGTTTCAGTGCTAGAGTTGATGCTGGAGCTGCCTCTACCCCTGGTGGTGGTGCCAGAGCTGCCTGTGGCTCCGGAGCTGCTTCAAGAGCTGGTGCCAGCCTGGGCTTTAACATTGGAGCTCATGCTAGAGCCAGTGGTTCGTCCTCTGAACCTGGCATTGCCTCTGACTCTTGCAGTTGTTGTTGGAGCTGGTCCTGGTTCTAGATGAGGTCTGCCTCAGTCTGCTCCTGTGTACTATGTGGGGCTATGGCATCCCTTCTGTCAGGGGTGGGCATGCTGCCAGGAAGGCCCAGTTGGGCTCATTGTCAAAGCAGCCATTCGGAAGACGCCCGCAGGCTGGGCGTTGCCAAGCTCGCAAGGATGCTCTAGTACGTGTTACCACTGTCCATGTGCAGGCTGATGTGGGTGACGCAGTGTTGCCCACGTGCTGGATGGAGAGCTGCAGTGAGGACCTGTGGTTGCAGACCCCTGAGACAGAGAGTGTGTGGGTGTGTGGTTGAGGCTCCAAAGCGGGAGGTGATGCCGGGGACCAAGCCGATACCAGGTCTTTTCTGTAACTGTGGTGGGCAGCATGGTCAGCCGATCCTCTGGACCCTGCAGGGCACCCCAGGCTGGCGAGCAGCTCAGGAGCTTCTAGAAGCTCTGTTCAGGAGCTGGGGCTTCCTGGCCCCTTCTGTGAGTGTAGAGTGGGGAACTCTGGTACCAGGAATGGAGGGGCTGGGAAGGGCTGTCAGGGAGAAGGGGTGGGGCAGTGATCTTCTTTTCCTGGACATCAGGGGACTCTGTGTCAAAGCTCATATTATCTCCTCCGCTTTGAATTTGGAGGAGCTAGCGAGTGTGCAGTGAGCACATGGGCAAAGGCCCTGCTGCAGAGGTCGCTGGGCGGGAGCTGTCCCTGGTCCTGAACCCTGGGCTGGGGACCCGGTGACTGGGTGGCGGGGCCGGCTTTGCAGTGGCTAGATCCACAGGGTGAGTGGGTACTCTGTGGGACTCGTGGTCACAAATGGCAGCGACCCGTACTAGGAACTTGTGAGGAAAGTGCACAGAGGGCAGTGCCTGGGGGGTGCACGGGGATCAGTGCCCATGGGCAGTGCTCCTTGGCAAAGTCAGCTTGTCCTTTGGGTCCCGGAGATCAGGGGGCACCTGAGGCCACTTGTGGTCTACTGGAGGTCATGTCAGCCTGCTGGCAGCAGGAGAAGTTCAGGGTGAAACTGGGCCTGGGGGGGTGACCGGGGCTGGCAGGTCAGTGGGAAGGCATCCACCTGACCTTTGTCACTCCAGTCTGTAAGTGGTTAGTTATCTAGCCAGACAGTTGCTGGGGAGGGCAGCCATGTGACTGGCCAGTGCTAAGGACCAATTAGAAGATGCCTTTTGCAGTCTCGAGTCCCTTCTGCTTCAGGTGGAGGAGGGTCGAGTTAGCTCCAAGCCTGACCTTCACCCCTTTGCTGGAGGTCGTCTTTGTCAGGACACAGTCAGAGTCAATGGTAGAGCTCATAGCATAGAAGGTGTTGGCATTTCCAAGGGTCTTCACCTCTGTGGGGGAGGGTTATGGGAGGGGCAGTTGAACTCATGAGGGGGCTGCAGGGCAGGGAGAGGGAAAGGCATAGAGACAGGAAGCAGATTAGTGGGTGTCAGGGGTTGAGAGAGTGAGGTTTGGGCCATGACTGCTTAATGGGTACAGCGTTCCACATTGTGGAAAGAAATGAAAATGTCTGGAACTAGAGGGTGATGGTGCACAGAACGGAGGATGTAGTTAATGCTGCTGAATTGTACAATTTAACATCATTACAAGGCTAATTTTAATTGAATCTGAATTTTAACACATGAAATATAAAAAAACCCACAAAGATCACATAAAAGAGAAAAGTAAGAAAAAATTGCCTTTGTGGGCGAGGTGAGTGAGCTCTGCTGCTGGAGCTGGTGTTGCTGGTGCTGAAGTGATGCAGGGGTGGCGCTGGCACTGGAGCTGGTGCTTCAGCTGAGGCTAGAGATGCTGCCGGCTCTGGCTGTGGACCTGGCCCAGGAGCTGTGCCCCAGCTGGGGTTGGAGCAGGCTCTGCCTCAGGTCGTGGTGCTGCAGCTGCTTCGAGAATTGGTTCTAGTTCTGAGCTGACTCTACTCTCTGGCACCGTTTCCAGATTTGGTGCAAGAAGCAGAAACTGTCAAGGCTTCCACTACGGGGCTAGTCCAAGTGTTTGGGTGGAAGGGACTTTAGTTCTGTAGCTGGTGGCAGAGCTGACATTAGTCCACAGCTGGTGCACACTGTGGTGCTTTCAGTCGCTCTAGCTTTGTAGGTCGAGGTAACGCTAGCTTTGCTGCATGTATCAGACCTAGCTTTAGTTACACAGGTGGCAAACAGTCCTGTGATGGCACTAGCTCTCCTCCTGGACCTGGTGCACACGCTGGCCGTAGCTCCGAGTTGCTGCTCTAACTGACTGTGCAGTAGGTGCCGGCTCCAGGGCTGCTGCTGAAGGTGGCGCTACAGCCAATGACACAAATGACTCTGGCTCTAGAGCTGCTTTTACTTCTGTAGCTGTTTCTGCATCTGGATCTAGATCTCAGATTGTAATAGGCCTGGTGCTGGAGCCAGATCAGCTCTAGATTTTGAGATGGCACTGAAGCAACAGGAAGAGAAAAGATGACCAACCTGACAGCCTTTCCATGTGACCTCCCAAAGAAAGAAATACCTCACAGCCTTTCACAGTAGCGCTAGAGCTGCCTCTAGAATTGGCTCTAATACTGGGGATGGTCTAACTCTGGCAATGGTGCCAGAATTGGTGGGAGACTTGGTGATGGAGATGGCCTTAGCTCTGGAGTTATAACCAGAGCCCACTCTTATTCTGGAGCTGGTCCAAGTGTTTGAGCTGGATGTGGCTCTAGCCTGTAGCTGGCACAAGCTCTAGCTCAACAGTTGGCACCAGAGCGGGCACCAGTGTACAGAGGGTGCAAGTTCTAGTGCTTAAGTGGCTCTAGCCCTGCAGCTGATACCGGAGCTAGCTCTAGCTCCACAGCTGGTGCAAGAGCTTGTGCTACAGATGCCCTAGCTTTGTAGCCCCCCTTTCAGTGGCTGTGGGTGAGATGCTGTCCCACCCGTTATGCTGTGAGCTCCGAGGGCAGGATGGTGTCTAGGATATAAAATACTGTGATATTCCAGGTGCCTGCACACAGCAGGGAGCAGTGCACAGGTGCCGGATGCATGCAAGAGTAAATGAACACAAGACATCTTTATCCCTCAGTGTTCTCATCTACCTCGTAATGCTGTTGGAAGGATTACATTGAATCATTAAAGCTTTAAGTGCCTACTATACACCAGGCACTCTTCTGGAGGCCTGATAATACAGAACTGAACAAGCACGGAGCTGACTGGAGCAGGGGTTAGATGAGGAATTCGGGTCAAGTGTCCCAGCTCAGTTGGGAGCAGCAGGTTCTGTAGGCGTCCCTGTGCAGCAGCTCAGGACCAACCTGGGTAGGGACTGTGGCGGAGGGGGTGTGGGATCCTTGGTCTGAGCATCCGTGCTGCTCATGTACTGCTGCCTTCACTGTCCCCAGTTTTTCCATCCATAAATGGGCTTGTGAATATCTTTGTCCCTAGGTTCCTCCATGAAGTTGATCCTCACCCTCTGAGACGCACAAGGAAGAACTCCCCATTATCTGTCTTCTTGCTGGAATCCCGTAGGGCTGGAGGTTGAGTTTTCCAGGGGCACTAGACAATGTTATTATAGGGGACTGGTTAGAGGTCCCCCTTTGGTCAGTGGCTGAGCTGGGCCAGAAGCTTTCAGCTCTGACCCCCAGTGGACATAAAGATCAGGGCATTGATGACACACAGGTCAAGGTGTCCTCATCAAGGTACTTGAAAAAGGCAGCTCAGAGTCTGAGGGACTCTCCAGTGAGGGTCGGTGCCGCCTGCACTCCGAGCCAGGGGGACATCCCTCCAAATGGCTCCTTAAAGATCTTCCTCCCCTCACTCTTCTTCCTATTTCCTTCCCCAGCTACGTCGTATTTCATCGTGTGCGTGTTCGTTATTTATCCCTCTCCTCCTGGAGGGAACTGGGACGTTTCCAGTCTTTTGCTCCTGTGAGGAAGGTGCAGTGAACAACGTGTACACGCGGCAAGTGTAGAGGTGCTTCTATGGGGTGAATTCCCTGCGCTGGAATTGCTGGGTCAGAGGGTAAATGCATTTGTAATTCTGACAGACATGCCCAAACTGCCTCCATGGGAAGACAACTTATATGCCCACCAGCAATGAGCCAATTTCCTATTCTACCAGCTTCAGAATGTATTTTCGAACATTTAGATTGGACAATTTTGCCATATTATGACTAAGATTGAGGATATTTTCCCGTGTTTAACACTGTGTCCGGTAATGTTTCTTGCCCACTTTTCAACATCCGTTGCTCTTTTATTTATCGACTTCATGAAACTCTTTAGATGGGGGGGTTGTTAGCCCCTTTGCCTGACATGTGGGTCATCACGACTTTTTTTTTTAAGTTATGGCATCTCCCCACAAACTGTGTATTGTTAAGATGTCAGTTCTCCCCAGTTTGATCACTAGAAATACAATTTCTATGAAATAGCTCAGCAGTTATCTCTTTGTGGAAACTGATGGGGTGATTTCACAATTTATACGGAATACAAAGGACCAAGAGTACTCAGGATAATCTTGAAGAAGAACACAGTTACACCACCAGACAGCCAGACTTGAGTTCGGGTACAGTAATGAAGGTAGTGAGGCAGTGGTGTGAGGACAGACGCACAGAACAACAGAAGAGTGCGGAGTCCATCTCCAACTCAGGCATCCAGACATTTATGAATCTTACAAGCATGTTGATGGAAACCAGACATAAAAGAGTACATTGTGAGGATGGCTGAGAATACAAAAAATAATCAGTACACTGCAGCTCGTTCACAGATGGACACAATCCAAATGATCACCTCAACTGATGTGGAAAAGGGGTTTGACAAGATTCAATACTTTTTTATTTTTTATTTTATTTTTTTTTTTGCAGTACTCAGGCCTGTCACTGTTGTGGCCTCTCCCGTTGCGGAGCACAGGCTCCGGACGCGCAGGCTCAGCGGCCATGGCTCACGGGCCCAGCCGCTCCGCGGCATGTGGGATCTTCCCAGACCGGGGCACAAACCTGCGTCCCCTGCATCGGCAGGCGGACTCTCAACCACTGCGCCACCAGGGAAGCCCTCAATACCTTTTAACGATAAAAATACTCAACAAACTAGGAATAGAAGGAAACTACCTCAACGTAATAAAGGCCACTTCTGAAAAAGCCACATTTAATATAATAGTGAACGGTGAAAGATTGGAATATTTTCCTCTAAAATCAAGAACAAGGCAATGATGCCTGCTTTTGCCATTTCTATTGAACAAAGTATTGGAAGGTCCCAGCAAGGGCAGTTAAGCAAGAGAAAGAAAAGGCATCCAAATTGGAAAGGAAGAAGTTAATCATATCTGTGCACAGATAACCTGCTCTTATATGTGGGAACTCTTAAAGATTCCACCAAAAAAACCCCTGTAGAACTAATAAAGTAATTCAGCAAAGTTGTAGGACACAAATTCAACCCACAACAATTAGCGGCATTTCTATATACTAAAAACAATCCAAAAAAGAAATTAAGAAAACAATTCCATTTACAATAGCATCAAAAAGAATAAAATACTTAGGAGTAAACCCAAGCAAGGAGATGAAAGCCTTGTACAATGAGAATTACATTACATTGTGGAAAGAAATTAAAGATCCGTAACTGGAAAGACACCTGTGCACAGACTGGAAGACAGTATTGTTCGTACTACCAAAATGATCTACAGATTCAATACAACCCGTAACAATCCCCATGACTTTTTTTTCAGAAATGGAAATATTTATCTAAAATTCATACGCAAGCTCAAGGGAACCTGAGTAGCCAAAACAAAGGTTAAAAGAACAACACAGGAGCACAGGAGAATACACACTTCCTGACTTCAAGACACATTACAGATCTTCATTCATTAAGACCATGTGGCACTGGCAGAAAGGCACATAGGCTAAAAGGTAGCACAGATGTCCCGTAGATGAAGCCTTGTGTATACGTTCAAGTGACCTTCAATAAGGGAGCCAAGGCACACAATGGGGAAAGGACAGTCTCTTCAACAAATGATGCTGGGAAAACTGGATGTCTACATGCAGAAATGAAGTTGGATCTTTACAGTATACCATATAAAAATTAACTCAAAATGGATTAAAGTCCTAAGTGAAAGTCCAAAAGTTGTGAAACTCCCAAAAGAAAACAGAAGGGAAATGCTTCATGACATTAGATTGATAATGATTTCCTGGATACGACAGCAAAGCCACAGAAAACAACATCAACAACGAAATAGTCGAAGAGGATCACGTCAAAGTTAAAACCATTGTGCATCAAAGGGCACAACAGGTGAAACGGCAACCCACAGAGTGGGAGAAAATATTTGCAAATCATGTATCTAATAATGGGTTAATATCCAGGAGAAATAAATACTCCTACGGTGCAATAACAAAAACAACCTTATTAAAAATGGGCAAAGGACTTGAATAGACATTTCTCCAAAGATGATATACAGATGGCCAACAAGCGTTTGAAAATATGCTCAATATCACTAATCATTAGAGAGATATAAACCCAAGACACAAACAGATATAATCTCACCCTCATTAGGACGGCTAATTAATTTAAAAAGAAAGAAAAATGTTGGCAAAGATAATGGAGAAATTGGAACACCTGTGCACGGTGGCTATGACTGTAAAATGGTGTAACCACTACGGAAAACAGTGCGGAGGTATCTCAAAAAATTAAAAATGCAACTACCGTATAATCCAGCAATCCCACCTCTGTGTACATATTCAGAAGAATTGAAAGCAGGGTCTGGAAGAGTAATTTGCACACCCAAGTTCACAGCAGCACTATTCACAACAGCCAAGTGGTAGAAGCCTCCCAGATGTCCACCAACACGTGAATGAATAAAGAAAATGTGGTATATCTACATAATGAAATGTTATTCAACCTTAACAAGGAAGGAAATCCTGACAGGTGCATACATCATAGACGAACCTTGAGGACATTATGCTAAATGAAATAACCCAGTGCCCCAAAGACAAACACTGTTTGAAGCCACTTCTAGGAGGTACATAAAGGAGCCTTATTCATGGAAATGGAAGCTAGAACGGTGGTTACCGGGAGCTCGGGGCAGGGGAGAAGGGGGAGTGTTGTTTAGGGCACAGTGTTTCAGGTTTGCAAGATTAAATGCTCTGGAGACTGGTTTCACAGCAGTGTAAACACACTTAAGACTATTGATCTCTACAATTAAAATGTAAATTAAATGTTATGATTTTTTACCACAATGAAAGAGTACATTGTTTGATTCCATTTAAATAAAGTCCAACACAGAGTCACTCATGTGGACATTTTATGTTGAAGGTGTTTCAGAGCAGTGGGAGAGGGTACTTTTAAGTATAGATAATAAATGGCCCAGGGTCCGCCTGTTATCCATATTGGAAAAATTCAGCTTTACTCTTACCTCACAGCATAAACAAAAACCAGTACGAGGTGGATTTTAGATATAAGTGTGAAAATTTCAAGTAGTAATCTTACTAATATATAACTTAAGTTTATTAGTAATAATCTTACTAATATATAACTTAGGATATTTTCAAGATCTTGGGACAGGCAAAGATTTCTTAAACATCATATACTCACTATTTTAAAAAATCATGATAGGGCTTCCCTGGTGGCGCAGTGGTTGAGAGTCCGCCTGCCGATGCAGGGGACATGGGTTCGTGCCCCGGTCTGGGAAGATCCCACGTGCCGCAGAGTGGCTGGGCCCGTGAGCCATGGCTGCTGAGCCTGCATGTCCGGAGCCTGTGCTCCGCAACGGGAGAGGCCACAGCAGTGAGAGGCCCGCTTACCGCAAAAAAAATAAATAAAAATAATAATAAAAGAAAGAACAGGTAAAGAAAGAGAGAGAGAAACCAGATTAGGGGGTGTCAGGGTCTAAGGAGGGAGGAACGGGGAGTGAGTGCTTTTGGTACAGGGTTTCCCTTTGGATGAAATATTCTGCACCTCGAGAGTGAAGGTTGCACAGAACTGTGAATGCACTTAGTGCTCATAGATCGTTAAATTTTAAATGGTGGAAGCTTAGATTTTATTCTTTTAAATTTAAAACCTAAAACTGACACTATATATTGATAAAATGTAAAATGAAAAAACAGATTAGGAAAAAAAACCCAGACAATAACAGGGGAGGAGAAGGAAAGTTCTGGTGCGGGAGTGGGGTGGGAACCGGCACTGAGGGTAGCGCCAGAGCTGCAGGGGTGGCCGGTCCTAGGCTGGCTCTGGCTTACGTAGAGGTACAGGTGCAGGTGATGCCTCTCTCCGTAGGCCTGGTAGGTCTCCGCCATCTTCAGGTCTCCTACAGGCGCCAGTGCAGGTGACGGTTCCCCCTGCAGGGGTGGTGGGTCCTCAGCCAGCTCTGCGTCTCCTGCAGGACCTGGTGTGGGCAGCCACCCAGGCCACTGCCGGGCCCTCACTCCCAGCCTGTCTGTGCTGGCCCTTCATGGTGGTGTGGCGACTTGCCCTCGATCAGAAAAATGGAGTGTGTGTCCCTGACGACCACAGATCCCAGCTGATCTCCTGCGCGGATTCTCCTGCGAGGACAGCTGATGCTTTTTCTGCCCACTGGAACTTCTCCTCCCAGAGCAGACAGTTTCTGCACTTCTACCCGGGATGAAGTGAGACCCACCTCCAGGACTGGGGATAGACCTCGGGCAGAAGGGCGCCGCCCCAGCTCCGCACATCCCACCCCGTCACCTTGACCTGGGGGGTCAACACGACTGGCCCCTCATCGGGGCAGGCCAACTTGACACGATCCCTCCCTTCCATGCACACGGGGAGGGGACACAGAGCTCCCCAGGTGGGACCCCAGAGGCGGCCTGGTTGGGACCGGGCTGCCCTGGGCCTACCTGTGTCACCTAAGGGTGCCTCCAGGCAAATGGCCAGACGCGTCTGTGGCCACAGCCTCAGGACATCAGGACGCAGCAGGAGGACATGTTGCTCATTGCAGGGCTCTGGCCGAGCGAGCTGGCCAGGGGCTTCTCTAGAACGTGGTGCCTGTGACCGGGTTCCTAGTTCTGTGGGGCTCTGTCGTCGGGGGAGTGAGGTCACTTCCTGGGGTCCCCATACTCGGGCTTCCTGCTCAGACATGAGCTCCCCAAGGGCCCTTCTGGGCTGCTGACGGCTCACCCCCACCCCATGCTGTGTCCCTGCACGGTGACACCAACAGGGAGGCCCGGGTGCCGCCAGGACCCCAGCTCTGGGGACACAGCTGGGCTCAGACCCGGCTCCCCCTTGTCACCCGTGATGTGACCCTGGACAGGCTGTGTGCCTCTCAGGGCCTCACCAGTCTCCCCACCTGCACAGTGGGGTCATTCTAACATCTACTTCCTAGAAGCGTCATCAGGCGTAGACACCTATGAACACCTACAGTGCCTGTAGAGCCCGTGGGCTGGGATCACACAGGGCTCATCACAGGCTTGGCAGTGGGAGGCCCACAGGAAGGGCTGGGGTAGCGCAGAACACAACTCTCACAGGCCTGCGTCTGCCCGGGGGTCTAGGGACAGTCGCTTCGCTCCTCTCTCTTTCTCAGTACCCCCCGGGAGGGGTGAAAGTAATGACACTCTGACATCATCCCCCTCTAGCAACAACCTTCCAGGTCCTCCTGTCATGTTTAAACTCAGGTCCAGGCGTCTCACCTCGGCCTGTGGGTGGGCCGCCCCACGACGGCTCCCAGCGTCCCTGCCTCTGCCACACATGCCTGTGTCATCCCTCCCCTGAGGGTGGTTGGGCTTTGGGACTGGGTTCAAACTAACAGAATTGGGCAAAAGGGATGGGCGGTTGTTTCCAAGACTGGCTTATGGAAAGTCTGTGACTTTCTGCCTGGTTCCCTCCCTCCTGTGTTCATTCCCCCTCCCTGTCTCTGTCTCTCTGTCTCTGGTCCAATGTTCTAGAGAAGCAAGATCAGGTATTAACGAGCTGCCCTAAGGGGCTCCAGTGCAAAGAACCGACACTGGGTCCCGGCCCACAGACAGGAAAGACCCGAGCCCCCGTCCACACTGAATCCCGCCAATAGCCCGAGAACGATCTCAGAGACGGACCCCTCCCTCACTGAGCCTCAGCTGAGACCACAGCCCAGCCTCCTGGGGGACCTCGGGGCAGAGGCTCCCAGCTGAGCTGAGCCTGCCTCCTGGTCACAGACACCGAGAGGGTCAGTGTTTGTCCTTGTACGCGCTACGTTAGGGGATGCTGTCGCCGGGCACAGACACCGGGACGTCCTTCCGGCCCCGGGTCTGGCCCTGCCTCCCGCATCCCCCCACCTCCTCTCCTCCCAGCTCTCTCCAGCCACACTGGCTCCTGTCTCGCCTGCTCTCCGGCCAGAGTCTCTTCTGCCTCCGAGTCTCTGCACCTTTGAGCCGCCCCCCGCCCCCCGCTCACTGTCACGGAGTGTGCAGGGCTGGCTGCTCTTGTCTCTCTGGTCCCGGCATCAAGGTCACCAGGGAGCCTTTTAGACCCCCAGGGGCTCCTGGCCCTCCTTCCAGGGCCCTGACTCATTCCCTAGAGCACTTGCTCTTCTCTCCCACGTGGATTTGCTTTCCTGCTCTTGTCCATCTGCCCCTCCAGGCTGTGAGCTCCTGCAGGGCAGGGACCATCTGTCATGTCAGCACCGCCCGCAGGGCTAACAGGGCCCCTGCTCAGGGTGAGTGCAGGGGGGACGGTAGCTGAATGATCTATAGAGGGTCTCAGAGCCCCCTCCCGCCTCTGAGCAGCTCCCACTGTGGGCCTGGAGGCTAACAATAAAAGGTGCCTGTTGGGTCCGCGGCAGGGGGACGCCCAGAATGACCCCGGGTGTCCCTCCCCTGCTCCAGTTGCTCCATCCGGTAGCGTGCGCGCAGCCTGCCCCCTGGTGGTCATCCCTGGAACTGCAGCCCCCAGGCAGGAGACCAGAAAACTAACCACGGAACTTGTTGGGGGTCCTCAAGGCAGTGGTTCCACCAGGGCCGAGGGGGCAAACGAACAGGACCTGCCGGCTCCTGGGGGATGAGAGGGACCTCAGAGCCTCTCTTGCTCCCCTCCTTCCCTCCACTGTCCTGGTGTCCAGTTCACTCCGGAGACCTCCTCATTCCCAACCAAGGCAGTGACTCCACCCACTTCCAAATGAGGACCCCCAGGCGCCAACAAGGAGAGTCTTGTCCCTGGTCCCCGACGAGTGGTCCAGTCTCTGCCACCTTCTGCACCCCAGGTCCCCTGTCCCCCAAGTCCCCAGGATGCCCCCTGCTCAGAAGGGCCTCGGGGGCTAGAAAGCATTTTCCAAGGACTCAGAGCACAGTGGGTCAGGGATAGAGAACCAAGGCCCGCAGACTCCTCTGCAAGCTTATGGGACCCTAGGGATCACCCCGTCTGTGCACCCACTTTACAGAGAAGTAAGCTGAGGCCTCCTCTCTTGCAGCCCCTCCACAGTAGGGAGGGGGTCACGTAGTACTTCGCGGTGCCCATAGTAGTGGACAGAGGGCCCCAGACCCTGTCTTCTCCAGGCAGCTCCAGGGGTGGCGAAACCAGGCAGCCCCCTGGGCACCCTGGGGACCCCCTGCCCTGGCATCTCTCCCCTCCCCATGCTATAGGCCCGGGCATGTTGCTAGGATACTGGATACCCCTGCCCCGTGGCAGAGCTGCCCCCAACCTCCTTCTTCTCACCCCCTCACCTCCCCTGTATGTTCTCCCCTTCTGATACCAGGCAGGGCAGTCAGAGTGTGTGTGTGTGTGTGTGTGTGTGTGTGTGCGCGCGCGCTCTTGTGCGGAGGCCCGGAGGAATGGGCCCCACGTGGGAGGGGTGGGCAGGGGTCCTCCAGGATCTGAGGGTCTCTCATCCCAGTGCAAACCCCATGGGAGATTGAGGCTGGCCGGGGAGGCGGGAACCCTCCCTGCTCCTGGTGGAGCTGGTGGACTCTGCCCACCTCCTGGGCCCCGGAACAGTCCTGCCTCTCCCGGCCTCAGTTTCCCCCTGTCCCATGAGTGTAACAGAGCGCTGCAGTGCGCAGCCCTTAGCACTCCGCCATCGCTGTGCACAGTTACCCAGCCCGTTACCAGGCAACGGTTACCGGGAGACCACGAACGCCGGTTAAAGCGGGGTTAAAGGTCCTGCTCAGCCATTGGTTAGCGCCGCAGTGGCCCCGCCCCCAAGCGAGCCCCTGTCAAGGAGCGACCCTTAGCGGGGCACTGAGCCAATGATGGGGGAGCGGTGGTCGTCAGGTGGAGAGTGAGGTAAGACACAGACCCCGGCCTCCTCCCCGGGGCCCTCCAGCTCTCGCGGCCCTGGGCTGGCAGGTGAGCTGGGGGGCGCAGCGAACAGGCTGGGGGTGCGTCCTGCAGGCTCCAGAGCCCTCGCCAGGGTCGCCCACTACGGGGTCCCAGGCCCTGAGGCGGCAGTGACCCTCTCGCCCATCCCTGCCTCTGCGACCCAATGGCAGAGGCAGTTTGCATGGGACACGGTCTGGGGACCCGGCCCCTACCGTTTAGGCGGCCTGAGGAGTCCGAGGGCCAGTTGGGTCCTGGGTGCCTGGCTCCCTCAGCGGTGACAGCCGGGCGGGGTCTGGGGACCCGGCCCTGAGGGAGCCGCCAACTGAGATCTGTCTCTTCAGCCGGGCCTGGGCACTGGCGGGAGGACCCAAGCTGGGTGCTGGACGAACGCTCTGGGGCAGGGTATCCTCCTCCTCCGCAGGGACCCCCTTCTCTCAGCCGGGCCTGGACCTCAAAGAGTGAAAGTTGCGCCCTGGGACCTTCCCTTTTCTGAGAGTAACGTCTGTTTGGTGGAGATTTATAGGAGCGTCATTACCTGACTTGGACCTGACCTCAAGAACAAAGGGGCCAAGAAGTCTGCAGCAGCTGAGCAGTCCGCTCCCTCACCTTTCCTATTAAAGGGCTTTGCTGAAAGCTTGCAGGGAGTTTGGGGTTTTTAAGGCGTGAGCCACCCGTCGCCTTGCAGGGCCCTGCAATAAACCTTTCTCTGCTCCGAACTCCAATGTTTTGGTAGTTTGGCCTCTGTGCGTCGGGCGCACGGACTTGCGTTTCGGTAATATGAGGAGCTGGGTATGAAACGGCCTCAGTCCAGCCCAGCCCGGTGGTGGTCCAGGCGCTCCGCCCTGGATGATTGGGGCGAGGATGAACTTGAGGCCACAGATGCCTCCCTCCCGCGGGGCGGTCTGACCTCACGTTCCCTGCGGGGCGCGCACACAGGCCCCCAGACCGCGCGAGCACGTGACCCGGCCCCACAGCGCACAGGCGCAGCACCAACGGCTTCCCACGTGGCGGGCGCCCGTGTCCCAAACCCTACCAGCTGCTCTATGACCCCCGTGTCCTCAGCCCTTGGACCACCACATCCAGATAAGTGGGCTTCGGGACACAAGCCTAGGTGGTTGGACATCTGCAGACACGAGGGTTACTGAATATACTCCCACCCGCTCTCCTGGTCCCCAGATTCCATCCCAGGGTCCAGCTCGGCCCATAAACAGGGCAGAGGGAACTGGAGGCAGCAGAGGACCTCAGGACACAAGGTCCAGCCTGTCCCTGGCTGCGGTCCTGGCTGGAGGAGGAGGGGCTGGCAGGGGCCCACCACCCCGATGGGCGAGTGTTGGGGTCACTTACTGTCATTAGGGAGCCCTCAGTGATTTTGCCCCACTTTGTAGGGGAGCAGCGGTCCCAGCACTGAAGGTCACTCAGCTCTGAGGGACCAAGTCCAGCCGCGAACGGGGGGCTCAGAATCATTGCTCTTCACCCTCACTGAGCCTGGGGTGACCAGGGGTGAGGAGGCTGCCTCAGTTTCCTCCTGCGCACAGTGGGACCGTGGGGTCATCTGCCTCCTCCCGGGGCTGGGCACGCTGCCTGGAGGGTCCACAGATGGCCTCTTGTCCAAGTAGCCGTTCAGGAGTGTTCTGTACCAGAGGCTGTGAGTGAGGGTACCAAGGGGACCAAGGGGACGCCCGCCCACCCAGCTCAGCATGGAGCTCTTGTACGTGTCGCTGTTCTCATGTCCAGGCTGACATGTGGGAGGTAGCATCGTCCACCTGCTGGATGGAGCGAGACAGCGAGGGTCTATGTTGCAGATCCTGAGACACAGCCCTCGTGTGCCCGAGGCTCCACGGGCGTGCTGGATGCTGAAGACGAGGTGCTGCTGGAGGTCGAGCCGATGCCAGAGATCTTTGGGGACCTCGGGGAGGTCAACTTCCTTGACTGTGGGGTGTGGCGCGATCTGCAGACTCTCTGACACTGCAGAGCTCCCCGAGCCAGCATCCAGCTCCTGGGCTTCTTGGCCTTTCTGAGGGTGTGGAGTGGGGAACACTGGCCGCAAGAAGGGAAGGGCTGGGAAGGGCTGTCAGGGGGCACTGGGAAGGCCCCTTCTTTCTGGGTAAAGCTCATCTCCCCACTTCAGGCTGGTGTCCCCACTGCTGAGGTCAGGGCCCCACCTGAGCTGGTCACAGCACCTGGAAGGGGAGCTGTCCCTGGTCTTGGAGTCTGCGTTGGGGCCTGGTGGCTGGAGGGCAGGGGCAGCTTTGCAGTGATCACACCCACTAGGAGAGAGGGTGCTCTGGGGGAACCCATCGGTACAAATGGCTGTGACACACATTTGCGTGGGTCCTCATTGGGAGGTCAAGCATCTCTGGCATATACTGACCACGTGTGTCTCCTCTTGTTGGAATTGCATGTGTTTATTCTTTGTCGCTTTAAAAAACATTGATTGGGGCTTCCCTGGTGGAGCAGTGGTTAAGAATCCGCCTGCCAATGCAGGGGACACGGGTTCAAGCCCTGGTCCGGGAAGATCCCACATGCCGCAGAGCAACTAAGCCCGTGCGCCACAACTCCTGAGCCTCTGCTCTAGGGCCCGTGAGCCACAACTACTGAGCCCGTGTCCCACAACTACTGAGGCCCGTGCGCCTAGAGCCCGTGCTCCACAAGGAAGAGTAGCCCCCGCTCGCCACAACTAGGGAAAGCCTGCGTGCAGTAACGAAGACCCAACGCAGCCAAAAATAAGTAAGTAAATAAATAAAACAAAAAATTGATTTCTGAGCATTTTTTGGGCCCCAGGGAGATTAACTTTTTTCTGGCTTTGGGTTTTGAGGAATACTGTTCCAGTTGTGGTTTGTTTTTCCAGCTTCTACATTTTCTTGTTTCTATTTTGGCCACAGGAAGAGCCAAGCGTTTCCTGTCTGTTTTCTGCCTTTGGCGTCACACTTCGAACAGGGTCTCTACCCTCACATTATGCGTGTATTTACTAAAGGGCTTCATTTTATAAATTAATCTTTAATCCATCAGGGATTTCCCTTTCATACAACAAAAATACTGCTTAACACACAGAATACAAAAATTAAATACAACCTCTCAAAATATGTGTGCAGACACAAAAAGGTACCTAGTCTGTGATTCCATTTATTTAATAAAATCCATAATAGTAGAAGAACAGAGAAGGAATGCAGATTAGGGGCTGCACTGGGCTGGGGGAGGGAGGAATGGGGAGTGAGTGCCTTCGGTCAGGGTTTCCTTTAGGAGAATGAAAGATTCTGCAACTAAATAGTGGTGACGGTTGCACAGCATGGCGAATGTACTTAACGCCCATGAACTGTAACATTTAAAAGATCAAAACCTTAAATTGTATTTAATTAAAAACCTGAAATATAAGATGCCATAAAAATGTAAAACAAAAAATAAAATTAAAAAATAACCAGACACAATAGCAGGGGAGGGGAAGGAAAGTCCTAGCGGGGTAGCAAGCTGAAGGTGTGGCTTGAAAACTGGCATGAAGGGTGGGTCCCGAGTGGGATCTCCCCACGAGGATGGTGAGTCCTCATCTGCTCTGGGTTGCCTCCAGGAGCAGGTGCAGGTGCAGGCGTCGGCTCTCCCTCAGGAGTGGTGGTACCTGTGCTGGCTTCAGGCTTCCATGAGGAGCAGGTGATGATTCTCCCTGCGGGGGTGCTGGGAGCTGTGTCACCTCGTCTCCCTGCGGGGGCGCTGGGAGCTGTCTCCTGGTCTCCCTGCGGGGGCGCCGGGAGCTGTCTCCTGGTCTCCCTGCGGCGGTGCTGGGAACTGTCTCCTGGTCTCCCTGCGGGGGCGCTGGGAGCTGTATCTCCTGGTCTCCCTGCAGGAGCTGCTTCAGATGCTGGTCCTCACTCCAGAGCTGCTGGTGCAACTGACGTTGGAGCTGCTGGTGGAGGTGACACTTCAGCTGCAGGTGGACATTCCTCAGGCTCTGGAGCTGCCTTTACTTCTGCACTCATTCTGCACCTGCACCTGTCTCCTGTGAATGGACAGGAACTGGAGTTGGAGCCACCTCTAATTCGTGTGCTGATGCTGGAGCTGTGGGAGGAGCAGAGAGCACCCACATGCCTGCCTTTCCATGGTCTTTTTACATATTCTACTTGTAAAAATGTATTTTTTGTATTCTATTTACACAATCTACATTTCTATCTATTACAGTCAAATCAGTAGATTAATGGAGAACTGAGAGAACGTATTTTTCAACATGTATTAGAAATGAGAGAAACATTCCATATTGCTGAATGAGATAGAGATTACTTGTAACAGCACAAAACTGTAAATAATGTCAAATTAGTGGGGCAATTAAATAAACTAATTTATCCATACATTGAAATACCATGTGTTAGTTTTTTAAAAGCAGAATGGAACAAATCTACATATACAAACATGATCGTCCACACTTTTTGTTGAGTGAAAATGTCAGGTTTCAGAACGTGACTTGAATGATGGTGACATTTAGGGAAAAATAACATCACATTACTGGATTCATTTTATGATGTATATTTTAGAATTTGGGTGTGATTTGGTATTGTTTAATTTTTGCATGTGTATTCTTTTTTTTTTTTTTTTTTTTTGTGGTACGCGGGCCTCTCACTGTTGTGGCTTCTCCCTTTGCGGAGCACAGGCTCCGGACGCGCAGGCTCAGCGGCCATGGCTCACGGGCCCAGCCGCTCCGCGGCATGTGGGATCTTCCCGGACCGGGGCACAAACCCGTGTCCCCTGCATCGGCAGGCGGACTCTCAACCACTGCGCCACCAGGGAAGCCCTGCATGTGTATTCTTAAATCAATTTGGTCTCGTATCAGTTAGCTTTTGCTGTGTAACAAACAATTCCCAAACAACTCCCAGTTGTTAAAGCAGTGGGCAGGCTGACTGGTTGGTTCTTCTGCTGCTCTCAGCTTGGCTCATGCATGAAGCTGTTTCAACCAGCAAGTCAGCTGAGATTTGGGCTCAGGTGGGAGGGCAGTGCCTCTCTATCCATGTGGCCCCTCATTCTGCAGGAAGCTAGTTCGGGGTTCTTCACATGATGGTCTCAGAGTTTCCAGTAACAAGAATGACCGAGGTCCAGTGCACATACATTTTAAAGCCTCTGCTTTAAAGAAAGTTTGTTAATATTTTATTAGTCAAAGTAAATCACATGGTGTTTTAACAATACCTAGGATTTGTTTTATGAGGTGTAGCAGTCCACACAGACATAAGAATGTCATGAAGGAAGATGATCTTATTACAGAGTGCCCTCAACACGGGAGGCTCCAATGCCATACAGGGCCCCACGGGGGAGCACTGAGGCGGGATGGGCAGAGAGAGGAGAAATCCAAGTGGGAGCCTTTATTGTGGTTTGGGGGGGAAGGGGAGGAGGAACAATTTTGGAAAACACCCCAGAGTTCCATTCTTCCTAACAAGGTCTGCCCTCGGGACAAACTATTTAACAAGAGCCTCCCTGACTGGGGGAGGGAAACACCCACCTCCAGCAGCTCCTGCCTTCCCAGTGGAGGAAGGGAAACACCCAACAACAACCCCTCTGGCTTCCTCGTGGGAGAAGGGAAACAACAAACGCGAGCCATCCTGTCCCACCTGAGGAGCAGAGGAAAGTCGATCGTCTGGAGGCAAAGGGTCCCTGAAAGAGGGGGACCTGATCACAGACTCTAGAAGTCTGCTCCTCTCCTGACCCCTCACCACACGGCAGGCACTAAAGGCCTGTCACAGCAGTTCCTTTTACCCAGTGCATCACGTCCAGCCAGCAAGAAACATTACAGGACATACGAAAATGAAAAACACAGTTTGAAGAGGCAGAGCAGGCATCAGACCCAGATACGGCAAGGATGTTGGAAGTACCAGGCCAGGAACAACTATGCTTAATGTACTAAGGGCTGTAAAGCCCCCAACCCTGACCAAACCCAAGGATATGGTGATAACCCCTTAAAACCTACCCCAGGGTAAACTGGGGAGGACATCCTTGGAAGGAAAAGATGCTGGTGGATGCTGGTCACAAGAAGAAGGAATGCATATGGTCCAGCCAGGAGCGTGGGCACAAGTGCACACCTTTAATTTAATGCTTTGACCTTCCTAGACAAAGGAGAAGCATTCAATTTAAAATGTTTGTCTTGTAATAAGGTGACTGTTTTAGAGGCAGAAGAGGAATGGCGTAGAGGGTATATTTTATGCTTTGATTCTCACAGTGGCTGCAGGTGTGAGGAATGCCTCTGAGAGGGGACAGACCTTGAGTGACTCTTGTGATATAGTCACTGTAGTTTACCGGACCAGGACACTGAGGTTTGCTTAGGAAACACCGAGAACTGGGACAGAAATGGATTTTTTAAAGTAAGATATAGAATTTATGGATATTATTGAGATTTAAGATGAACATTTACTGATTGGCCCTATATTTGCTGACTGCACATCTGTGCTAAAGCCGAACAGAAATGTTCAACGTCCAAGATGAAGCCTGGTAGGCGGCTCTCCATGGCACACGGAGCTGCAAGAGTTTCCTCAAATAATTCGTCTTAGAGCTGGACCCCTCTGGTTTTTTGTTTGTTTCTTTTTTTTTTTTTGCGGTACACGGGCCTCTCACTGTTGTGGGCTCTCCCGTTGCGGAGCACAGGCTCCAGATGCGCAGGCTAAGCGGCCATGGCTCACGGGCCCAGCCACTCTGCGGCATGTGGGATCTTCCCGGACCGGGGCACGAACCCGTGTCCCCTGCAACGGCAGGCGGACTCTCAACCACTGCGCCACCAGGGAAGCCCCCCCTCTGGTTTTTACATTCTACTAGCGCATCACTTTCCCCAGGGAGTTATCTGCTGAGGCATTTTATATGGTTGTGTTGGATGAATAGATAAATGGGAAAGAACTGGCATCTTAACAATACACGAGAGGAAAAGACATAAATTAGAAACAAGAAGTTGGAACAGGGACTTCCCAGGTGGCGCAGTGGTTAAGAATCCGCCTGCCACTGCAGGTGATATGGGTTCGAGCCCTGGTCCGGGAAGATCTCACATGCCACGGAGTAAGTAAGCCCACGTGTCACAACTATTGAGCCTGTGCTCTAGAGTCCACGAGCCACAACTACTGACGCCCACGTGCCTAGAGCCTGTGCTCTGCAACGAGAAGCCACTGCAGTGAGAAGCCCACGCGCTGCAACGAAGAGCAGCCCCTGCTCGCTGCAACTAGAGGAAGCCCACGCATTGCAACAAAGATCCAATGCAGCCAAAAATAAAAATAAATTTAAAAAAAAGTTGGAACAAATATTTGTACCTCATGTCACAGGCAAAGTGGCTCGATCCCCTTATATAAAGAGCTCTTAGAAATTAAGAAAGAAAAGCAGTCATACAGAAAAAAATGTGCAAAAGCAGACACTTCACAAAAAAATGTATGGTCTTAAAATGGGAAAACATGCCCTGTCTTTTTCATAATATGACAAAATGATCAAATCTGTAAGTTAGAAAGGGCTGTGTAGAAATAGGAACTTTTATTCGTTGTTGATGGGAATACAAGTTTCTTTCCAATGGAGGCAGTTTAGCCATATCTGTCAAAATTACCAATATATTTACCCTCTGACTCAGCAATTCCAGTTCAGGGAATTCATCCCGTAGAAACACCTGTACCCTTGACGTGTGTACACGTTATTCACTGCACCTGCCTCATAAGAGCAAAAGATTGGAAACATCTCAGTTCCCTCCAGTAGGGGACAGGATAAATGAATGATGACCGTCCACACGATAAAATACGATGTAATTGAGGCAGAAAATAAGGAAGCAGAGTGAAGGGAGGAAGATCCTGAGTGCTGATCTGGAAAGATCTCCCCCGGTCCTGACCGCTGGCAGGGCTGACCCTCACTGGACAGTCCCTCAGACGTCAGGCTGCCATTCTCAAGCACCTCGAGATGTGCCTTGACCTGTGTGTCATTCATGCCCTGGTCTCTGTGGCTACTGGGGTCAGAGCCCAGGATTTCTGGCCCAGCTCATCCACTGACCAGAAGGGGTCCCCTCACAGAACATGGTCTAGTTCCCCTAAAGAACTCAAACCCTGCTCTCCGGGATTTCAGCAGGAAGACATATAGTGGGGAGTTCTTCTTGTGTGTCTCAGAGGATCTAGACCAACTTCATAGAGGAACCGTAGGAACAAACACCCTACACGAGCTTTATGGAGGGCAAAGCTGGGGCCACTGAGGGATGGCTACACTGGGAAAATGTGTAGCCTGGATGCTCAGATCCCACATCCCGTCCACCACAGTCCCCACCTGGCTTGGCACTGAGCTGCTGGACAGGGACGCCTGCAGGACCTGCTGCTCCCAGCTGAGCTGGGGCACGTGCCTGTGACCCGATTTCCTCATCTAACCCCCGCTGCAGTCAGCTCCGTGCGAGCAGGGACTGTGCTTGTTCACTGCTGTACACTCAGCCCTCCATTAGTGCCTGGTACACAGTAGACTCTTAACATGTTAATGCGTCATCTGATCCTCTCAACAGCCCTGTGAGATGAATGCTGTTATTTACAGATGACAGACCTGGAACACACACTCTTGGATCCATTCATTCATTCATTCAGCAGCTGTGTACTGCTCCCACTGTGTGTGGGCACGTGGAATACGATGGTGAACCCCAGACACCATCCCTCGGAGGTCACAGCCTAACAGGTGAGACAGCATCTCACCTGCAGCCAGTAAGTGGGGGCTATAAAGCTAGTCCATCTCTAGCACGAGATCTCGCAGGAGCGTGGAGCTAGCGCTAGCTCTGGAACCAGCTGCAGAGCGAGAGCCCCTTCCAGCTCCACACTTGGACCAGTCCAGGGTTAGAGCACCCCTGGCTTCCACTCCGGAGCTGAGCGACCTCCATCACAGTTCTCACACGACTGCCTGAGTTACCATCAGGTCCAACACTAGACAAATCTGAAGCCAACTCTAGTATCACCTACTGTGGGATTTTTCTTTCATTGGGGAGGTCCACGGAAAGGCAGTCAGGTCGGTGACCTGCTTCAGCACCATCTTGAGATCGAGAATTGGCTCCGGCACCAGGTCTATTACACCTGAAGAGCTAGATCCAGCTGCAGCAGCAGATACAAAACGGAAGGCAGATCTCGAACTAGAGGTATTTCACCATGAGATCTGGTGCCACCTTCAGGAGCGGGAACCAACCTCATTATCTGTTCCAGCAGCGGCTCTGGAGCTACAGTCAGCTGCTGTGCCAGCTGCAGAAGGAGAGCCGGCACCACCAGGGGATCTCTCACCTCCTGCGGAGCCAGAGCAGGACCTGACACCAGCTAGAGAGCTTAGCTGGCCCAGCTCCAGAGCTAGCGCCCCCTCCGGCTCCAACATCTGGAAAGCGGGGGTGGGGGGGTGGGGGGAGTGGTGGTGGGATGAATTGGGAGATTGGGATTGACATATATACACTAATATGTATAAAATAGAGAACTAATAAGAACCTGCTGTATAAAAACATAACTAAAATTTTTAAAAACCCATAAGCTGTGACCCAGAGTCCCCAGATGTCCAGGCAAACAAGGTAACTACCCGTCTCCTTAAGAGCCTCTCCCAGTCTCATCCTTCCCAGGACAAGTGCTCCCCACTCCACACCACAAAAGGGGGCTGAAGCCCCCAGAGCTGGATGCCGGCATGGGGTGCCCTGCACAGTGCAGGGCATCTGCTGACCCTGCCATTCCCCAGGGGCTGGGAGTCAGCAGCCCTCATCATCCCCAGAGACCTCGGGCATCAGCTCGGCCTCCAGCAGCACCTCGTCTTCAGCGTCCACCAGGCCCGTGACAGCCTGGGTCACACACGAGTAACATGTCCCAGGCTCTGCGACACAGCCCCCCACTGTCACACTCCGTCCAGCAGGTGGGCGGCGCTGCAACACCCCCGTCAGCCTGGACATGAGAACAGCGACACGTACAAGAGCTCCATGCTGAGCTGGGTGGGCGGGCGTCCCCTTGGTCCCCTCACTTACACTCTCTGGAAACAGACATCACCTAAACGGCTACTTTGACAAGCAGCCGTCTCTGGACCCTCCAGGGAGCATGCCCAGCCCTGGGAGGAGGCAGATGACCCCCACAGCCCTCACTGCGCAAGGAGGAAACTGAGGCAGCCTCCTCATGCTGGTGGGTTATTGGAGACCCATGCTTGAGGGGGCATGAATACCATGGCCACTATGCTCCCTCCAGATCTAGGCTGCTGTGGCCGATGGGACAGCCGATATCATGTCCCCAGATCCCTCCTAACTAGTGGTGACCCCAACTCCTAGCCTGGCGCTCAGAGCCCTGTGTGGTCTGGTCCAGACGCCCTCCCCAGCGTGCACCCCTCACCCCCATTCCAGCCTCCCTGCAGCCTTTATCCCCCAGGGACCTCACCAAGCCCTCCCCCCTCAGAGCCCCTGCCTGCAGTGTCCCTCCCTGTAGCCCCCCATCCATGAGGGACTCACCTCCAAGCTGGGCTCAGAGGCCACAACCTTGGGCTCCTGTGCAACCACAGACTTTGGGGTCAGATTGACCAGGGCTCAACCCACAGCGGGGCCTCATCACAGCCCTGTGACAGGCAAGCTCGTGTGGTGACTCTCAGTGCCTCAGTTTGCTCCATCCAAGATGGGGTCAGTGACTCTGACCTTGGGAATGGGTGCTGGGGATTAAAGCAGGGAGACAAAGGCACCCAAAGTGCTTGGACTCAGGAGGTGCCCTGGCTGTGGAGCCCAACACAGGTCAAGGCCTCTGACGGTCAGCGCAGGCTCAGTGAGGGTGAAAAGCCCCCCGTTCGCGGCTGGACTTGGTCCCTCAGAGCTGAGTAACCTTCAGTGCTGGGGCCGCTGCTCCCCTACAAAGTGGGGCGAAATCACTGAGTGCCCAGAGGGCTCCCTAATAACAGTAAGTGACCCCAACACTCGCCCATCGGGGTGGTGGGCCCCCGCCAGCCCCTCCTCCTCCAGCCAGGACCGCAGCCAGGGACAGGCTGGACCTTGGGTCCGGGGTACGGTGAGGAGACAAATGTGGGGTGGGGGCAGAGGAGACGCCGGACTGGGTGTCTACTGCCCCCTCCAGGTCCCCCTGACCCAGCCATGCCCCGAGCTGGACCCTGGGATGCAGCTTGGAGACGAGGGGAGCGGGTGGGGGTATATTCAGTGACCTGCGTGTCCCCAGATGTCCGACCCACCCAGGCCGGCGTCCTGCAGCCCACCTGCCGGGGGACGGTGGGCCTACGGCTCAGGGAACGCAGCGGGGGTGACGGAGCAGTTAGCAGGGGGTGGGACGCGGGACCAGCCGCGCGGGGAGCTGTAGGCGTTGCACATGCGCTCTGTGGGCCGCGGTCACGTGCACGCAGCATCCTGGGTCTTGTGCGCGCGCCCGGCCGTGAACGTGAGGCTGGGCAGCCACGCGTCAGGGAGGCCGGTATCACCCTGAGCGGGTCCTCTCCACACGGTCCAGAGGGGAGAGCCCGGGGGCGTCCTCGTAGAGCTGGGCTGAGGCAGGTCCGCGTCCAGCACGCCATGAGGCCGGGAGAGTCAGGGTCTGCCTGGGGCTGGGAGGTAGGCAGAGTCCGGAGGAGCGGGGACGGTTCTCGCCTCCCCCGCCAGCCTCAACCCTCCCATGGGGTTTACTCTGGGATGAGAGGCCCTCAGATCCTGGAGGACACCTGCCCACCCCTTCCCATGTGGAGCTGATTCCTCTGGGCGTCTCCATGAGGGCACGTGTGTGCGCGCGCGCGCGCACACACACACACACACACACACACACACACTCTCTCTCTCTCTCTCTCTCTCTCTCTCACACACTGACTGTCCTGCCGGGGGTCAGAGGGGAGTGCACACGGGGGAGGAACAAGGGGTGAGAAGGAGGGGGTTGGGGGCAGCTCTGCCATGGGGCAGGGATAATGACCCCCTAGCGACATGCCCAGTCCTAGCATAGGGAGGCAAGAGATGCCAGGCTGATGGCAGGGGGTGCCCAGGGGGCTGCCTGGCCTGGGCCATCGCTAGAGCTGCCTGGAGAAGACAGGGTCTGGGCCCTGTGTCCACCACTCTGGGCACCGAGCACTAGGATGAGACCTACCCCTACTGTGGAGGGGCTGCAGGAGAGGAGGCCTCAGCCTACTTCTCTGTAAAGTGGGTGCACAGACGGGGTGATCCCTAGGGTTCCATAAGCTTGCAGAGGAGTCTGCGGGCCTTGGTTCTCCATCCCTGACCCACTCTGCTCTGAGTCCTTGGAAAATGCTTTCTACCCCCCGAGGCCCTTCTGAGCAGGGCACAGACTTGGGGGACAGGGGACCTGGGGTGCAGAAGGTGGCAGAGACTGGACCACTCGTCGGGGACCAGGGACAAGACCCTCCTTATTGACGCCTGGGGGTCCTCATTTGGAAGTGGGTGGAGTCACTGCCCTGGTTGGGATGAGGAGGCCTCCGGAGTGAACTGGACACCAGGACAGTGGAGGGAAAGAGGGAAGCAAGAGGGGCTCTGAGGTCCCTCTCATCCCCCAGGAGCCGGCAGGTCCTGCTCGTTTGCCCCCTCGGCCCCGGTGGAACCACTGCCTTGAGGACCCCCAACAAGTTCTGTGGTTAGTTTTCTGGTCTCCTGCCTGGGGCTGCAGTTCCAAGGCTGACCACCAGGAGGAAGGCTGCGCACACTCTACTGGATGGAGCAACTGGAGCAGGGAAGGGACACCCGGGGTCATTCTGGGCGTCCCCCTGCCGCGGACCCAACAGGCACCTTTTATTGTTAGCCTCCAGGCCCACAGTGGGAGCTGCTCAGAGGCGGGAGGGGGCTCTGAGACCCTCTATAGATCATTCAGCTACCGTCCCCCCTGCACTCACCCTGAGCAGGGGCCCTGTTAGCCCTGGGGGCGGTGCTGACATGACAGATGGTCCCTGCCCTGCAGGAGCTCACAGCCTGGAGGGGCAGATGGACAAGAGCAGGAAAGCAAATCCACGTGGGAGAGAAGAGCAAGTGCTCTAGGGAATGAGTCAGGGCCCTGGAAGGAGGGCCAGGAGCCCCTGGGGGTCTAAAAGGCTCCCTGGTGACCTTGATGCCGGGACCAGAGAGACAAGAGCAGCCAGCCCTGCACACTCCGTGACAGTGAGCGGGGGGCGGGGGGCGGCTCAAAGGTGCAGAGACTCGGAGGCAGAAGAGACTCTGGCCGGAGAGCAGGCGAGACAGGAGCCAGTGTGGCTGGAGAGAGCTGGGAGGAGAGGAGGTGGGGGGATGCGGGAGGCAGGGCCAGACCCGGGGCCGGAAGGACGTCCCGGTGTCTGTGCCCGGCGACAGCATCCCCTAACGTAGCGCGTACAAGGACAAACACTGACCCTCTCGGTGTCTGTGACCAGGAGGCAGGCTCAGCTCAGCTGGGAGCCTCTGCCCCGAGGTCCCCCAGGAGGCTGGGCTGTGGTCTCAGCTGAGGCTCAGTGAGGGAGGGGTCCGTCTCTGAGATCGTTCTCGGGCTATTGGCGGGATTCAGTGTGGACGGGGGCTCGGGTCTTTCCTGTCTGTGGGCCGGGACCCAGTGTCGGTTCTTTGCACTGGAGCCCCTTAGGGCAGCTCGTTAATACCTGATCTTGCTTCTCTAGAACATTGGACCAGAGACAGAGAGACAGAGACAGGGAGGGGGAATGAACACAGGAGGGAGGGAACCGGGCAGAAAGTCACAGACTTTCCATAAGCCAGTCTTGGAAACAACCGCCCATCCCTTTTGCCCAATTCTGTTAGTTTGAACCCAGTCCCAAAGCCCAACCACCCTCAGGGGAGGGATGACACAGGCATGTGTGGCAGAGGCAGGGACGCTGGGAGCCGTCGTGGGGCGGCCCACCCACAGGCCGAGGTGAGACGCCTGGACCTGAGTTTAAACATGACAGGAGGACCTGGAAGGTTGTTGCTAGAGGGGGATGATGTCAGAGTGTCATTACTTTCACCCCTCCCGGGGGGTACTGAGAAAGAGAGAGGAGCGAAGCGACTGTCCCTAGACCCCCGGGCAGACGCAGGCCTGTGAGAGTTGTGTTCTGCGCTACCCCAGCCCTTCCTGTGGGCCTCCCACTGCCAAGCCTGTGATGAGCCCTGTGTGATCCCAGCCCACGGGCTCTACAGGCACTGTAGGTGTTCATAGGTGTCTACGCCTGATGACGCTTCTAGGAAGTAGATGTTAGAATGACCCCACTGTGCAGGTGGGGAGACTGGTGAGGCCCTGAGAGGCACACAGCCTGTCCAGGGTCACATCACGGGTGACAAGGGGGAGCCGGGTCTGAGCCCAGCTGTGTCCCCAGAGCTGGGGTCCTGGCGGCACCCGGGCCTCCCTGTTGGTGTCACCGTGCAGGGACACAGCATGGGGTGGGGGTGAGCCGTCAGCAGCCCAGAAGGGCCCTTGGGGAGCTCATGTCTGAGCAGGAAGCCCGAGTATGGGGACCCCAGGAAGTGACCTCACTCCCCCGACGACAGAGCCCCACAGAACTAGGAACCCGGTCACAGGCACCACGTTCTAGAGAAGCCCCTGGCCAGCTCGCTCGGCCAGAGCCCTGCAATGAGCAACGTGTCCTCCTGCTGCGTCCTGATGTCCTGAGGCCGTGGCCACAGACGCGTCTGGCCATTTGCCTGGAGGCACCCTTAGGTGACACAGGTAGGCCCAGGGCAGCCCGGTCCCAACCAGGCCGCCTCTGGGGTCCCACCTGGGGAGCTCTGTGTCCCCTCCCCGTGTGCATGGAAGGGAGGGATCGTGTCAAGTTGGCCTGCCCCGATGAGGGGCCAGTCGTGTTGACCCCCCAGGTCAAGGTGACGGGGTGGGATGTGCGGAGCTGGGGCGGCGCCCTTCTGCCCGAGGTCTATCCCCAGTCCTGGAGGTGGGTCCCACTTCATCCCGGGTAGAGGTCTGTGCAGACACAGGTCGGTGCCTGATCTGGGAGCAGAGGGTCCAGTGGGCAGAAGAAGCATCTACATCAGGCGGGCAGGACTCTTGGGTCCTCAGGGCCACTGCCGGTCACTGTCTTTTCAGGGCTCCACTCGGGAGATCAGTGAGGAGCTTTTCGACGGGGACACCTCTCTGTTTCCCTGAGTGAGGGGCATCCTCGCGGCCCACGAGGGCAGCACAGGTTGGAGTGAGCGCCGACATGAAAGGGTCTCCCGAACGAGGACCCCAGACGGCCTCGGAAGGTCACCTGCACCTGCTCCTGTGGAGACCCAGAGCCAGCCCTGGACCCGCCAGCCCTGCAGGGAGAACCGGCTCTGGCTCCGCCCTCAATGCCGGCTCTGACCCACACCTTCTACCTGCTCCCCCGGACCCAGAACTTTCCTTCCCCTCCCCTGTTATTTCTGTTCTGTTTTTGCTTTTTTAATTTTTACTTTTTACTTTTTCATTTTACAGTATTTGTGATGCCTTTTCTTTTAGGCCTTAACATAATGGCATTTAATTTTTACATTTTAAATCGTGCACTTCATGAGTATCGAGTACATTCACAGTCGCGTGCATCCTTCCCCACAGTCTCGGGCCAGACTGTTCCACTCGCAGAGGAGAACCTGACGCAAGCGCTCACTCCTGGCTGCTCTCACCTTTGAGAAGGACCTCGTTCTGTCTGCAGAATGTGTACCTCCCAGGGCCTCTCGCTTTCTGAGATGGCCCACACTCTGTCTATGGAGTGTGTATCTCCCTAAAGACAGCTACTTCTTACCTAAAAAAAAAACAAAAAAGAAAAGACAGAAAAAGAAAAAAACCCGAAGCGCTCACTCCCCATTCCTCCCTCTCCCAGCCCGCAGCCCCTAATCTGCTTTCTATCTCTGTGTCTTTACCTGTCTGGATGTTTCCTGTAAATGGAATCATGCTATAGGCATCTTTTTATGTAGTCTACATATTTTAAGTGGGGACTGGTTAATTTTTGTTTTTATTTGAAATAGCATTTTGTTATATTAAAGGGAAATGCCAGATGGATTAAAGATGGGATGTACAAATTGAAGTCTTTTTTGTAAATATGTGTGCAGTCTCAGGGTAGAGACCCCTGTTCTGAGTATGGCCCCAGAGCCAGAAGCCAGAAGGGAAACGCCTGGCTCTTCCCATGGCCAAACAGAAACAAGAAACATGTAGAAAGCTGGGGAGACAAACCACACACTGGAGCAGCCCTCCTCACACCCCAGGGCCAGAGAGAGGTTTGACACCCCTATGGTCCCCCAGATCTTGAAAGTCAATGTTTTAAAAAGGGACAGAGAACACACATGTGCAGCTCCAACAAGAGGCCGCACACGTGGTCAGTACAGGTCAGAGACGCTTGACCTCCCGATGACACGCAGATGTAGACGCCGTGGAGACGGCGCTGTCAACACCACACCAACAGGTTTCTAGTCTGGTGGCGACCAGCCCTGGGGACAGTGTGAGGAAGCAGAGGCCCAGCAGGTCCTCTAGAGGGAAGCGTGGAAGGACACTCCTCTCTGGGAGAACAGTGCGCAGGACCCCAGAGCTCCACAGGTGCAACCCTTTACCTGCAGAGCTAATCCCAGGAGTTTACCCGCAGGAATTCTTGCACAATTTTTCTTTTCTTGTTTTTAAAAATTTATTTATTTATTTTTGGCTGCATTGGGTCTTCGTGGCTGCACGCGGGCTTTCTCTAGTTGCGGCGAGCGGGGGCTGCTCTTCATTGTGGTGCACGGGCTCTAGGCGCACGGGCTTCAGCAGTTGTGGCATGCAGGCTCAGTAGTTGTGGCTCATGGGCTCTAAAGCTCAGGCTCAGTAGTTGTGGCGCACGGGCTCTGTGCTCTGTGGTATGTGGGATCTTCCCGGGCCAGGGCTCAAACCTGTGACCGCTGTGCTGGCAGATGGATTCTTAAGCACTGCACCACCAGGGAAGTCCCTACGCGTTATTCTTATTTATATGGTCAATTTTAGAATCAAAGGGTCCGGTAAGAAATATGGTTGATATTTTAATGGAATTGCATTTATAGCTTGACTTAGGGAGAATTGACATCTTTCTGGAATGCTCTATCCATAATTATATATTTCCTTTGTTTATGTCTTTTGTTGCGTCCTCAGGAGTGTAAATTTTTTTTCATACTGAGTTTTTGTAATAATTATTAAATTTATTGTTAAAAATAATTTTGAAACTGATCAGTCGTGATAGTCTCAATAGAAACCATCTTACAATTTTCCTCATAATCTATGATTACTTTTATCAATAGATTTACAAATATGAAAACTTATTACAATCCTAGAATCAACATCTGGGTATCACCCTTTAAAAGCGTTGCTGGGGGCTTCCCTGGCGGCGCAGTGGTTGGGAGTCCGCCTGCCGATGCAGGGGACACGGGTTCGTGCCCCGGTCCGGGAAGATCCCACGTGCCGCGGAGCGGCTGGGCCCGTGAGCCATGGCCGCTGAGCCTGTGCGTCCGGAGCCTGTGCTCCGCAGCGGGAGAGGCCGCAACAGTGAGAGGCCCGCGTACCGCAAAAAAAACCAAACAAACAAAAAAACGTGTTGTTGGGTTCTGTTTGATAATATTTTAGTTAGTATTTTTACATTGATACTAAAAAATGAGATTGGTCTCTAACTTAATTGTCAGGGTTTGAAAATAAAGTCCTAACTTCATAAAAATGATGGAAGTTTCCTCAATTTTCTAGCTTTCAAACTAACTGTTCCTTAAAGTTGTGTGAGATTTTCACTGTAGAACTGCCTGGAAGTGGTGTTTTTTGGGGCAGAAAATAACTCTTTAATAATTTATTTTTTCTAGTTTTTCTACGAAATTAGTCCATTAACATAACTCTTTCACTGTCCGGTTGACTAACTTACATTTTCCTAGAAAATTACCTATTTCATGGAAATTTTCATTTTTTTCCCGTGGGGTTAAGTAAACCTTTTTCTTTCTAATGGTTTTTTACTTTCTTCTCCTTTTGTGGTTATTTTCACAATAGCATTTATTATTTTGTGTATTTTTCCTTTTTTAATTAGGTTACCTAATGGTATATCTATTTTATTGATAGCTTTGAAGAATTACCACTTCATCAAGTATATCATTCTTCTATTTTCTAATTCAGTCATTTCTGCTTTTATATTTGCAACTTCTTCCTTATTCTCTCATGTTTAGTTTGTGTTTTCCCCCTCATTTTCCTGTGCTAGGGCTAATTAATCCCTTGTCGTTCTTTTTGTTTACTGAAATTATTTTTAGGACAGCGGGTTCTCCTGCGTTGTCTGGTTCCCCCAGATTCTGATATGCTATGTTTTCCTTTTGATGTCCTAATATTCTTCAATTTTCTCTTTTAACTCAAGCGTTGCACTGCAACTCCTCACCTTCTTGCAGTAAACAGGAACCATGGAATAGTCTAGCTCATAAAGGGGGGAGCTTCTGATTTTCACCACCCTAAAACATGAGCTGCAGCCTCAGAAAGTGTCCCTTTGCCTGGATCGTCCTCTGTGTGTCGAGTCCATCTGGTGGGGGAGGGAAGCTGGGGGGACAACATGGACGTGTGTTCAGGACTCCGAGTCCCACTTTGACTCTGTGGGTAAATATATATCAGCACCACCTAAAAGCCGTAATTACCACCTGCAGCCCGGAGCACTAGGGCTCACCTCTTTCCTGCCTTACTCGGTTGATTATGAAACTTAGCTGCCTCTCTGCCTTCACTTGGGGTTGTTGGCAAGTCCCAGATGGAGCTAAAAACAGAGCCAGTGAGACACAAGGACCCATGTGAGGAACTGCCTGAGGGGTCTGCAGAGCCTGGCAGGCACAGGGCTCAGCCTGGGTTCAGGTGGATGGCCCCACACGAGGACTAGGAAGGCCCTGGGAGGAGGAAGTGACGTCCTGTTCCAGAGCCAGCTTCTGGCTGACCTGGCTCAAGGCCAACCTTGGCCACTAACAACGGGTGTATTTAGGTCATGTACTTGGTACTATGTATCTCATTCCTGTCACTTCTGTGAAAGGCAAAAGTGACAATGGACATGAAAGCACCTTGGAAAATCACAGGGATCATGAGAATGAGAAGCTAAATGGCCCGTCCAATATGAGTTAAGGAAGCAATTCATCCGTGTAACCCCCCACGCATCCATGCATCCATCCATCTACCAATCCATCCATCTACCACCCATCCACCCATACACTCATCCACCCACCCATCCAGCCACCCAACCATCCATCCATCCATCCACCCACCCACCCACCCACCCATCCATCCACCCACCCACCCACCCATCCATCCATCCATCGACCCACCCACGCACCCATCCATCCATCCACCCATCCATCCACCCAACCACACATCCTTCCACTCATCCATCCACCCATCCACCCACCCACCCACCCACCCATCCACCCACCCATCCATCCATCCATCCACCCACCCACCCATCCACCCACCCACCCACCCATCCACCCACCCACCCATCCATCCACCCACCCATCCATCCATCCACCCACCCACCCACCCATCCATCCATCCACCCACCCACCCACCCACCCAACCATCCACCCACCCACCCACCCACCCATCCACCCACACACCCATCCACCCATCCACCCACCCACCCACCCACCCATCCACCCACACATCCACCCATCCATCCACCCACCCATCCATCCATCCACCTACCCACCCACCCACCCACCCACCCATCCACCCATCCACCCACCCACCCACCCACCCATCCATCCATCCATCC